>NC_082675.1:42197500-42524500 GCF_025265405.1 Mesoplodon densirostris
ATAGTGCTGCATAGTATTTTCAGGAGGAGTTAAAGTGCCAACCCCCCAAAAGTCAAAAATAACTATTTTTACCTAAATCTCACGTATTAACCTACACAATAGTGAGAAATGTTTTTGAAACACTTCTTTAAATACTTAAGTTCCATATCAAATTGCAGGAGCAGGAGTGACTGATTATGTCTCTAAATATAAACTCCAAAATCCACATAAACCCAAAGCCACCACCTCAAAATTCTGAGTAAAAAGCATCAACTTTGTAAATACTCGAGTGTCCTTGGTAATGGAGTAATAAATAAAGGAACAGGTAGAAGGAATTTTACAAAAGATGGGACAGTTGTTTTCCTAGGACTCATTAAGATGTCTGGAAGCCCAAGGCAAACACATCCATCCCACCTTTTGGAGGGTCTAGTATTACTAGACCTGATAGACAAAACTCCCACTGATCTCAGCATCCCTTACCATTATATTCCATGTGAATTAATCAATTATGTGGAATTGGTGAGCACTTGGCTTTCATTAAGCACTGCTGAGTAGACTCACAATTACTTTCCATGCTTCATAAATAAAGACATCAAAAACATACAAACTGTTCAATACATATTATGAAGGCAACACAGATGTTAAAGAAGGAAGACTGTCTTTTGTAAAGAGAATATAAATACCAACTGCAAATATGTAAACAAGTCTAATTAGTAAACATTTTTCTTGCATAATAAACTTTATTTTGGGTATAGTGAACCACTATATGCTCAGTTACTTATCTCTCAACTTTTAGATGTATTCTTCTCATTCTTAAATCAAAAGTAGAAATTAAGCTACAATCAAAATGTCATACATTCAACAATTTATTGAACACCATTATCCATCAAGTTGTGCTATCCACCAAGTAATCTATGCAACATTTCATGAATACATAGAAAAGACAAACATAAGGCTTATAAATTTCAGGTATTATGTACAGATAACCTGAATAATTTAAAATGAAACAGTTCCTCCATTACTCAGCCCCTTCATTAAGACCTTAAGCATATATATAATTAAACTTTCCATTTCTTATTAACGCATGATTTGTTTAACTTCCAGCTTTTTTTTTTTCTTACACTGGCTTCATAGCATCCACTTTTTAAATATTTTGCACTTTTAAGAAAGTCTTGCATTGGTGAAAGAAATAATGCCTGGAACGGAGAACCTCATTTGAAAAAGATTAGCTTTTTTTTTTCAACTGCTAATTCCAACAATAAAGATATTGCTAAAGGAGAGATTAATGTTAAAGGAATTCTGTGTCTATGAAACCTGACCTGAAAGGAATTAATTACAGAAAACATATTAGGTACCAGTACAAGTAAATCTTCAATTTAAAATGGCAGTGGCAAAACATAAATCTCTTTGATAAGTTTTAAGTCATAGTGTCAAAGTTGCAATCTGGAGTCTAAACCAGTTACAAAGAAAATACTCTATTCAGGATTTTATATAACCATCCTTAACATCTATTTTACTTTCTTTTACTTATCCATACTCTGTAAAAATTTCATGTTAACATTTTGAGATTTTTCTACAGACTATTTCCAGATTTCTTTAGGTACTACAAATTTACTTCAAATCTAAGTGTTATATCTGCCTGAATAATATGCTTCCCAGAAGCTTTCTTTTAAGGAATATCATTTAGAAGGACCTTTTTAAAGATATATGAAGGGGTGAAGTTCCATCAGAAGCTATCTGAATCTAGTGTATAAGTGTATGTATGTATGTGTTTAAAATATCAATGTTTTTATATATAAAACAATATATATGTGTTATATACACACATATATACATACTAACATATTAACATATTAAAGTTAGAACAATATATAAGAGGCTTTTAAATCAGCATTTGTAGACAGATTTATGTGTATCAACATTTGTGCAAAATGTCACTGATACGTATGGGGAGGAGTGTTTTTATCACACAGAAACTATCATCTGTTCCCACTCAATAAGTTACTTGATATCTGTCCCACATACTCATAATCAACCCCTACCTCTTTTCTTAATCTATGAAATGGGTAGTAATATTTGACTACAAAATCATTTAAGAACTTCACATGGAAGTTTGTGCTAAATATACAAATATAGCAGATGTATTTTGCCATTATAGACAATAAATTCTGTTTTCAATCCTTTTTTTTACTAAGTCTCATTAACTTGACTTTTTTTCTTTCATATAATGTGAGTCATTAAAATCCCCTTTTAAAATTTCTGATATACACGCATAAGTACTTTTCTAGTTTGTGGTGAACTATATCAAGAAAGAAACGTTTTAAAAGTACACAGTATACATCATTTGCGTTGTACTGCACAAATGTAATTCAGTGAAATTTTTAAAATTTAACTACAACATGTATAGAAACATTTAAAGCTTAGTGTTTGTCACTGTCATCTTTTCTTTCTGAGGCTTTTATACCCACCCCAAAGGTCCTTGTTGATCCACTAAAACAATAAAAATTGTGGAAAGATCCTTTCTTTACTATAGAAGATGTGAAAAGAAAAGAGAGAGCTGACACTAGAATGATATTTGCAAGTCACAAAAGGTACTTTTGAAAATATCTTTAAAAGGTGAGGCATCATCTCAAGAAAACAGATTGCAGCATATTAGAAAAGCCAGATGGTATTCATTTGAGAATTCTAAACAATTTAAGGATATAGGTAAGTGATCTACTAACAAAAAATGAGCATGTACCATTGAAAGAGATCATAAGGGATAACAACTGATAAAAATTCAATCCATCTTTTTAAGTATTGCTAAGTGTGTCAATAGAACTTATTGGCACAAGCTAAAATAATCACTGTAATCAGAGCTATAAGATTTATAAATAATGAAATAAAGAAGGAATGATAACATTTCTTATAATAGCAAATTATATTTCTTCCATTTAAAAAATGTATAATAAACAAAACTTTATGATATATGTATCTAGATAATGATGCCTATGCATAAGTATTCTTAAAGTTTTAGATATTACACACAAGTGAATTAATTTTACACATTTGAAATAGAACATGTAATTTGTTTTATACCTCAAAATTTTGTATTTAATTTTTTGTACAAATGAGCACAAATAGATTTCTTTGGTTGGCATAATTTAACAATTATCATTACATTTTAATTATTACTAAAATAACAGAATATCTGGTTAACACTAAAGTTTGCAAAAACCGAAATATTGGTCATTAAAATCTGGAGATAATTAAAAGAAACCCTATACCAATTAGTGGTAACTACAGTTAATAAAAATAATAAAATTCATATTAAAAAGTTAGAAGCTATACATAACAAAGGAAAAACAAAAACCATCTGTGAGCACCCCCTATTTGGAAGTTAATTTTTTAAATTATGTAGATACTCCTTTGCTGTGATATAATGGCAGGAGAATAAACAAATGAACAAAATTCCTCTTCTTTAAAAGAAATGATCATCTATATCATGCCTTTGTTGAATCTGATTTTCAAAGAATGCAAACACCATACTCTCATTTGATCTCAAATAATTTTTCAGAATTTTTTTTCTTTAGAATTCTATGAAAATACAGCAGTGGTTCTTATAAAGCTGGGATTTCAGAAAAAGGGAGATGCTCATACTATAGACTTTTTAATGTTACGGTAAGAGATATATTGTACACTAATGGCATGATGTAAAAACAGAATTTTTAGGTGTAAGGATTTTTTTAAAATTAATTAATTAATTAATTTTGCTGCGTTGGGTCTTTGTTGCTGCCTGCGGGCTTTCTCTAGTTGCGGCAAGCAGGGACTACTCTTCGTTGCGGCGTGTGGTCTTCTCATTGTGGTGGCTTCTCTTGTGGAGCACGGGCTCTAGGTGCGCGGGCTTCAGTAGTTGTATCACGCAGGCTCTGTAGTTGTGGCTTGCAGGCTGTAGAGCACAGGCTCAGTAGTTGTGGTGCACGGACTTAGTTGCTCTGCGGCATGTGGGATCTCCCCAGACCAGCGCTCGAACACGTGTTCCCTGCACTGGCAGGTGGATTCTCAACGACTGTGCCACCAGGGAAGCCCAGGTGTAAGGATTTTTTTCAGACGTGTTAGGAAATTGTTCAGAGTTAAATAGAATAAACTGTTTGCTATCCAGCAGGTTGGAAATAGATGCTCTGTATTATATGGGTTAACACTTTTCAAAGAATTTTGAATACAATAAACTCACTTATCTGTGAAGTTTTACCAAATAGCCCCTAAACTGTCTTTGATGATTCAGAAGGAACTTCATAAATTTTTGGTACTTTGAATTAATATTTATAAACCTTCATTACCACAATACTTAAGACATGCAGAGGTATCAATTAATAGAGATTCTGATGAGAGAATGTCATATCAACCAAGCTTTAACTGCATATAGACACTTCATTCTTGTCTGCCTACAGTGCCAATATTACTATTTTAAATTTTTTAACATCTTTATTGGAGTATAATTGCCTTACAATGGTGTGTCAGTTTCTGCTGTATAACAAAGTGAATCAGTTATACATATACATGTATTCCCATATGTCTTCCCTCTTGCATCTACATCCCACCCTCCCTATCCTACCCCTCTAGGTGAACACAAAGTACCGAGCTGATCTCCCTGTGCTGTGCAGCTGCTTCCCACTAGCTATCTGTTTTCCATTTGGTAGTGTATATATGTCCATGCCACTCTCTCACTTCGTCCCAGCTTACTCTTCCCCTTCCGTGAGTCCTCAAGTCCATTCTCTATGTCTACGTCATTATTCCTGTCCCGCCTCTAGGTTCTTCAGAACAATTTTCTTTTTTTTTTTTTTAGATTCCATATATATGTGTTAGCATACGGTATTTGTTTTTCTCTTTCTGACTTACTTCACTCTGTATGACAGTCTCTAGGTCCATCCACCTCACTACAAATAACTCAATTTTGTTTCTTTTTATGGATGAGTAATATTCCATTGTATATATGTGCTACATCTTCTTTATCCATTCATCTGTCGATGGACACTTAGGTTGGTTCTATGTCCTGTCTATTGTAAACAGAGCTGCAATAAACATTGTGGTACATGACTCTTTTTGAATTATGGTTTTCTCAGGGTATATGCCCATTAGTGGGATTGCTGGGTCATATGGTAGTTCTATTTTTAGTTTTTTGAGGAACCTGCATACTGCATACTGTTCTCCATAGTGGCTGCATCAGTTTACAAGAGGGTTCCCTTTTCTCTGCACCCTCTCCAGCATTTGTTGTCTGTAGATTTTCTGATGATGCCCATTCTAACTGGTATGAGGTGATACTTCATTGTAGTTTTGATTTGTATTTCTCTAATGATTATGATGTTGAGCATCCTTTCATGTGTTTGTTGGCAATCTGTATATCTTCTTTGGAGAAATGTCTATTTATGTCTTCTGCTCATTTTTGGATTGGGTTGTTTGATTTTTTGATATTGAGCTGCATGAGCTGCTTGTATATTTTGGAGCTTATTCCTTTGTCACTTGCTTCATTTGCAAATATTTTCTCCCATTCTGAGGGTTGTCTTTTCATCTTGTTTATGGTTTCCTTTGCTGTGCAAAAGCTTTTAAGCTTCATTAGGTCCCATTTCTTTATTTTTGGTTTTATTTCCATTTCTCTAGGAGGTGTGTCAAAAAGGATCTTGCTGTGATTTATGTCATGGAGTGTTCTGCCTATGTTTTCCTCTAAGAGTTTTATAGTGTCTGGCCTTACATTTAGTTCTTTAATCCATTCTGAGTTTGTTTTTGTGTATGGTGTTAGGGAGTGTTCTAATTTTATTCTTTTACATGTAGTTGTCCAGTTTTCCCAGCACCACTTATTGAAGAGGCTGTCTTTTCTCCACTGTATATTCTTGCCTCCTTTATCAAAGAAAAGGTGACCATATGTGCATGGGTTTATCTCTGAGCTTTCTATCCTGTTCCATTGATCTATATTTCTGTTTTTGTGCCAGTACCATACTGTCTTGATTACTGTAGCTTTGTAGTAGTCTGAAGTCAGGCAGCCTGATTCCTCCAGCTCCATTTTTCGTTCTCAAGATTGCTTTGGCTATTCGAGGTCTTTTGTGTTCCCATACAAAATGTGAAATTTTTTGTTCTAGTTCTGTGAAAAATGCCATTGGTAGCTTGATAGGGATTGCATTGAATCTGTAGATTGCTTTGGGTAGTATAGTCATTTTCACAATGTTGATTCTTCCAATCCAAGAACATAGTATATCTCTCCATCTGTTTGTATCATCTTTAATTTCATTCATCAGTATCTTATAGTTTTCTGCACACAGGTCTTTTGTCTCCTTAGGTAGGTTTATTCTTAGGTATTTTATTCTTTTTGTTGCAGTGGTAAATAGGAGTGTTTCCTTAATTTCTCTTTCAGATTTTTCATCATTAGTGTATAGGAAAGCAAGAGATTTCTGTGCATTAATTTTGTATCCTGCTACTTTACCAAATTCATTTATTAGTTCTAGTAGTTTTCTGGTAGCATCTTTAGGATTCTCTATGTCTAGTATCATGTCATCTGCAAACAGTGACAGTTTTACTTCTTCTTTTCTGATTTGGATTCCTTTTATTTCTTTTTCCTTTCTGATTGCTGTGGTTAAAACTTCCAAAACTATGTTGAATAATAGTGGTGAGAGTGGAAAATCTTGTCTTGTTCCTGATCTTAGAAGAAATGGTTTCCATTTTTCACCATTGAGAACAATGTTCGCTGTGGGCTTGTCATATATGGCCGTTATCATGTTGAGGTAAGTTCCCTCTATGCCTACTTTCGCAAGGGTTTTTATCATCAGTGGGTGTTGAATTTTGTCGAAAGATTTTTCTGCATCTATTGAGATGATCATATGGATTTTCTCCTTCAATTTTTTTTTTTTTTTTTTTTTTTTTTTTGTGGTACATGGGCCTCTCACTGTTGTGGCCTCTCCCATTGTGGGGCGCAGGCTCCGGACGCACAGGCTCAGCAGCCATGGCTCACAGGCCTAGCCACTCCGCGGCATGTGGGATCTTCCCAGACCGGGGCACAAACCCGTGTCCCCTGCATCAGCAGGCGGACTCTCAACGGCTGTGCCACCAGGGAAGCCCCTCCTTCAATTTTTAAATATGGTTTATCACGTTGATTGATTTGCATATATTGAAAAATCCTAGCATTCCTGGGATAAACCCCACTTGATCATGGTGTATGATCTGTTGGATTCTGTTTGCTAGTATTTTGTTGAGGATTTTTTTGCATCTATGTTCATCAGTGATATTGGCATATAGGCTTCTTTTTTTGTGGCATCTTTGGTTTTGGTATCAGGGTGATGGTGGCCTCCTAGAATGAGTTTGGGGGTGTTCCTCCCTCTGCTATATTTTGGGAGAGTTTGAGAAGGATAGGTGTCAGCTCTTCTCTAAATGTTTGATAGAATTCGCCTCTGAAGCCATCTGGTCCTGGGCTTTCGTTTGTTGGAAGATTTTTAATCATAGTTTCAATTTCAGTGCTTGTGATTGGTCTGTTAATATTTTCTATTTCTTCCTGGTTCAGTCTCAGAAGCTTGTGCTTTCTAAGAACTTGTCCATTTCTTCCAGGTTGTCCATTTTATGGTATACAGTTGCTTGTAGTAATCTCTCATGATCCTTTGTATTTCTGCAGGGCAGTTGTTACTTCTCCTTTTTCATTTCTAATTCTATTGATTTGAGTAGTCTCCCTTTTTTTCTTAGTGAGTCTAACTAATGGTTTATCAATTTTGTTTATCATCTCAAAGAACCAACTTCTAGTTTTATTGATCTTTGCTATCGTTTCCTTCATTTCTTTTTCATTTATTTCTGATCTGATCTTTATGATTTCTTTCCTTCTCCTAACTTTGGGGATTTTTGTTCTTCTTTCTCTAGTTGCTTTAGGTGTAAGGTTAGGTTGTTTATTTGAGATGTTTCTTGTTTCCTGAGGTAGCATTGTATTGCTATAAATTTCCCTCTTAGAATTGCTTTTGCTGCATCCCAAAGGTTTCGGGTTGCCATGTTTTCATTGTCATTTGTTTCTAGGTATTTTTTGATTCCCTCTTTTATTTCTTCAGTGATCTCTTGGTTATTTAGTAGTGTACTGTTTAGCCTCCATGTGTTTGTATTTTTTACAGATTTTTTTTCCTGTAATTGATATCTAGTTTCATAGTGTTGTGGTCAGAAAAGATACTTGATACGATTTTGATTTTCTTAAATTTACCAAGGCTTGATTTGTGACCCAAGATATGATCTACCCTGGAGAATGTTCCATGAGCACTTGAGAAGAAAGTGTAATCTGCTGTTTTTGGATGGAATGTCCTATAAATATCAATTAAGTCCATCTTGTTTAATGTATCCTTTAAAGCTTGTGTTTCCTTATTTTCATTTTGAATGATCTGTTCATTGGTGAAAGTGGTGTGTTCAAGTCCCCTACTATGATTGTCTTACTGTTGATTTCCCCTTTTATGGCTCTTAGCATTTGCCTTATGTATTGAGGTGTTCCTATGTTGGGTGCATAAATATTTACAATTTTTATATCTTCTTCTTGGATGATCCCTTAATCATTATATAGTATCCTTCTTTGTCTCTTCTAATAGTCTTTATTTTAAAGTCTATTTTGTCTGATATGAGAATTGCTACTCCAGCTTTCCTTTGATTTCCCTTTGCATGGAATATCTTTTTGCATCCCCTCACTTTCAGTCTGTATGTGTCCCTAGGTCTGAAGTGAGTCTCTTGTAGACCGCATATATAAGGGTCTTGTTTTTGTATCCATTCAGCCAGTCTATGTCTTTTGGCTGGAGCATTTAATCCATTTACATTTAAGGTAGTTATCGATATGTATGTTCCTATTAGCATTTTCTTTATTGTTTGGGGTTTGTTATTGTAAGTCTTTTCCTTCTCTTGTGTTTCCTGCCTAGAAAAGTTCCTTTAGCGTTTGTTGTAAAGCTGGTTTGGTGGTGCTAAATTCTCTTAGCTTTTGCTTCTCTGTAGAGGTTTTAATTTTTCCATCAAATCTGAATGAGATCCTTGCTGGATAGAGTAATCTTGGTTATAGGTTTTTCCCTTTCATCACTTTAAATATGTCCTGCCACACCCTTCTGGCTTGCAGAGTTTCTGCTGAGAAATCATCTGTTAACCTTACGGGGATTCCCTTGTATGTTATTTGTTACTTTTTCTTTGCTGCTTTTAATATTTTTTCTTTGTTTTTAATTTTTGATAGTTTGATTAATATGTGTCTTGGCAAGTTTCTCCTTCGATTTATCCTGTATGGGACTCTCTGTGCTTCCTGGACTTGATTAACTATTTCCTTTCCCATATTAGGGAAGTTTTCAACTATAATCTCTTCAAATATTTTCTCAGTCCCTTTGTTTTTCTCTTCTTCTTCTGGGACCCCTGTAATTCGAATGTTGGTGCTTTTAATGTTGGCCCAGAGGCTTCTGAGACTGTCATCAATTCTCTTCATTCGTTTTTCTTTATTCTGCTCTGTGGTAGTTATTTCTACTATTTTATATTCCAGGTCACTTATCCGTTTTTCTGCCTCACTTATTCTGCTATTGATTCCTTGTAGCGAATTTTTAATTTCATTTATTGTTCTGTTCATCATTGTTTGTTTGCTCTTTAGTGCTTCTATGTGCTTGTTAAATGTTTCTTGTATTTTCTCCATTCTATTTGCACAATTTTGGATCATCTTTACTATCATTACTCTGAATTATTTTTCAGGTAGACTTCCTGTTTCCTCTTCGTTTGTTTGGTCTGGTGGGTTTTCACCTTGCTCCTTCATCTGCTGTGTGTTTCTCTGTCTTCTCATTTAGCTTAACTTACTGTGTTTGGGGTCTCCTTTTCACAGGCTGCAGGGCCGTAGTTCCTGTTGTTTTTGGTGTCTTCCTCCAGTGGGTTAAGTTGGTTCAGTGGGTTGTGTAGGCTTCCTAGCGGAAGGGACTGGTGCCTGTGTTCTGCTGGACAAGGTTGGATCTAGTTTTTCTTGGTGGCAGGATTTGGTGGTGTGTTTTGGGGTGTCTGTGAACTTATTATGATTTTTGGCAGCCACTCTGCTAACAGGTGGGGTTGTGTTCCTGTCTTGCTAGTTGTTTGCCATGGGGTGGCCAGCAGTGTAGCTTGCTGGTTGTTGAATGGAGCTGGGTCTTAGCGTTGAGACGGAGAACTCTGGGAGAGCTCTCGCTGATTGATATTACGAGAGGCCAGGAGGTCTCTGGTGGACCAATGTCCTGAACTTGACTTTCCCACTTCAGCGGCTCAGGCCTGACACCTGGCCAGAGCACCAAGACCCTGTCAGCCACATGGCTCAGAAGAAAAGGGAGGGAAAAAAAAGAAAGAAAGAAAAAATAAATAAAATTAAATGAAATAAAGTTATTAAAATAGAGAAAAATTATTAAAAATAAAACAATAATTAAAAACAGAGAGAAAGAAAGAACAACCAAACCAAAAACCAAATCCACCACCAATGATAACAAGCGCTAAAAGCTATACTAAAAAAAAAAAAAAAAATAAGGACAGTCAGAACCCTAGGACAAATGGCAAAAGCAAAGCTATACAGACAAAATCACACAGAGGCATACACCTACACTCTCACAAAAAGAGAAAAAGGGAAAAATACATATATCTATATATATAGATAGATATATATATATAAAGGAAGAGAGCAACCAAATCAATAAACAAATCTACCAATGATAATAAGGTCTAAATGCTAAACTAAGATAAACATAAAACCAGAAACAATGGGCTTCCCTGGTGGCGCAATGGTTGAGAGTCTGCCTGCCGATGCAGGGGACACGGGTTCGTGCCCCTGTCTGGGAAGATTCCACATGCCGCGGAGTGGCTGGGCCCATGAGCCATGGCCGCTGAGCCTGCGCGTCCGGAGCCTGTGCTCCACAACGGGAGAGGCCACAACAGTGAGAGGCCCGCGTACCATAAAAGAAAAAAAAAAAAAACAGAAACGAATTAGATGCAGAAAGCAAACCCCAAGTCTACAGTTGCTCCCCAAGTCCACCGCCTCAATTTTGGGATGATTCATTGTCTTCAGGTATTCCACAGATGCAGGGTACATCAAGTTGATTGTGGAGATCTAATCCGCTGCTCCTGAGGCTGCTGGGAGAGATTCCCCTTTCTCTTCTTTGTTCGCACAGCTCCTGGGGTTCAGCTTTGGATTTGGCTCCGCCTCTACGTGTAAGTTGCCTGACGGTGTCTCTTCCCCACCCAGACAGGATGGGGTTAAAGGAGCAGCTGACTATGGGGCTCTGGCTCATTCAGGCCGGGGGGAGGGAGGCATACGGATGCCGGGTGATCCTGCAGTGGCAGAGGCCGACATGACGTTGCAACAGCCTGAGGTGCGCCGTATGTTCTCCTGGGGATGTTGTCCCTGGATCACGGGACCCTGGCAGTGGCGGGCTGCACAGGTTCCCAGGAGGGGAGGTGTGGATAGTTACCTGCGCTCGCACACAGGCTTCTTGGTGGCGGCAGCAGCAGCCTTAGCGTCTCATGCCCGTCTCTGGGATCCACACTGATAGCGCGGCTTGCGCCCGTCTCTGGAGCTCGTTTAGGCGGTGCTCTGAATCCCCTCTCCTCGCGCACCCCGAAACAATGGTATTTTGTCTCTTCGGCAGCTCCAGACTTTTCCCGGACTCACTCCCGGCTAGCCATGGTGCACTAGCCCCCTTCAGGCTGTGCTCACGCTGCCAACCCCAGTCCTCTCCCTGGGGTCTGACCTCCAAAGCCCGAGCCTCAGCTCCCAGCCCCGCCCGCCCCGGCGGGTGAGCAGACAAGCCTGTCGCGCTGGTGAGTGCTGGTCGGCAGTGATCCTCTGTGCGGGAATCTCTCCGCTTTGCCCTCCGCACCCCTGTTCCTGCGCTCTCCTCTGTGGCTCTGAAGCTTCCCCCCCATCCACCCTCCGTCTCCACCAGTGAAGGGGCTTCCTAGTGTGTGGAAACTTTTCCTCCTTCACAGCTCCCTCCCAGAGGTGCAGGTCCCATCCTTATTCTTTTGTCTCCGTTTTTTCTTTTTTCTTTTGCCCTACCCAGGTACGTGGGGAGTTTCTTGCCTTTTGGGAAGTCTGAGGTCTTCTGCCAGCGTTCGGTAGGCGTTCTGTAAGAGTTGTTCCACATGTAGATGTAGTTTTGGTGTATTTGTGGGGAGGAGGGTGATCTCCACGTCTTACTTCTCTGCCATCTTGAAGGTGCTATTCACTCTTTTTAATTTTGGTAGCTTCATTCTCATAAATACAAAATTCCCAAATTCAAAAGTAAGTAAATTTCTTTGAATATAATTTTTCCTAGCCTCGGTTTTTCCCTATTTTTATTTATTAGACCATATGAGGTCCTCTCAGTGTTCATAGTCATAACTCCATTCTTGGTAATTTCCAAGGAAATTCATCAGGTTGATAAAAATATAAATGGAGAAGTAAGTGGATACCAATATGAAAGAGAGAAAGAGTTATTCTTTGTCTCACCTTTGACACTATGTAGACATATGCTACTGACGTTATTTGACCCTCAACACTGGCACCCTCACAGTCTCAATTCATAGTGGGTGAGTGTCAATATTCTTTCAAAGGAAAAATCCTAACCATACAGTTCCTATCAGAGTTTTCAATCTTTTTATATATAGTTCTTTGGTCCTTATTCATGGATTGTCCCTTCCTTTAAAAAAGATATCTTATTTCCTTTGGCCAGTGGGTTTCCAAACCCACATTTGTTCTTTTTGACTGATATTATCAGACCAGTGCAAACCCTAGAAACTCCATATATTTTCAAAATACATCAATTTTTATTTCATGTCATTTTTTCCTATAACATTCAAAGTTTACATTATTTAAACAGTTTTCTCTTAGGTTATCTATATAGTATTATCCAGTTGGGGTATTCAAATCCCTCCACTTTATACCCCACATGAAAATTTTTGTATTGTTATTTTGTTGTTTTCACATATGCCCTTTTCTAAGAGATAACTTTTCTTTTCCTTTTAATGGGCACTGAACCCTCCTGATATCATTCAAAGCAAGGAACGTGAAGCCTAAAATATTTTTCCCAATCTTCTTCCTCCTTTTCTGTATTTTTTATTAAAATTGTAACATAAAAATGTCACTCTGAAGAAAAGCCTTGGGTTCATCATTCCCAGCTCCCCTTCCCTGGGAAGAGAATACATTGCCTTTTAATCACGTTGGCCTTCCTTTTCCATAAGATAATAAAAAGAGTCTCAACAGAGGTTGCCAGTTATATTTATGTATAAAAAATGGAATTAAAAACATTTGATGAGGCAGAATCAGTTCCATAGGGACCCCACGCCCCATATTTCCCAGGTTTTTATTTTCTGCTTGCCTTCCTCTAGTCTCTCTTCTTAATTTTGTCTTGAATGATTCTTTCTCCCAAACATACCCTTAGGATCTTAAAGGGGACTCCTTGCCTAATTTCCCCAGTTTTTTCTTCTTTCTTACCAGCATGCTTCTGCATTTATTTTCTATTGACTCTGTACTCTAACCCTCTACAAATATTCATTAGAGTTAGAAGTCTCAATCTACCTTCTCCTCTGATGCATCAACTGCATATGAACTGAGTTCTTGTGAGATTATTTCCTCTTTCTTACTGACTAGATATATGGACTCTCTTTCAGTTCACTGTGTGGTTTTCCAGATGGATTTATATTGCTGGTACAGAAACATGCCTACATCATCAATCTTATCTTTCTTCTTTGATGATTTTTACCTGCCTTCAAATTGGCCAGTTCCTCCAATCACATTTCTTAATCTCCATCTCATGCATTTGGATGTTAAACCCTGTACTTTCATGGTTTAACACTGAATCATGCCCTGTTATGGGGACTACCTTCCCCTGGGTATTCCCTAGAAACTCTATACTTATCTCCCTTCTGGTGAATATAGTAAGTACCTTTCCCCTATCTCCTGTTTATTGTAGGCTGAGTGTTGTGTCAGCTATTAACGCACATTACTTGCAATCTGGCAGTGTAAATTCTGGCAGAAGATTTGACAGGATGTAACCTGTTGGCTTAAGGGGTTCGAATTTCTTGCATCCTTCTCTGTTTATTCTTAAGGAACGTTTTCAGGAACCCATTTTGCATGGACTCCATTAAAGTTTTACTTTTTCCTGAAATCCTTCCTTGATTCCTTACCCCCTTTTTCCTGCTTCCTGCCCTTAGCTGGATCTCCACCATTAGCCTCCATGTGCCTGAAGTACCCATGGAAGTGGTGCATGTTTATCATGGTGTGGTGGGCAGCTTCCAAAATAGCTCCCAGGGACCCTGCCTTTGGTATTCACAGTTGTCATCCCAACTCCTGAGTGTAAGCTGCACCTACTGAGTGGCTTTGAACAAATACAATATGGCAAAAATGATGGGATGCTACTTCTGAGTTTAGCAAACAAAAATTGCCCCTCTCTCTGGCTTTTCTTGCTTGCTCAGTCTAAGAGAAGCCATCTGCCATATTGTGAACTGCTCTATGCAGAGGCTCACACAACAAGAAAATAAGGGAAGCCTCTGACCAACAGTCAGCAAGAAACTGGGGCCCTCAGGCAAATAGCCCATGAGAAACTGAACACTGCCAAAAACCATGTGAGTGAGCTTGGAAATGGCTTATTCTCCAGTCAAGCCTTTAGCTGAGACTTCCTTGCAACCTTGTGAGAAACCCATAGCCAGAAGACCCAGCTAAGCTGCTCTCAGATCCTGACTCACAGAAAGTGTGAGATAATAAATGTTTGCTATTTATGTCACTCAGTTTGGGGGTAATTTGTTACACATCAAGAGATAACTAATATACATGGTATTATAAATATGGCTTATAAATCTGACTTTTTCATTAGCCTGTGTAAGTGGTGACAGTGTTCTAATGAAGTAGTCAGCTCTATTTCCTCAGGACCCTAATATAATATAATATAATATAATATTAGTATAATATAATAATGCCTGAACCATAATATTTGCTCAAAAAATATTTATTGAATAAATGATCTAATGAGAACTTCCCATTTCTCTAAAACTTTTTAAATCACTACTGCCAGTAAGTTGCTGTATCAGTTGAGTTCTGTCTTAGTCTGTTCAGGCTTCTGTAACAGAATACCATAGACTGGGTGACTTAAAAACAACAGAAACTTATTTCTCACAGTTCTGGAGGCTGGAAGTCTAAAATCAGGGTGCAGGCAGATACAGTGTCCAGTGAGGGCTGCTTCCTAGTACACAGATAGCCATCTTCTTGCTGTGTCCTCACATGGTTAAAGGGCTAGAGATCTCCCTGGGGCCTCTTTTATAAGGGCACTAATCTCACTCATGAGGGAGCCACCATCATGACCTAATCACCTCCCAAAGGCCCCACCTCCAAATACCATCACTCTGGGCATTAGGATTTAACATACGAATTTGGGGTCGGGAGAACACAAACATTCAGTCTATGGCAGGTTTCTTGGTAACTAATTTAGGCAAACTTAAGCAAGAAAGCAATCTATTGAAAGGGTAACAGGTAGCTCAGAGACCCGAGGCAGGCTAGAGAAGGATGTTTAGAGAAGGCACAAGCACCAGGAGAGGCTAAAATTGTTCAAAGCCCTTGGGGACATTGGTCAGGACATATTGCAAGGTACTTGAGCCCTGCTGGACTTTGGATTCCACTGCTGCCACTGTGCCTTTTTATGTCCTTTCCTAAAGACCTCAAGTTCAGAGCAGGGTATCGGTTGGCTGAGCTGTGCCCCCTGCCAGTGCACAGCGGAAAGGACTGTCTGCCCACCTGTTGGTAGATGGAGATGAGTTTCTACCTCTCTCCAGGATCACCAAAGTGGTATTTCCCCAAAGAGGGAGGGAATCAGATGATGGGGGCCAAAAAATGACAAATGGTCATGCCATCGAACAAACTAATTCTTTCCAAACTCAGTAGGAAACCCCCACCATTAGAGGAACAGCTCTTTCCTTAGAAGCTTTAGTATTAACTTTTAGGTAATTTTGTTTTTCTTTTTAAACTTTCTTACCATATGGATTCCCTTTTAGCACAAATCCTCTAAAATAATAGTCCATGACTTCCAGGTAAGATGGCGGAAGAGTAAGACGCGGAGATCACCTTCCTCCCCACGGATACACCAGAAATACAGCTACACGTGGAACAACTCCTACAGAACACCTACTGAACGCTGGCAGAAGACCCCAGACCTCCCAAAAGGCAAGAAACTCCCCACATACCTGGGTAGGGCAAAGCGGAGAGATTCCCGCACAGAGGAGCGGTGCTGAGCGGCACTCACCAGCCCGAGAGGATTGTCTGCTCCCCCGCCGGGGCGGGCGGCGCTGGAGCTGAGGCTCGGGCTTCGGTCAGAGCGCAGGGAGAGGACTGGGGCTGGCGGCGAGAACTCAGCCTGAAGGGGGCTAATGTGCCACAGCTAGCCAGGAGGGAATCCGGGAAAACTCTGGAGCTGCCGAAGAGGCAGGAGACTTTTTCTTCCCTCTTGGTTTCCTGGTGCGCGAGGAGAGGGGATTAAGAGCGCCACGTAAAGGAGCTCCAGAGACGGGCGCGAGTCGCGGCTGAAAGCGCGGAGCCCAGAGACGGGCGTGGGACGCTGGGGCTGCTGCTGCCGCCGCCAAGAAGCCTGTGTGCGAGCGCAGGTCACTGTCCACACCGCCCTTCCGGGAGCCTGTGCAGCCCGCCACTGCCGGGGTCCCGGGATCCAGGAGCGGCTTCCCTGGGAGAACGCACGGCGCGCCTCGGTCTGCTGCAACGTCACGCCGACCTCTGCCGCTGCAGGCTCGCCCCGCACTCCGTGCCCCTCCCTCCCGCCCGGCCTGAGTGAGCCAAAGTCCCCGAAGAGGCTGCTCCTTTAACCCTGTCCTGTCTGAGCGAAGAACAGACGCCCTCCGGCGACCTACACGCAGAGGCGGGGCCAAATCCAAAGCTGAGACCGAGGAGCTGTGAGAACAAAGAAGAGAAAGGGAAACCTCTCCCAGCAGCCTCAGAAGCAGCGGATTAAAGCTCCACAATCAACTTGATGTACCCTGCATCTGTGGAATACAGAAATAGACAACAAATCATCCCAAATTGAGGAGCCAGGAGTCAGTGCTGTGCCTCTGAGGTGGGAGAGCCAACTTCAGGACACTGGTCTACAAGAGACCTCCCAGCTCCACACAATATCAAACGGCGAAAATCTTCCAGAGATCTCCATCTCAACAGCAGCACCCAGCTTCACTCAACGACCAGCAAGCTATAGTGCTGGACACCCTATGCCAAACAACTAGCAAGACAGGAACACAACGCCACCCATTAGCAGAGAGGTGGCCTAAAATCATAAAAAGTCCGCAGACACCCCAAAACACACCACCAGACGTGGACCTGCCCACCAGAAAGACAAGATCCAGCCTCATCCACCAGAACACAGGCAGTAGTCCCCTCCACCAAGAAGCCTACACAACCCACTAAACCAACCTTAGCCACTGGGGACAGACACCAAAAACAACGGGAACTACGAACCTGCAGCCTGCAAAAAGGAGACCCCAAACACAGTAACATAAGCAAAATGAGAAGACAAAAAAACACACAGCAGGAGAAGGAGCAAGACAAAAACCCACCAGACCAAACAAATGAAGAGGTAATAGGCAGTCTACCTGAAAAAGAATTCAGAATAATGATGGTAAAGATGATCCAAAATCTTGGAAATAGAATAGACAAAATGCAAGAAACAGTTAACAAGGACCTAGAAGAACTAAAGATGAATCAAGCATCGATTAAAAACACAATACATGAAATAAAAAATACTCTAGATGGGATCAATAGCAGAATAACTGAGGCAGAAGAACGGATAAGTGAGGTGGAAGATAAAATAGTGGAAATAACTGCTGCACAGCAAAATAAAGAAAAAAGAATGAAAAGAACAGAGGACAGTCTCAGAGACCTCTGGGACAACATTAAACGCACCAACATTCGAATTATAGGGGTTCCAGAAGAAGAAGAGAAAAAGAAAGGGACTGAGAAAATATTTGAAGAGATTATAGTTGAAAACTTCCCTAATATGGGAAAGGAAATAGTTAATCAAGTCCAGGAGGCACAGAGAGTCCCATACAGAATAAATCCAAGGAGAAATACACCAAGACACATATTAATCAAACTGTCAAAAATTAAACACAAACAAATCATATTAAAAGCAGCAAGGGAAAAACAACAAATAACACACAAGGGAATCCCCATCAGGATAACAGCTGATCTCTCAGCAGAAACTCTACAAGCCAGAAGGGAGTGGCAGGACATAATTAAAGTGATGAAGGAGAAAAACCTGCAACCAAGATTACTCTACCCAGCAAGGATCTCATTCAGATTTGATGGAGAAATTAAAATGTTTATGGACAAGCAAAAGCTGAGAGAGTTCAGCACCACCAAACCAGCTTTACAACAAATGCTAAAGGAACTTCTCTAGGCAAGAAACACAACAGAAGGAAAAGAACTACAATAACAAACCCAAAACAATTAAGAAAATGGTAATAGGAACATACATATCAATAATTACCTTAAATGTAAATGGACTAAATGCTCCCACCAAAAGACACAGACTGGCTGAATGGATACAAAAACAAGACCCATATATATGCTGTCTACAAGAGACCCACTTCAGACCTAGAGACACATACAGACTGAAAGTAAGGGGATGGAAAAAGATATTCCATGCAAATGGGAACCAAAAGAAAGCTGGCGTAGCAATTCTCATATCAGACAAAATAGACTTTAAAATAAAGACTACTAGAAGAGACAAAGAAGGACACTACATAATGATCAAGGGATCAATCCAAGAAGAAGATATAACAATTGTAAATATTTATGCACCAAACATAGGAGCACCTCAATACATAAGGGAAATATTAACAGCCATAAAAGGAGAAATCGACAGTAACACAATCATAGTAGGGGACTTTAACACCCCACTTTCACCAATGGACAGGTCATCCAAAATGAAAATAAATAAGGAAACACAAGCTTTAAATGATACATTAAACAAGATGGACTTAATTGATATTTATAGGACATTCCATCCAAAAACAACAGAATACACATTTTTCTCAAGTGCTCATGGAACATTCTCCAGGATAGATCATATCTTGGGTCACAAATCAAGCCTTGGTAAATTTAAGAAAATTGAAATTGTATCAAGTATCTTTTCCGACCACAATGCTATGAGACTAGATATCAATTACAGGAAAAGAGCTGTAAAACATACAAACACATGGAGGCTAAACAATACACTACTTAATAACGAAGTGATCACTGAAGAAATCAAAGAGGAAATTAAAAAATACCTAGAAACAAATGACAATGGAGACACGACGACCCAAAACCTATGGGATGCAGCAAAAGCAGTTCTAAGAGGGAAGTTTATGGCAATACAATCCCACCTTAAGAAACAGGAAACATCTCGAATAAACAACCTAACCTTGCACCTAAAGCAATTAGAGAAAGAAGAACAAAAACATCCCAAAGTTAGCAGAAGGAAAGAAATCATAAAAATCAGATCAGAAATAAATGAAAAAGAAATGAAGGAAACGATAGCAAAGATCAATAAAACTAAAAGCTGGTTCTTTGAGAAGATAAACAAAATTGATAAACCATTAGCCAGACTCATCAAGAAAAAAAGGGAGAAGACTCAAATCAATAGAATTAGAAATGAAAAAGGAGAAGTAACAACTGACACTGCAGAAATACAAAAGATCATGAGAGATTACTATAAGCAACTCTATGCCAATAAAATGGATAATCTGGAAGAAATGGACAAATTCTTAGAAATGCACAACCTGCCAAGACTGAATCAGGAAGAAATAGAAAATATGAACAGACCAATCACAAGCACTGAAATTGAAACTGTGATAAAAAATCTTCCAACAAACAAAAGCCCAGGACCAGATGGCTTCACAGGCGAATTCTATCAAGCATTTAGAGAAGAGCTAACACCTATCCTTCTCAAACTCTTCCAAAATATAGCAGAGGGAGGAACACTCCCAAACTCATTCTACGAGGCCACCATCACCTTGATACCAAAACCAGACAAGGATGTCACAAAGAAAGAAAACTACAGGCCAATATCACTGATGAACATAGATGCAAAAATCCTCAACAAAATACTAGCAAACAGAATCCAACAGCACATTAAAAGGATCATACACCATGATCAAGTGGGGTTTATTCCAGGAATGCAAGGATTCTTCAATATACGCAAATCAATCAACGTGATACACCATATTAACAAACTGAAGGAGAAAAACCATATGATCATCTCAATAGATGCAGAGAAAGCTTTTGACAAAATTCAACACCCATTTATGATAAAAACCCTGCAGAAAGTAGGCATAGAGGGAACTTTCCTCAACATAATAAAGGCCATATATGACAAACCCACAGCCAGCATCGTCCTCAATGGTGAAAAACTGAAACCATTTCCACTAAGATCAGGAACAAGACAAGGTTGCCCACTCTCACCACTCTTATTCAACATAGTTTTGGAAGTTTTAGCCACAGCAATCAGAGAAGAAAAGGAAATAAAAGGAATCCAAATGGGAAAAGAAGAAGTAAAGCTGTCACTGTTTGCAGATGACATGATACTAGACATAGAGAATCCTAAAGATGCTACCAGAAAACTACTAGAGTTTATCAATGAATTTGGTAAAGTTGCAGGATACAAAATTAATGCACAGAAATCTCTGGCATTCCTATACACTAATGATGAAAAATCTGAAAGTGAAATCAAGGAAACACTCCCATTTACCATTGCAACAAAAAGAATAAAATATCTAGGAATAAACCTACCTAAGGAGACAAAAGACCTGTATGCAGAAAATTATAAGACACTGATGAAAGAAATTAAAGATGATACAAATAGATGGAGAGATGTACCATGTTCTTGGATTGGAAGAATCAACATTGTGAAAATGACTCTACTACCCAAAGCAATCTACAGATTCAATGCAATCCCTATCAAACTACCAATGGCATTTTTCACAGAACTAGAACAAAAAATTTCACAATTTGTATGGAAACACAAAAGACCCCGAATAGCCAAAGCAATCTTGAGAACGAAAAATGGAGCTGGAGGAATCAGGCTCCCTGACTTCAGACTATACTACAAGGCTACAGTAATCAAGACAGTATGGTACTGGCACAAAAACAGAAAGATAGATCAATGGAACAGGATAGAAAGCCCAGAGATAAACCCACGGACATATGGTCACCTTATCTTTGATAAAGGAGGCAGGAATGTACAGTGGAGAAAGGACAGTCTCTTCAATAAGTGGTGCTGGGAAAACTGGACAGGGACATGTAAAAGTATGAGATTAGATCACTCCCTAACACCATACACAAAAATAAGCTCAAAATGGATTAAAGACCTAAATGTAAGGCCAGACACTATCAAACTCCTAGAGGAAAACATAGGCAGAACACTCTATGACATAAATCACAGCAAGATCCTTTTTGACCCACCTCCTAGAGAAATGGAAATAAAGACAAAAATAAACACATGGGACCTAATGAAACTTCAAAGCTTTTGCACAGCAAAGGAAACCATAAACAAGACGAAAAGACAACCCTCAGAATGGGAGAAAATATTTGCAAATGAAGCAACTGACAAAGGATTAATCTCCAAAATTTATAAGCAGCTCATGCAGCTCAATAGCAAAAAAACAAACAACCCAATCCAAAAATGGGCAGAAGACCTAAATAGACATTTCTCCACAGAAGATATACAGACAGCCAACAAACACATGAAAGGATGCTCAACATCTTTACTCATTAGAGAAATGCAAATCAAAACTACAATGAGATATCATCTCACACCAGTCAGAATGGCCATCATCAAAAAATCTAGAAACAATAAATGCTGGAGAGGGTGTGGAAAAAAGGGAACACTCTTGCACTGCTGGTGGGAATGTGAATTGGTACAGCCACTATGGAGAACGGTATGGAGGTTCCTTAAAAAACTACAAATAGAACTACCATATGACCCAGCAATCCCACTACTGGGCATATACCCTGAGAAAACCATAATTCAAAAAGAGACATGTACCAAAATGTTCATAGCAGCCCTATTTACAATAGCCCGGAGCTGGAAACAACCTAAGTGTCCATCATCAGATGAATGGATAAAGAAGATGTGGCACATATATACAATGGAATATTACTCAGCCATAAAAAGAAAAGAAATTGAGCTATTTGTAATGAGGTGGATGGACCTAGAGTCTGTCATACAGAGTGAAGTAAGTCAGAAAGAGAAAGACAAATACTGTATGCTGACACATATATATGGAATTTAAGAAAAAAAAAATGTCATCAAGAACATAGGAGTAAGACAGGAATAAAGACACAGACCTACTAGAGCATGGACTTGAGGATATGGGGAGGGGGAAGGGTAAGCTGTGACAAAGTGAAAGAGCGGCATGGACATATATACACTACCAAACATAAGGTAGATAGCTAGTGGGAAGCAGCCGCATAGCACAGGGAGATCAGCTCGGTTCTTTGTGACTGCCTGGAGGGGTGGGATAGGGAGGGTGGGAGGGAGACGCAAAAGGGAGGGGATATGGGAACATATGTATATGTATAACTGATTAAATTTGTAAAATAAAAAAAATAAAAAAAATAAAAAAAAATAAAATAAAATAAATTAAAATAATAGTCCATGCATAAATGTTAACCCCGGTTCCTTTCTTGCCCCCGACTTGACATCTATTATAGTTCATTTTCTAGTCAGATGTGTGAAGAAGTAAAAGAGCATGTTTATATGTTTTCTTTTCTCAGGTATGAAAAGGCCTAGACTAATGCTTTTAGTCTAAAGAAATAAATGTACAAAGCACCTAGTGCTAGACCTGGTACCCACTGTAAAGCCAATGGATAGCACTTCCCTTTCTGTCACATGTGTTTTCCAAGAGTCATTTGAGCTTTTCCTCCTATGAAGTTTTATAAATGGTGCCTCTATACTTGTGGAACTAACTATTGTGAATATTCATTTTCTCTGCTCTTACTTATATTCTTTAATTATTTATTTTCAGCCCCTACAAAAACTCACCAACTAATCCTAATCCTCAAAATCTATATTTTTTCATTTATCACTTGCAATTTTCCTGGGCCTCACTTCTTTCTTGTTTCTCATATTTTTCCAACCTTGTGGTGGAGACAGAACATCCCACTAATGACCCCCTTTGCTTGTTTTCTGGGATTTTTTCTGAGTTCCTCCTTCTAAGCCCCATCTTTGTTTGTGTTCCAAATATCTCTACCTTTCAAGATGCTGGTTTCTCCAGTTTTCTTTCCTTCTTCACATTCTCTCTCTCTTTGGACCTGCTTTATTCTTTCTGCCCAAAACCATCTTAAAAGTTCTTTCTCTGAGTCTTCTATTGAACCTCATATTTGCACCTCTATCTTAATTGAAGAACTCTCTAAGATTGTTTTTCTTTTTTCTCTTTTCTGCCTATTTTGCTTTCTATCAACTATAATTTTAGCCATGCATTCAACACTTAATTATTTACATATTTATTCTGTGACTATAACTGCATGAGGTGCCAAGGAGGCGAAAAAGAACAAACTGAAATTCTGCACCAAGGAGTTCAAGACCCAGCAATGAAGGAAAACTTTAAAAAACAAAAATTTAGTACAATGTGGAGAGACTGATCCTGCTTGAGAAAATTGAAGCAGGCGTCATAGAAGAGGGAACATTCACCTGGGTTCAAGAAGGGTCAGTAGGGCTTTTCCAGACAGAAATGGGGAACATTATTTCAGGCACGTAGCTGAGTAAAGTCAAAGATTTTGTGGGCTGTTCACTAGAGGATGCATGAGGGCTGAGAATCAGCCCCTGTTGTGTTTGTGACTGCTGGTACCTGGGCACAGGGCTGTATCAGCCCAGAGGAAGGAGCACAAAGAAATCACATGGGCTGGTGGCATGAAAGTGCATCGTTTATAAGAAGCAAATACTATGCAGCTTATTCTTTTTGCCGTTGTACTCTTATTCTGTGTACTTGAAACCCCTAATCATGAGCTTTTCCAAATTTAAATTCTTCTTAGGTTAATATATTAATACATAGTACATGTGTGGCCAACCTCAGAACCTGCAGTGCTTCCAGATAAATGGGTTATTCCATTCTTTTCTTTCTCGCATTTATGTTTCTCAGTATACCTAACAGCACAGTATCTCCTTAGCCAGACAAATCTCTCTTCTCCAGCTACTGTTTCCAAATAAATGTTTATTTCCCTTGACTTAATTAAAGCTAGCAGTACAAAATTTGGTCTCAAGTTCTATCTTTCTTTTCTTACTTTCTATATTGTTCTTCCAAAAGAAACTTTTGGAAAAGTGGTCCACTTCTAAAACGCATGCACACACACACACACACTCACCCAGACTTTCTAGAATTTTAATAAATCAACTATCATTTTATACCTGAGAGAGTTCTAGAGGCATGAGAACTGACCTTATGCCTCTTACTCACTGATACAGAAAGAAAATCTCAGATGGTAAGGGATTTACTCCAAGTCATGGAGTTAGTTAATGGAAGAGTCATTTCCAATTATTTTTCAAAAGATGTATATAACATACTTCCAACTGGGGCCATTTTTAGTGTTTCCATATTGTTGATGAATCATTCAGTACTCCTCATATCAGAAACTTAACATGGGATATATTTTTTCTTTGCTAA
The DNA here is from genome assembly GCF_025265405.1 of Mesoplodon densirostris. Lineage (NCBI taxonomy): Eukaryota > Metazoa > Chordata > Mammalia > Artiodactyla > Ziphiidae > Mesoplodon > Mesoplodon densirostris. Next base: position 42,222,110 of record NC_082675.1, read on the forward strand.
CTTTTTTTTTTAATTTTGGTACCTTTGCAGACCTAGGGAATGAATACACATTCCAGCAAGTTGCCCTTTCTTGCGTTTTCTCTTTCAGATATTAAACTTCTCTACTACCAGTTTTCCACACTTAGAGAGGACTTGGTCCTCTCTTTCTGTGATGCCTTATGATTTGCCCCCTGGTTGTTTTGCCAATGCCATGTTTAAAACTTTCCCAGCCTCCTCCAGAATGATCCTGATCTTCTGCCTGGGCTGAGGTCCCCATGTTCCATCATTCATCCACTTGCTGGCACCCTGACCACCTTCTTGCTGCTCCACTGACCCCCATAAAGAGCAGGAGAGAAAGGGTCTCCTATAAGACAGAAATACACCCCCCCTTAACTTTAGCCCTGCTCTTCTTTCTTAGACAGAATCTGTATTCATCTCTTCAGACAGGTCCCCACAAAGTTTTTGTTTTTAGAAACGATTTGAGGATAGCATATAAATATAGCACTAATGAATGTACAACTTAAAATATATACATAGATGCCTTTATCATAATAACATTTTTATATTTATCCCTTTATCTCTCCAGTCCGAGAACTTCACCTTTATAAAATCTGCTTCAAATGGCCAGAGCAGTCTTTCAAAAATACAATTCGGGTCATGTCACTTCTTGTTTAAAATTCTCCACTGCTTTCCCATTGCAATTAGACCAAAATCCAGGCATCTTACCACAGCATGTATGGCCCTGCAGGAAATGGCCCCTGCACCTCTCTGACTTCCTGCCTTCCCCCCGCCCCTCACCCCCCTGAGCCCATGCCACACTGACCTTTTCATTTCTCAAACATGCCAAGCTCCTTCTCACCCCAGGGCCTTTGCACTTACTGTGCTCTCTGCCTGGAAGAATCAGCCCCCAGAGCTTTGCCTGGTTGCTCCTTGCTAGCATTCAGTATCCTCTGCACTGACCCTCCACTCCATCACTTCTGTTCTGCTTTCTTCATTGTACTTGCCACTACCTGAAATTACCTTGTTCATTTATTTGTTTGTTTGTTATTGTTGGTCTCCTCCCTCTAGAATAGCACCTGTCCAGGGAAACTTTCTGCAATAATGGAAAAGTTCTCTAAGCAGCCCAATGTGGTAGCCAGTAGTTACATGTGGCTATTAAGCACTTGAAATGTAGTTAGTGAGACACAAGTATGTTTTGTGTGGCTTCACCCAATAAGTCAACAAAATACTAGAAAATATCAGCAAACCCTTATATGAAATCATAGGGTGTCTATGGCTGAAGTATTGCTGTAATTCCGGTTACTCCACTTTAATAAAAACCTAACATAGCAGAGACAGGTCAGGGGAAAGGCAAATAAAATAATGATGGAGGGGTTTCTGCAAGGCAGCATTAGCCCATCTGCCTTGATGTGAATTAGATGGGAGAAGGGGGGGTCCTCTTTGGTAGACACAGCCCCCTGGCCTCGGGCCCCTCCTTGGGGAGGAGAGTGCCAGCTGGATTAGAGCCAGCACTCTCCAGGGCCAGTCTGAAAAACTGTAAGGTTGGCCCAGTGTTTCTGCAAATGGTTAAAATTATTTATATTCTTCAGCAGTCTACAATGGTCTAAGTGCTAGGCAACTGGTCACCTGATAAAATTTTATAAAACTGTAAAGTATAGATATATGGTGAAATATATACATATATATTAAGATAGAGAGAGATTGAGAGGGAGAGAGAGGTGAATAAACGGAGAGTTTATCAACTTCGGAAAACTGGAAGTAGGAGCACACTTTGAAACTGAATCTACAGTGTTATGACCAAAAAAATTGTTTAAAGCAACTTGCACTCCTAGATTACAGACTTAAATGTATATCTTTTTTAAATTAATTAATTAATTAATCTATCTATCTATTTATATATTTTTGGCTGCACTGGGTCTTCTTTGCTGTGTGCAGGCTTCCTCTAGTTGCGGCGAGCAGTGGCTACTCTTCGTTGTGGTGCGCAGGCTTCTCAATGTAGAGGCCTCTCTTGTTGTGGAGCACGGACTCTCAATGCTCAGGCTTCAGTAGTTGTGGCTCATGGGCTCTAGAGCGCAGGCTCAGTAGTTGTGGCTCACGGGCTTAGTTGCTCCGCGGCATGTGGGATCTTCCCTGACCAGGGCTCAAACCCGTGTCCCCTGCATTGGCAGGTGGATTCTTAAACACTGCGCCACAAAGGAAGTCCCCTTAAATGTATATCTTTTAAAGAAGAGTTCTAATAGACAACTATGGATTAAAAATAATTCACCATTTTAAAATAATTTAATATTTCAAAGTTAAGATCTGCATGATCTTAAGCCTATATTCCAGAATTCTGATGATACATTTCTATCTCATGCCCATGACTACCTCTCTAGGACTCTGTCCTTGGGAGGTTATCAATGACCCCTATCTTTCCAGAATCATCAGTTTTTCTCTGCCTTCTCCTTCCTTGACTCATCTATGACATTCAGCCCTGATGACCACCCACTCCTTGGAATTCAAAAAACATTTTATAGAGGGCTTATTATGTGGCAAACACTGTGTAAAATCACGAGGACATAAAAATCCTTTCCCTCAAGGAGTTCATAGTTTTTGGGAGGAGGCAGGCACATAAATTAGTAATTTCACTACAGCATGATGAGTGCAAAGGAGGTGAATGCGCTACATCCTTAAGAAGCATAGAGAATGGAATGATTTACACCATTTAGAGAAGAGAAAGAACCCAAGTTTAAAAGATGGCCCGGGGCTTCCCTTGTGGTGCAGTGGTTGAGAGTCCGCCTGCCTGCCAATTCAGGGGACACGGGTTCGTGCCCCGGTCCGGGAAGATCCCACATGCCGCGGAGCGGCTGGGCCCATGAGCCATGGCCGCTGAGCCTGCGCGTCCGGAGCCTGTGCTCCACAACGGGAGAGGCCACAACAGTGAGAGGCCCGCGTACCACAAAAAATAAATAAATAAAAAATAAAGGATGGCCCGAAGTTTGCTTGCCAGATAATGTGGAAGGCCTGGCCTTCCAAACAGAGGAGGGACAATACACAAAGGATGGAAATGTGATCAAACAGAGAACTGGAAATAGCCTGGAACTGCTAGGGTGAAAAGTGTGAAGGGAGGGTAGTGTAACTGTAACTGTACTGGGAGGCAAGACAGGGGCTGGAGCCCGGAGCCCTGAAGGTTTTAAGCAGAGGGATAATAGGTTCAGAAAAGATCACTATGGTGGGGAATAGGGGAGGGGGCAAGAGAAAGGGCAGAGACCAGTTAGGGACGGTCACAGTGAGCCAGGCATGTGAGGGTCAGAACTGGAGTTATGTGCATTGCCAGTAGGGATAAGAGTTGTAGATCATTCAGGGGTGATCAGTAGATTGAACCTAAGCCTTGGTGATTGGTTAGATGAGAAATGAAGGAAGAAATGAGGACTCCCAGATCTCTGGCTTGGGTAAATCAGGGAATAGAAATGTCATCAACCAAATTAGGACGGAGCAAAGGCAGAACACGTGTTGACAAAGAGACAGTGAGCTTGGCCTCGGACTTGCTAATTTGACCCATGTCACATACTGGACAAGGATAGAAGAAGGTAAAACAATCTTAGCTTTGCCACTTAATTACTTCACTTACCCTAAGCAAATTATATAAAATTTCTGGGTTTCAGTTTCCTGACCGGTAAAGCAGTCGGCACAGTGCCTGGCATAGGATATTTCCATATGATCAGATTTCCTCAACAACCCTGTAAGGTGGAAAAGGTATTATTCTCAAGAAATTGAAGCCCCAAATAACTTGCAGAAATTATAATGGTATATGTAAAAACACTTTGTAAAATTATATTGTTTATTTGCTATTGTTGTTTCTTGTTGCTGTACTCATAGTCAGTACTACAACAATGCACATATAATTGGCCTTTAATTGTCCCATGATGATAACAGTTTTCATAGTTTCATGATAGGCTGAGGACTAAGACTGGTCCTGGCTATCATTTACGCAGAATGCTAAGAACACAGCACATCCTCAGTCTGTGCTTATGAGGCGTGAGCCTACAGAAATCCACTCACTGAGAGGCTGGAGCTTTCCTTGGTAGTTTGTTCTATCTTCAGCTGCCTCTGAATGGTGTTTACCCCATGGGGGAAAAATAGAATTCTCTAGGCAATATAGTACCTTAAATACTAGAGAATCTGTGCATAGGTTGCATTATACATTTGCAGAAATAAAAATTTACTGTGTTGCCAAAATGGAACATTATAATGCTAAAAATTAAGAAATATTCATTTTAATTTCTGTTGGCAGTAAAACTGAGTAATACGATCATGTAGAAAATGTCCTGGGTCTGTTGCAGAATAAAAAGTTGTTTTTAAAATACTAACAACTTTGAGCACAAGGCAGTTTCTGTTTTCACTTTACCCTCAAGAACTCATTGCACCCGTGAGTCTGAACCCATGAGAATAATAAAATAATTATAGTTTTATTTTACTGTATTCTGACACTGAATATGATCCACTAAGTCTGCATATTTCAGGTAGGGGTAAAAAACCGAAACTGGCTAGATAAAGCTGATATTTTTTTCATAATCTTAGATTTTCTCTGAAGAGACTGTTGTCACCTTTTACATATTTCTTCCTATAACTTTCCTTGTCGATGATCTTCTCACTCTGAGCACACCAATGAATCCAGCTGTCACACTTAGACACAAATCCCAAGCAATATTTTAAAAGAACTTATCAATTAACCTAGCAGTGCTTTATTCTGAATCTTTTGCCTCTGAGTGCAGACACTAGGAAAGAATATTATAAGAGTAATGCAAATAGCCTTTGTTTGGGGACTCCTCTATCACAGTGATTGGTGATTTTTTTGAAAGAAATATAAAGATTGGCAAGGAGAACTTTAAGCCTGTCCACTGCACAGCAATTTCGTTTTGAAATGCACCCAGTTCAAGGGTTAAGTGAAAGCAAAGAAGTCACTTCAACCATGTTTTTGAAGAAAATGAAACAGCTTGATGTAAGTTAAATGAAGGGAGTCTATGACTTAAAAGAAATGGACAGATAGAGAAAAAGGTCACAAGATTAAATTTTCCCTGAGGGGAAAGTCCTTCTTTGGAATCATTAACCTCCTTCTAGGTCACTCCTGGAAAAACAGCGGGAAATCCTCTTGTGCCTGGAAAGATGGGTGCATCCCAGCAGCCCACTGACCTGGTGACTGAGAGACAGACCCGATTGTGCCCCCAGTTCCCCTTCGGGCATGCTTGATTTTAGACCTCTGCTTTAAAGAAACAAGATCTCTTCTTTTTGAACTCTGGAATAACAAAATATAAAATATGCTTTTAACGTGAAAAGTCTAATGCTCTTTCCCGTAGAACAAAGGAAATACATAAAAAGTGATGGCAGTTGTCCCTGAATTGCAGTGATTTTGTGAGGTTTTTCCCCCATTTTCCACTCTTTCTATAAAATTTTCTTATAGTTTCTAAATTTTAAAAAGTTGTCTTTGCTTTAAAAATATGTAATTATTCTATATCCATATAGATTTGTGAGTGTTAACTAGTGTTAAGGGGATGTTCTTGAGTGGAAGAGGCAAACTTTTCTCTCATGTGCATTAACCACTTTTTCAACATATTTTCTGCGATTTCTGTTTACTTATATACTGATGAATGAAAAGGGGACATAAGTATATTAATAAAATCTTTTGAGACTAAAACAAAATTTAAAAACAAAAAAGTAGGGGCTTCCCTGGTGGCGCAGTGGTTGAGAGTCCGCCTGCCGATGCAGGGGACATGCGTTCGTGCCCCGGTCCGGGAAGACCCCACATGCCGCGGAGTGGCTGGCCCCGTGAACCATGGCCGCTGAGCCTGCGTGTCTGGAGCCTGTGCTCCGTCCGCAACGGGAGAGGCCACAACAGTGAGAGGCTTGCGTACCCCCCCCCCCAAAAAAAGTATACATACATCCTGGCAAAATTATTTTTACAAATCTCTCTTCAATTTATTTTTCCATCATCAAATTAAGAATAAGTATGATTATCCATGTTTGGTTGCTAAACAACTTGGGTTAGAATAAATCTGATTTCTAAACTTCAAAATAATAGTAATTCCATTCTGCATCCCAAGTTTTCCTAACATAATGCACTATAAAGTAAAACTCCATGTTAAAAATGGAATTTGACTATCACAAAGCATGAAACATAAAAATAAGCCAAAGTTAAGACAAAACTAAAAGCCCTGAAGAGTGCAAGAGCCCAATGGGAGGGTTTTTTTCTTGCCTCTTTGAAGTCTTTAAATTGATATTAAAGAAAAGGGACAAAATCTTTTAGACTTGCAGGGAAAAGAAAGCTGCATAAACCACTCACTGCTGTATAGAGGAACATGAAGAGAAAAGTACTCTGTTCAGGTTTTGCCAGTGGTTTGTATATTCTTTTCCAAATTGGTTCTAAAGCAAGAGAGAGTGTTAAAGATTTTAAAAGACAATGAGACAATTTCACCATCCCTAGAGAATAAAGACAAACTGGAGCATCAATGAGACATAAAAGGAAAATGCACTTTGTGAATCCGAACACAGCCTAGGTGTAGGGACGGGCATCTGCTAAGCTCGCATGCCTCACTCATTATCTTTTGCTCGTGTTCACACACTGATTGAATAACCAAAGAGTAAGAATCTTAGATTGCATGCAGGTAACTTATTATGTAATATAAATTGGGTACAAAGGTAACAATTTCCTGGCTGTGGTATGGTAAGAAGAAGAATTGTATGCCTCACTGTTTTCTAGTCAAAATGCATTTCTGAAGCAGGAAATCAAAAACACATCATAAACCCTACAACTAGACTAAACACATTAAATCTGCTGATATTAGTAACTGTCACAAGGCTGCCAGCCTCAGGGAGCAGCACCTACTGACAACTATCCACTCCCTACCTCTGAACACACTTTTCTCAGATACTTTGCTGAAGAAAAGTGAACAAATATTCCATTGTTGCTGCAGTTTATTAAATGGTCCCTTGGAATTCCCTGCAGACGCTGCTTAAACAAAAATAACGAATGGGACATGCATATGATGCACAACGCAGATCTGAACTGAGAAGCGAAATAAAAGGTTTCAAGTGACATAGGCCAGAACATGTCTGAGCCCCCTCCCCCAAATAAATCACTAAAATGTCCATTCTCGACATTGCCTTTGTTTTCATTTACTTCAAAATACATCCTCTTAACTCTTCACTCATTTTACCTTAATTTCACCTTTAAATAGCAAAATAATATTTAAAATTTTTGAGGATCTGAAAAATACAGCTTCCCCCCAAAACATATTTATATGTTTATATACACATATGGTTCTGTTTTAGATGGACTTCTACTTACTACAATGCCTGCTTATTGCTGAGGCTTCACAAGGTTTTATAGTTATCTGGCATTTTAAAATAAGGCTTATATTTCTTTCCTTCAATTTCAGTTGAAGGGAAGATATCTTTCTAGCATCAGTTAATTGTTGGCATAGCATCTGATCCATTTATTCACATGGCCAGACTTACTCCTTTTAAGCTGACTCCTTTGTTTACAGTCATTTCTTTCCCACTGCCCACCAACCCACAGCCCATTTTTCTTTCTGGTACAAGATGAAGGAAGGAAAGGGTAGGAACCTATCTGATGAGAGGACATACTGTACTCTCAGGCAGGTACACCTGGTGCCCCCTTTTCTCAGGAAACCACCTTCAAGAAAAATGCCATGTGGAGCTGAAACAATTATAAAGGTGCTGATTATCACCTCCTGAAAAACCTTAAGAATTTAAAACTAAATGTTATATACCTCACATGGTACCTTTCCCTTGTTCCCATCCCCTCCTCCTCAAACTGCCCCCTCCCCCCCAAAACAGCCTTCTGTTTTCATTTATCTTGAAGATTTAGAAAGTAACTGATATTAAGGAAGTGATCATGAATAATTTTCTGACAGTATGAAATTGATGATGTTTGATGATTGCCAAATCTTTCTATTTTATAGAAATTATAGTTTCAAAATGAAAAGATTTGATGGTTCTAGTCTGAAATAAAATTTCAAAAATGAGTCAGCTACTGTGAAGGAAAGACAAAGGAAAAGAAAAAACAAACAAACACATAAACCCAACAGAAAACCTGCAAGTAAAATGTTTTATTTCTGGGCTTCCCTGGTGGCGTGGTGGTTGAGAGTCCACCTGCCGATGCAGGGGATACGGGTTCACGCCCCGGTCCGGGAGGATCCCACATGCCACGGAGCGGCTGGGCCCGTGAGCATGGCCGCTGAGCCTGCGCGCCCGGAGCCTGTGCTCCACAACGGGAGAGGCCACAACAGTGAGAGGCCCGCGTACCGCAAAAAAAAAAAAAAAATGTTATTTCCATTTGTTTCCAGTGCCTTGCTGTTTGAGGGGCTAGGAGGAGACTAATACATCTCACTTTAACAGTACTAATTGTTTGCATTATCACAATAATCAAATGCAGCCATATTAATCTCTCTGGTTATTAACTTGATTTTTACACATTAAGATTTAGATTTAATCCCCTGGGATCATCTATTAATGCTTTTAAAGTTGAAGGGTTTCAACAGTTTTAAGTTCTTTCCCTTCTTTTAGCTGCAGGCAGTAAAATTTGAACGTGTGTGGAGTTTTGTATTTTGCATTCCTGGGGGATTTTCAGACACAGTGCTGTCAAGGACCATGAATCATGTTAAAACATAGCAACCTCTACAGCTATTAAAATGTCTGCAATAATGTGATTATTGTAAAATAGAAAAACTAATACCACATGTGTTACTTAAAGATCAACTCTTAAAGTCACAGAGAGAATGCTTTTGGAAAAAAAGAAAAAAAAGAAGTTGTTTTTTCGCACGCAGCCAAAATGTGAAATGTCTCATCTACTGAGAAAGAAAAGTTTCAGCTCCTTTTACAAAACACATCCTTACCGAGCTTCAGGTCAACAGAGCATAAAAATGGCAAAAAGTCCAAGATCAATAAGCATGAAAAGCTGTTTTATTTCTGTTTGAGCAAGTTGTAGCGACTATGACCTTCTGGAACAGTCTCCAGTTTTATGCTTTCATAGTCACAGAACGATGACATCCAAGCAGAAAACGGAACTTGGCCTGTTCTGATGAGCTGTCAGTGTGGACCCTGCATTACAACTTGCCTTCCATTGGCTTGGGGCTCAGTCCTTAGAAATTTATTAAAGTTATTATATAGACTCATGCACAGATAAACATTATCCAGGAAATTATTTGGAGCATTTGTATCATAAGACATAGAACACAAGAAGAATAAAAGCTTTTTTTTTTCATTGTGTAAAGGGATTTAAATCATCTTAGCTTCCTGGTTTCTCTGCTGATTTTCAAAAATTAAGGATGTGAGTTAATGTATGCTTGTCACGGTTACCTCATCAGTCAACAAATCATACAAGAGCCCAGGAATAATTTACCCCATAAGCTATGAATATTTCTGAGATTTGCATGGTATTTTTTGTCTTATTTCTGAAATATCTCTCAGTAAAAGAAGCATAGCCGGGCTTCCCTGGTGGCGCAGTGGTTGAGAGTCCGCCTGCCGATGCAGGGGGTACGGGTTCGTGCCCCGGTCCGGGAAGATCCCACATGCCGCGGAGCGGCTGGGCCCGTGGGCCATGGCTGCTGAGCCTGCGCGTCCGGAGCCTGTGCTCCACAACGGGAGAGGCCACAACAGTGAGAGGCCCGCATACCGCAAAAAAAAAAAAAAAGAAGCATAGCCTACATCATGTTATTATGTATATTACCTATTAGTAAGGATATTTTATAATGTTTTTATTCTATAATTTCTTATCTGAGAATAAAAAACAAAATATCAGTTTTGGTATTTGAACATAACAACTTATCAAAGAACATAAGGTGGTAAATATATGACAATTCTCACATGAAAAGGCACACAGATTAAAGAATTTCAAATGATCCCAAGCCTTGAAGTACATGGCCTGTTTGGACATTTCCTTGAAGCATTTGGGCACATTCTGAAAGATAGGATCAGGTACTCTTTTGCTTCTTCTTATTGGGCAAAAGCTTTCCACACTTCCCATACGCTTTCAGGGCACTGATGACTTTGGCACACATCAATTGTCCAGTGGACAAAAAAATGCTGAATCCTGTCCAATTTCTGTTACCTAAGGATCAGTGCATATACAGCTTGTCTGGAATTAAAGTCAGGCTATAGGGTAGCAGAGGAACTGACTTTAGTGCCCTTGGAATAACTAGTAGGCATTACTAACACCCAACTGGGTGTACTGTTTACCACTCTTACCATTAGCCTGAATCCTAATCAGCCCTTTAGAAATAATCCCACTAGCATAACATTCATGAAAGTCAATTTTCTAGAAGATTTTCTAGTCCTTTTTGAATCTTAGAACAATATTGACAGTAGGGATAAGCAAGGATGAAGGATGTTCTCCTTTGTTTCATCAACTACCTTGAGACATGCACACAAAGAATCTTACAGGAATGAAAATGTAACCACTTTCCAAATAGTTTTGCGTCATTTCTAACTGTGATTGGGCTGGAAACTTCCTTCAGTGTATAGTCCGTTCCTATGGGAGTCCTCCTAGGGGAGGCTCAGAAGAAGCCAGAGCAGAAGTTTCTGTGTGAACCTGGTGAAGGTCAGAGGAATCCATCCCTTGCTCAGTCAGATGCTGCACAGACATGATCTCAGGTGTCCTCACCCCAACTCTGCAGGACTGTCTGCCATTTTGCAGGTAAGAAAAAGGACTGGAGAGGTTCAACACTCGCCCAAAGTCACACAACTTGTAAGTGATGAAATGGGGACTCCACTCTAGATCTGTCACATCCCCAAACTCATTCCCTTTCTAGTAAATCATGCTGCCTCCCACCTGGGGCTGAGGTCAGTGACAAGGGTTATACTCTCTTACTCTTTTAACAGATAGCTGAAGATCAGCGCAGGAACAAGCACGGGCTTTGGATGGGCAGGACATCTAGAGTCTAAAGAAACTTTGGTCTAAATCACAGCTCTCATCCTTATTGCGTGACCTTTGGCAAGTTTGTAATAATAGAAGAAGGAGGAGAAGAAGAAGAAGAGGACGGCACAGAAGGATGACAGCTACTATTTATTCCCTGAGTATGGACGGGGAGCCGGGGAAGGGACTAGACACTTATGAAAGAGCTAATGTCACAACAACACTTCAAGGTAAATTTTGTGTTCTCAATTGTCAGAGAAAGAAATAGAAACAGGGCTTCCCTGGTGGCGCAGTGGTTGAGAGTCCGCCTGCCGATGCTGCCGATGCAGGGGACGCGGGTTCGTGTCCTGGTCTGGGAGGATCCCGCGTGCCGTGGAGCGGCTAGGCCCGTGAGCCATGGCTGCTGGGCCTGCGCGTCCGGAGCCTGTGCTCCACGGCGGGAGAGGCCACAGCAGTCAGAGGCCCGCGTACCGAAAAAAAAAAAAAGAAAGAAAAGAAAAGAAATGGAAACACAGAAAAGTAAGACACTTGGATATATTTCTTAGCTTTGCTTCCAGAGAAGCAATTAGAGGCTTCTGTTCCAGGTCTGGGCTCCTGTGACTTCCTATAAATTTGGAACATCTTAGAATCTCCACATCTTTAAGATGGATTCATGAGGTTGTTGTGCTTAGTAAATGAGATAACATATCCCAGTGTCATTCTAGATGAATCATAGATAATCAGGAAAGTTTGATTTTTCCATCTCCCCCAAGAAAATAAAAGTGTATGATCCGCAAACACTCCATTAACTCCTTGACAATGGCTAAGGCTGTTCTTTCTAACCCTGCTTCTCTGCAGAACTTCTGGTCTTCCTTCAAGTCTCCCCTCAAAATCGAATGTCCCCTCCTCCTGCCAGGCACGTGGCATTTTACACGTTTCTATTATGTATTGTCTCCTCCATGACATTGGGCTGTTCCAAGGCAGGGACAATAATTTACTTCTACTTTCCCCCAGTGCTTAAAACTCTTCCTGAAACTGAGTAGTTGTTCATCAAATACTACCAGAAGGGTAACGTTCATACATGTTTATTGAGCACTCATGTGGAAGCATCTCTCTACTAGGTCCAAAAAGTGACAGACCGAGGGCTTCAGGAAATTTCCAGAGGTAAGTGCATTGTCATAGAGATGAGGCTGCTTAACCAACCTCACTCCCTGCTTCCCCACCGCCCGACCCTGGGTAGCCTGACCTCTCACACTTTGATGATCACTGTGCATCCAGCTTCTATCTCAGTTTGGGCTGTGAACCTGGGCCTTGTGTTTGCCTGTGTGTGAGTGATGATAAAAAGCATTGGTTTAGAGTTTCCCTATTTCCTATGTCTATTGGTTAAAGTGAATTAATCTCATTTGTAAGTGATGTTCCCTGAGCTCATTTTCAATGGGTGAGTGAAACAGAAACGGCCAAGCAAATATCTAAAATCAGTGTTAGCAAAGTTTATTTTTGTGTATTAGTCAGGGTTCTCCAGAGAAACAGAACCAATGGGATCTTAATTATAGGAATTGGTTGAGGCAGTTACGGAGGCCAAGAAGTTCCACCATCTGGAGTCTGCAAGCTGAAGAACCAGGAAAGCCTGTGATATAATTCAGTCCAAGTCCAAAAGTTGGAGAACCAGAAGCACCAACTGCCCAGGGCAGGAAAAGTCAGATGCTCCAGCTCAAGAAGAGAGAGAGACCTTGCACTTCCTTTTCTTTTTTGTTCCATTTGGGCCCCCAGTGGATTGGATGATGCCCACCCACATCGCTTCAGGGTGCTTCTCTTTACTCAGTCTACTGAATCAAATGCTGATCTCTTCCAGAAACACCTTCACAGATACACTCAGAAATAATTTTTATCAGCTCTCTCTTAGGCAGTCAAGTTGATTCATAAAATGAACCATCGCACCCTATTGTAAAATAAATGTAATAATTAATAATGCACCCTATTCTCTTGGGCTGGGAGCCAGACCGTGCAATCTTGTGGAGGAGAGCAGGCACCCAGGATGATTCCTTAAACTTCAACCAGCCCTTCTCTGATGCTCAGGAACCACTTAAATACCCTTGTAGGTTCCCAGCACACATCCACTCTTTTGATTTCTGGGCCCTCCCCACTCTCTTGATGAGTCCTTCCCAACTAGGGAAACAATTTTACCTTTCCTGATATCAACACGTAAAAACAACCAACCAAAGGAGAACAAGGGACCCGGGTGAGCGTCCACATCTTTCCTCTTCAGCCCTTCCTCTGGCTCAATATTCATCTCTGTTCTCTTCTTTCTCAGATGGATGGATCTTAGTCCTAATTTTTAAGCTGCCGTCATCAACTGAAACTTTTCTATCCTCTCCCACCACCTCTGCTCTCTCAGATCCGCCCCCACCCCAGCATCTGTAGTCCATTTCTCTATCTTGACTCACTTCATTCTGCTTTTCAAACATGCAAACATTCCACTTTTTAAAACTGTGGTTCTCCAAGTGAGGTCTCCAGACCAGCAGAAGCGCATCCTCGGAACTTGTTAGAAATGCAAATTCTTGAGCCCACCCCAGACCTTTGATTCAGAAGTTCATGGGTGGAGTCCTGCAGTCCTATTTATTACCAGCCCTCCAGGTGGTTTTGGTGAGCTAATGTTTGAGAACCACTGTCTTTCATTAAAGCCCCCTCAGGTCCCTTTGTTCTGGAGCTATATTCAAATTATCTCTCTCCTTTAAATGTCAAAGGTCTTTATCAAGCAATCTCCACTTACTCTTTTCTCACTTCTAATTTTTTATAGACTCACTTGAAATCCTGGTTTTACAGACCACCACATTACTGATATTATATGAGCGATATCGTGGAATGTACACTGGAATTGGAGATAGAAAACTCAACTTTGAATGGTCATTCACTGCTTTTTATCTATGTGACTTGGGCAAATTCCTGAAACTCTCTAAGCCTCAGTGTCTCCCCCTGCAAAGTGGGAATAATAATACCATCTTTACTGGATTATGGTAGAGAGTAAATGAGACAACCATGTGAAAGTATTACACACAGTGTGTAGTAGAAGCTTAATAAATGTTTGCTAAAATCAAATTAAAATGGTACACAGACTTGGTGTGTACTTTAGGAACAAAAAATTTCAGTGATTTCATGGGCTGTGTGGTGAAAGATGTGTTTTTAAAAAATCTTATTAAATGTTCATTTATGTGACACATTTTAATGACTTCAGAAGAACCATAGTTTTCACTGGATCAATTAACCATAATTTAAAAATTGCTAAATATGTTTTTATGTGACTCTTTTGTACTCTTTTCCACACAGTGATAATTTGTACTCTTTTCTACACAGGATTTTTATCCTCTTTTTTGGCCTCAGTATCGTTTGAGTGTTGTTATCTTTTACCCTACGGAAGATTAGCAGAAACAAGCAAAGAAGCCTTGCTTCGTACTGCTTTTTTCATCTTCATGGAGCTGAAACCAAATGAAATAGACTACAACAGAGATTCAGGGTGTGTGGAAGAATAATCTCTCTAACCCCTTTAATCTCCATAAATCTGGCCGCCACATTTATCAGTACACCACATAAGGTGCCTTTGTTATTGCTGTCATTCACTAATGGAAAGAAACCTGGAGATCTTTAAGAACGCTCATCTTCTCAACCTCTCTGTTGCATTTAGTGTGTTCGTTGCCCCCTCCTGGAATGGATGCCAGGACAATATTTTTGAAAGAGTAGCCAGTGTTTTGTTTTATCTTGTTTTTCCTCCAAGTTCCCCCTTTCCCTTACCAGACTGCCCTCATACCACTGTCCAGTAGGTTAATGGCCTGAGTTCATGGTCTCAGAGGAAGGGTATGACAGGGTATAAAGCAGAAAGAAGACTCTGTGTCTCTGGCTTTTTTTTTTTTTTTTTTTTTAATTCCAAAAGCCAAAACTCTTGGAGAATTTAGAGAATTGGGACAGAGGTAAAAGCATCAGATTCAAAAAAACAGGTATTTTCCTTTGGGTTGAGAAAAAGAGTCCCTTAGTCTGGGGAGGGGAGCGGAGAGCTCAGTGGCTATCAAAGAGAGGGGCTCTTCAAGTGTGGATGCCACTGGGGCAGAGAAACGCCTCACCCTCCTTCCTGGCAAAGCCCCTTCCCCCTGGACACAGCGAGACCGCAGAGAGGGAGCGGTTGCCTGCCAGCTCTAGGTTGGTGGGGCCGTAAAGAGCCCTGAGGAGATTCTTGCGCTCTGCCATGAAGCAGGAAATCCACGGTGGAAGCTGGCTGGCTGGCAGAGGGGCTGCCAGCAGTAGTGGGGATGTTACAGTGATGACCACTGTGGTTCAGTGCTCACGATCAAATGAGAAAGGGGACAAGTCTCTCAAGGGTCACAGGAGCCCCTTGGAGCTGAGTAAACTCCGGAAAGTAGGTGAGGACCCCAGGCTGGGCAAAAATGGGTTTCTGCTTCCTCTTGCAAAAGGAGTTGAACCTCTGGAAGTGAATTTGAATTATGCAATAACATTACACCTCTTTTCAACTTGCTGGTGGGCTACAGTTAACATCTAGTCTGTACTGTAGTCTCCTAGTGCTGGGGAGTCCTTTTGTGCTCAGACTATTCCTCATCCAGAGTGATTAGGGACCCCAAGGCACTCAATGAAGGTTCAGCTCACAGAAAGTCTCAAGAATAGTTTTTGATGGAAAATTTTCTACAGCACTTGCATATAGATTCTAGCAGATTTTTTCCCCAAGTCTTTTCAGCTTCCTTTGATCCTCACCCCATCCCCACTGTTCTCACTTGATGGTCCATGTTTTAGGATGTGTGTGTGCCTGATAATGTGCTGAGCGTGAAGAATGCAGCAACCCACAGGACAGATGTGCCTCTTGGAGACAGCGGTCTGGTGAGGAGACAGATATTGTAAAAGGTAATTGCATGAACATTATACCGTATATGCATTCAGTGCAATGACTATGCACTATTAAGTACCATGAGAATATATAACAAGGAGAACCTAATTAGACTAGGTGTCCGGAGAAGTCCTCCCTGAAGAAGCGGCATTTAGGGTGAAATAGGGAGAATGAGTCGAAGGTAGGCAGCTAAGACTGAATAGGTGTGCGTGGGGTTGGGGGAAGAGGTTGGTGTTCTAGGCACAGAAAACACCAGGAGCAAAGACCCCAGAGGATAAAAGATTATGTCCTCCAACTCACATAGAGGAGGGTGTCCAGAATGGAGAGTACTGGTGGGAAAGCAGATGGAATGACCCTGGAGCTCTAAGCAGTCATGCAGCTGCACACAGGTCACGCTAAAACAGCAAACCTGGGCACTGAGAGAAAAGGAAAAGTATCCATGAAGTCAGTACAGGGAAGTGACACGAGCAGATGTGAAAGTACTTAAAATGAGTACAACTGTAGTAAGATACCATTTTCATCTAAAATATTGAGAAAAATTAAACAATATGATGATATCCAGGGTTGGTAAGATGGTGGCAAATAAACACCTTCCTGCACTGCTGCAGTGAATATAAATTGATGCCTCCCGGGGCCTCCCTGGTGGCGCAGTGGTTAAGAGTCCGCCTGCCGATGCAGGGGATACGGGTTCGTGCCCCGGTCTGGGAGGATCCCACATGCCGCGGAGCGGCTGGGCCCGTGAGCCATGGCCGCTGGGCCTGCGCATCCGGAGCCTGTGCTCCGCAACGGGAGAGGCCACAACAGTGAGAGGCCCGCATACCGCAAAAAGAAAAAAAAAAAATTGATGCCTCCCTTTGAAGAGCAATTTAGAAATATATATTAAAAATTGAAATGACCAAGCAGTTCCACCATAAGGATTTACACTATGACTATGTTCTCAAAATATAACTAGTTTTCCAGCAAGACCCAACAAAGCATCTTCTTTAATATTAAAAGTTTTAGCAACAAAAACTGGACATAATCTAAATGCCAATTATAGGGGACTAGCTAAATAAATCATGACTAAATCATATGATGAAGTGTTATGACACATTAACAATATATTGCATATCTCTTTGGACTAATATGGAAGATCTCAGAGATATTTAAGCCTGTGCAGTATGATTTCACTTATATACATACTTAATGGCAGGGGGATATGTATGGGGATTATAAATTAAGTTTTTAACATATAAAAAATTTTATTATATAAATTTATTATATAAATTAAGATTTTTAATGGAAGGATAGATACACAAGAAAGTGCTAAGTTGGCTACCTTTGGGGAAAGGAACCACTGGTGATAGCTGGGAGAATTTTACTTTGATTTTGTTTGGTTTGACTTTTTTCCTACTGTACTTGTGTAGCAGACATAGTTTGTTGCCTTTCCTCCGTCCATTTCCCACATCATTGCTGTTAACAGAAGCCTGAAGTTTTTGAGCTACCACCTCTCAGCATTGGTGACCCAATCCCCAACGTAGGGGTAAATTGTGTGTAATCCTAGAGTCTCAAGGTAATCTCAGTTTGAGGGTAGGCTGCGACCCCAGTCTCACCTATGAGATGGTCTTCTGGGAGCCTCAGGGAGAGCTCGCCTCACTCTTAAGAAGACACTATGGGGCTTCCCTGGTGGCGCAGTGGTTGAGAGTCCGCCTGCTGATGCAGGGGACATGGGTTCGTGCCCCAGTCCGGAAAGATCCCACATGCCGCAGAGCGGCTGGGCCCGTGAGCCATGGCCGCTAAGCCTGTGCGGCCGCAGCCTGTGCTCCACAATGGGAGAGGCCACAACAGTGAGAGGCCCGCGTACCGCAAAAAAAAAAAAAAAAAAAAAAAAGACACTAGAAGACTTTGGTCCTTTTCTTGACTCCAGGCTGCTACAGCCATTTTACGACAATGCAGGAAATTAGTTTTAGGGTCATGTCAAAGCTGAGGATATCAGAGGGAAGAGCTTTATGAGAGAGAAGAACCTGTATCACTGGTGAGTTTGTTGAGGTTCCGATTAGGCCAGCCATGGAGCCCCTTTCTGGCCAGACCTCTTGCTATGCGAGATAGTAAATTTTATTATTGTTTAAACCATTGCATTAGGGTCCTCACTATTTGGAATCAGTTATCCTATTTCATGTGGTGTTTTCAAGGAATCGATCTCCCAAAGGTACAGCCCATGGAGTAAGAATTGGGAGGAGGGGGCAGGACCCCAGGGGGTAGGAGGAAGTGGTGACAGCAGCACCTCCAACCATGGGGGCGACTCCAAGACGAGCAGAAGGGCATATGGGGAGGCAATCTAAGCTCTTTCCACTTCCTGCCTTCCCATTTCCACTTTTCTAAATTAATTCCTTTATACTCTCAAGTATTTGCCCTATCCCCACCCCCTGGATTTGAAACCACTTATGACCAAAACAAAGGGGCAATAAACCCAATTAATCACTACAGGGTAAAAGCAGAAACCAAGACATAAAAGGCAAGACAAAAATTATATTAAAAAAAATCCTCATTGGCATAAACTGTAGCAATTGAAAATCTATCTCAGCTCTGGGGTAAAATCTTATCCATATATTCACCCAGTCACACTTCCTTCCATCCTTTTAAGGAGGAAGGCAAATCCTTAATCCTTCTCACAGCTATCATCTCTATCTGTAGTCTTGGTATAAATCCTGAAGTTTCAACAGAGCTCTGAAGGCAACTAAAAGAGAAGACAGAGCTGGTTACATTAGTGAGACTGGGCAAGTTCCTAACTTCTAAAGTAGGAAGAATGAGAAATAAAAAGGACTGATTCTGTTCCAGCAATGGCTGGTAGAGCCAAAGAAAAAAGTCACCAACTTCAAAATTACTGAACGATTCACTCTAAGAACCAGGACAAAACTGGCTTTTCTTGTTTCCATGGAAAGTAAAACTGCAGAGGAAAAAAGCACATCTCTCTTACTCTGCATTACCAAAGACAGGAAGGAATGTCATCTGGGCAAAGAAGAGGAAGGGTGTCTCTTAGTCTCCTACAACCTGCTCCTTGAGAACCATACTTGAAGTGCGACTGTATAAGCATACTAGCAGGAGCCTCAGAGTTGCATATTTTTTCAAGCTGCCTGTAAGAAAAGTGTGAGGAGGTGGGGAGGAGGAAGGAAAAGAAGACTGACTGATGGTCTCGGAGATTTTGTCCTTCCTCGTGTTACATGTGACAACCGCAGTGGCCATTTTGTGCTCCTCTTTGCATGAGACTATTTCTCTACAGGTGAAGGGAACAGACATCTTTGCACCATAGGTACTGCATGACAACCCCCTGGGACATATTTCAGTAGGACTTCAAGTGAGTAAAAATACATGTCTATCCGACTCTTACCTAGCACATCAAATTCTTTATCAGTGACCTACACTTGAAGCCCTCATTTTCCTCTATAAGCTTCCAAAAGACTTAACTGTCAGCTAGCTTATGTGGTAATTTCCTGGCTTTTGAGGATTTTCTTTCCTTTTCGGTAACATGGCTTTTTTTTTTTTAACATCTTTATTGGAGTATAATTGCTTTACAATGGTATGTTAGTTTCTGCTGTATAACAAAGTGAATCAGCTATATGTATACATATATCCCCATATCTCTTCCCGCTTGCATCTCCCTCCCACCCTCCCTATCCCACCCCTCTAAGTGGTCACAAAGCACTGAGCTGATCTCCCTGTGCTATGCGGCTGCTTCCCACTAGCTATCTACCTTACGTTTGGTAGTGTATATATGTCCATGCCACTCTCTCACTTCGTCCCAGCTTACCCTTCCCCCTCCCCAGATCCTCAAGTCCATTCTCTACGTCTGTGTCTTTATCCCTATCCTGCCCCTGGGTTCTTCAGAACAATTTTTTTTTTTTTTAGATTCCATATATATGTGTTAGCATAAGGTATTTGTTTTTCTCTTTCTGACTCACTTCACTCTGTATGACAGACTTTAGGTCCATCCACCTCACTACAAATAACTCAATTTCATTTCTTTTTATGGTTGAGTAATACTCCATTGTATATATGTGCCACATCTTCTTTATCCATTCATCTGTCAGTGGACACTTAGGTTGGTTCCATGTCCTGGCTATTGTAAATAGAGCTGCAATGAACATTATGGTACATGACTCTTCTTGAATTATGGTTTTCTCAGGGTATATGCCCAGTAGTGGGATTGCTGGGTTGCACAGTAACATGGCTTTTTTAAAATGAGTGCTCTCCATAGGGAATTAATTATTACCTTGAAGTGTATATTCATAGAGTTCCACCAAGATGTCTTAAAAATTATCAAACTCTTGACAGACCCACTATGAAGCTTTAAAAAATCATGTAACATATGTGTGGATTTTTTCCAACTTTATCGAATCAGAAATTTTTTTTTTTGGATATAAGACATTCTCTCTGACTTGTCTTCTTCTTCTTCTCTCTCTTTCTTTCTCTCAAGCTCACTGGCTGCTAACATCCAGTGTGCATGTGCCAGTGCACACGATTCATGACAGTTCTGTGTGAGAAGAAATCTCTGTCCTGGGAAGAGAGGAGCTCCATGGGTGTGCAGAGCCATCACTGCATGGATATTGGTTTTACAGAGAGGAGCTCGTGATAGCCCACCTTGTTTGCAGCGTATAGAGCTTTTAGAAACGTGATAATCGTGCAGTACATCACTGAGGGACAATGGCACTACTCCAGTTGCCATATTCACACGAGACAACATAGTTAAATATTGGAAAGGTTGCAACATCTAAAAGAGCAACAACTGCAGTCCTTATGGAGGCTACTTTCCATCCTTAACTCATAACAGATCAGACCTTGTTGAGGTATGTATGGCATAAAATGCCATGAAGGCTAACACTGGGGACTTTGAGTTGCATGGAGTGACAAGATTTAAGGAAGGAGCAATAGAGGCCCCATCCTCAGACTCTGCCACTTAAAGTTTGGGGTTGTGCAGATACATTTGGGAAAGGCTGGGAAGGAATCTCAACAGCCATTTTCGCTCTGAGATGAAAGGCAGCGTCGTGCAGTGTTGCCGCGTGGGCTTGTTGAGAGGAGACGTCTTGGAGTTGAATCTTCAGGACATGGTTTACTAATGGTAGGGTTGCAGGCCAGCAGTCTAACCTCTGATTGTCAGTTTCCTCAACTATTAATATCTGGACTTTGTAACCTAAACTGGGCTTTAGCACTGGGGGTCACAATGCTGTGTTGGGGGGCTGGTCCCCTCCTCCCCAGACCTTTATTTGCATGAGTTAACCTCTATGAGGGAAAGGAGATCTGTAAGGAAGAAGTTTTATGGCTGAGAACCTGATATTCGAAGAATGGGAAATGGCGTAAGTTATCTTCTTTGGGCCACACAAGGTGAGAAAGGATATAGGCAGAAGCTAAGGGAGTTGTTTTCAAAACGGATTTTTTTTTTTACACTTGGAGAACAAGGAGTGTAGTTCAGAGTATGAAGCACCAAATTCCTATTGAAAGTTGAGGAGAAAAATATTCTTTCCATTTCTGCAAGGGTGCAATGCATCTTCAACAGAGCTGAAGACTGAAGGAAGCCCGGTATAATTTACTAACATGGGGTATGTAACGTCAGAGCACCAGGAAAGGCACTTTAGACAGAGAAACCACATTCCCAAGAAAGGCCCTGACAGCAGAGCAGGGGCACAGAGCACAGAGCCTTCCTCGCGTGGCTGGCTGGCAGAGGGTACCTCTCGGGATGCTGAAGCAGGAGTACATGAGTTGACTAATCATGACCATGGAGAAGAGATGCCTCCAGAAATCCCTGAGGGCCAGTGTAAGGAGAGTGCGGAGGACTTCAAATAATGCAGGTGGAGCCTCTGAACCAACAACTTATAGGTATTAATATCACCATGATCTTATTCACACACCTATAGGTTAGTGGGATGTTGAGACATTCAGATGAACTGTAGTGATGGGGATGATACTACTGTTCCCTCTAACAGTCTTAATAAGGATTAATGAGACAACGTATGTGAAAATGTAGCACAGTGCCTCGTATGTAATAGTAAGCACTCTGCTAATTTCCTTTACAAGCTTCACCTTTATAAGAGACTTTTTAAAAGATCAATCTAGTATATTTATCCTTTCCATGATTCTATATCACAGAAGACAGTATGTACCTCATTTTTTCATGTTATGGAAAGATAAACAAATAAATGAATTCCTCTCTGCTTTAGAAGGTTCTTGTCATTTTACTTAGGCATCAAATAGCTTGGAAATAAATAAGTGAAACATATGGGGCTTTAGTGGATCTTTCAGTTTATTAAGACAGTAATGTATGAAAGAAATACTTTAGTGGTTCTGGAAATGCTTACTTTGCATGGGTTACTATATGAGCCCTAAAGAAGATGGTTAAAAGGTAAAGTGGGAACAAAAAGGAATACTCTCTAAGGTCACACACACACTAAAGGATTGGTATAAAAGACCTCTATGGCATTATATTCTATTTATGATATTTCACTAGGTTCTTGTTACACTTAGAAAAAGCAATCTCAACTTTTTATGTGATGCTATACAACAGCCCTGATTGGGCTGTTGCAAGGTCATTAATGAGTTTCAGTTGTCCCCCAAAGTCTTTTTTACACTTGATTTCTAGTGCTTGGAAATTTTCCAATAGAATGAACACTTCTACATTAGGGCAGGGATGGAAAATTTCTTACCTCCTATGTTTGTATGTGCAGACATCACTAATCAATCATTGTTCTTTTCTGCTGAGTCACCTTCTCAACACAGTGCTATAAGCAGCCACTTCCAATCAAAAGAGTTAAAATCAATTTTAGCTATCTGCCTTAAAGCTGTGCTGTCTATGAAATGCAAATATTTGAAGAAGGGTAAAAATCTAAGTTATCAATCAATGACACCAAATGTTAAAAAAAAACTTGAAATCAGCACATGCTCTGGCATTAGAGGAGAGAACTCAGGGGCTCTGGAAGAGGGGAAGGTAGGCAGGAGAATCTAGGAGCTCCCTGAAGATATACTTTACCTACTTAACAATTTTGCCTAAGGCCAGTGTTGCCAAAAGGACCAGTTCTCTCCAGGGCATCTTTTTCAGCCATTTACCATCAAATAAAACTTAAAATTGGCATATGATTTCTTAGGCCAAGGGCATTTTACTTCTTGAAATTTTAAAGTACTTGTTAGGTAAACTACTTAAAAAATTCAAGAGCCATAAAAGAATCCCAGAAGCAGCAAGAACAGTGCAGAGGAAGGTGAGCGAGGTGTAGCTTATTATAGCAGGGGCTGTGTATCTGTATATTGTGCACACACAGGTGCTCTTGGGCATGCATACAGGAAGATTACTATGTACTTCCATAGTTACCAATCTGGAAGAGGGGAAGGTAGCACACTGGCAAGTCAACAGGTAAGGGAAGGTAAGATGAAGTACATTTAAAAAGGACTTGAGCTTTTGGACAAGAAGCAGTAATAGGGAATTACTTTCCCACCAGAAACCACAACAAAAATGAACAAAATATATGAAACAACAAATTGTGAGATACTGGATATCAGGCAACAAAGGACAGTGATCCTGACAAATGGGAAATCAATGAGGTGAGCCTAAGTTCTCCCCAACTTACTGCCCTGAGCAAGTTTCTAAGCCTTGGTGCAGGGAGAGGGAACCCAGGCAGATCCAGAAGACTTCCTGCATTGAAGAGACAGACCTGAGAGTCCAGGGAGAATAAGGTAGCTATAGTTTAGAAGATAGAGCACAGGAGAGGAGAGAGCTTCACAGAGGAGAACTCCAGAGATCTACAGAGGGTCCCCCTTGTAGAACAGTGATTAGCACAGGCATGTGGAGTAACTCCAGGAGACTGAGGAGAGTCACCTGAAAGGATTAGAGCATGGTTTCTCAATCCCAGTACTATTGACATTTTTGGTTTCATAATTCTTTGTTGTGGGGGCCGTCCTGTGTATTGTAGGATGTTTAGGAGCGTCCCTGGCCTCTACCCACTACAGCCAGTGACACTCATCATTCCCCCAGTTTCTAGTTGTGACAACCAAAAATGTCTCTGTACATTGCCAAATGTCCCTGGTAAGGCAAAATTTCCCTAATTGAGAATTACTGGATTAAAGGAAACAGAGCCTAGTGCTCACACAGGGCTGGAAACAGAGCTTGATCTGACCAGCCAGGCTGGAAAACCTCAAGATCCACAGGACATTGGACTGAGTACACAGAAGGGTCTTACCTCAGTAGTGAGGAATAATTAGCCTTAGACTGAGCACTGCTCCAGTACCACCTAACAAAATCTTAAAAGCAAGAACCAACAGTATCAAACTATTGGCAAGCAATTTAACTGCGTTTCAGAACAAAACTCAAGAATACTTTTGGAATGCAAAATATATAGCACTCAACAAGGCAAAATTTACAATGTCTGGAGTCAAGTGAAAAATTACCAGGCATGCAAAGCAGGAAAATATAATCTATAAATAATGAGGAAATCAGTCAGTCAATCAAAACTGACTCAGAACGGACACAGATATTTAGAATTAGTGGATAGGAATATTAAAATTGTTATTAAATGTGTATTCTATATGATCAAAAAGTTAAGTAGAGACATGCAAGATATAAAACTTCAAAAGATGGGTATTATAAAGTATAAGGTATAAAACCACAGTGGGTGAGGTTTGTGGCAGACATCAGAGAAGAAAAGATTAGTGAATTTGATGACATAATAATAAAAACAAAGGGAAAAACATTTTAAAAAATGAACAGAGCATCAGTGAGTTGTGGGAAAACTTCAAGTGGCTCCATCTCATTAGAATCTCCAGAGGAGAGAAGAGAGTGGGGACTACAGAAAAATATTTGAAGACATAATTGTTGAAAGTTTTCCAAATTTCATGAAACCCACAAACCCACAGGTTCAAGAAGCCTCGTGAATCCTAGGCACAAGAAACACCAAGTTAAACACACAAAGGTACATCATAATAAAATTGCTCAAAGTAGTAATAATACAAAAATTGTACAGAGGAACAAATATGGATGAAAGCAGATTTCACATTAGAAATAATACAAATGAGAAGATAATATATACTCATATTGGAGCAACACTTCTAATGTACTGAAAGAAAAAAACTGTCGACTTAGAATTCTATACCTAGCAAAAATATCTTCCAAAAGCAAAAGTAAAATAATAACATTTTCAGAAACACAAAAACTGTAAGAATTTGTTATCAGCACACCCATGTTATAAGAAATACTTAAAAGGTCTTTTAGGTAGAAGGAAATGTTGCTGTGTAGAAATATGAACTTACACAATAAAATAAAGAACACTGGAAATGATGACTACTTGGTAAACATATATGATTTTTACTTATTTTTAAATCTCTTTAAAAGATAAATGAATGTTGTGTTTTAAAATATATATAAAAGTAAAATGCATAACATTAGTAGCATAAATGTCAGGAGGGAAGAAATAGAAAAATATTATAGTAAGTTTCTTATACCAGGGAACTTAGACGAAGATAATATATGATAAACTTATCACTTAGAGGAAGATAATATATATGATAAACCCTAAAGCATCAACTAAAATAATGAAATGAGTTGTAACTAACAAGCCAACAAAGGAGATATAATGGAATCATCAAAAATTCAATTATTACAAATGAAGCCAGAAAAAGAATAAAAATGAACAAAGATGAAGTAGGATGAATAAAAAAAATAGCAAAATAATTGTGTCAATTATGGATTTATTGGTTCTCAATTTTAGAAATGGGCAAAAACATTGAATGAACAGATTATTCAACAAAGAAGATACACAACATGAATATATCTCAAAGTAATTATAATGATTGAAAGAAGCCAGACAATAGAGTATACTGTATGATTCCATTTATTTAAAATTCTAGACAATGAAAGCTAATCTTTAGTGACAGAAAGCAGATCACTAATTGTTGGGAATTGAAGGTGGTAAGGGAGGTTTGGGAGGAAAGGGATTACAGGAGGAAATTTTGGGGGTATAATATGTTCATTATCTTGATTGTTGCTTATTGATCATGGGTATATAAGTATATTGAAACGTATCAAATTGTACCTGTGTAGTTTTTTGTATACAATTTAGCTTCAACAAAGCTATTAAAAATGGAAATTATAAGAAGAGTTTCTAGGGGACATCATAAAGGATATACTTGACCTTGATACCAGAATGGAGATCAGAAGATCTGAGATCTAGTTCCTATTCTGCTTCACGTGTCAAATAAACTTGTTATAGGCATGTAAATTCTCTTGGTCTCAATTCCTAATTTATAAAGTCAGATAGCCAATTTGGTGATCCCTAGTGTCCTTATAACTCCAAAATCTAATAATAGATAAAAGCTAATAGAAGGGAGGTTGAATGGTGGAGTGGAATCAGACCCACCTGGGCCTGAATTTCAGCTTTAACACTCATTACTTGTGTGACCTGAGATTAATTATTCAACACTTCTAAACTGTTAGAGAGCAAGTTCCACGAGGAACAGACTGTTGGCTTATTCCTTCTGTAACCCAGAGCCTGGTATAGACATATATTGGCATATACACGAACGTTTTCTTTTTCTGCAAAATGAAAACAATAATAAGCTTACTTGTAGCAGGGGCTGTTGATGCTCCACCACACTTTCATATCCTTTTGTCCCAATTCTACTTTTACTTCTGAAGATGGTGACAGCTTCTGGCATGCTTCCTACCTCAAACACTGGGAAGGCACCATAGGTAGGGAAACAGTGCCCTCAAGAAGGGCTCTGGTAGCAGGGACAGAGGTTGGCTGTGTCTGAGGGCTTTCTCAGGAGCCACTGAAGCTTCTTGGCCTCAGGGGAAGCTGATGCCCTGACGGCCACCCTTAAACAATGAAGGTGGGAGGCTGGGGATAAATGTTCCAGCCTCCAGGCTTTCCAGCGGGATAATTTTGAAGTCTATTCCACACAGTTCCTCGGAGAGTCCCCAATGGGACTGAACCCCAGATGCCCACAGTGGGACTCCACTCACTCCATACCCTTCACTAGCTTTTCTCCTTTCCTTGAATTACTTTTCCAGTGCTTCACTGTGCATACTGGATCACTTCCTAAATGAACTTCTTGTTTCTACATCTAAGGCAGAATTAGTGTCTGTCTGTGGGGGAACTCAAATGAAGACACTCTCTGTGATGGTTAATTTTACATGTCAACTTGATTGGATGAAGGGATGCCCAGATAGCTGGTAAAACATTATTTCTGGTGTGTCTGTGAAGGTGTTCTGAAGAGACTTGCTTTGAATCAGTAGATTGTGTGGCCCCAAATAGAACAAAAAGGCAGAGGAAGGGGTGACTTTCCACTCTGCTTGAGCTAGGATATCCATCTTCTCCTGTCCTTGGACATGGCGCTCCTGGTTCTTGGCCTTCAGACTTAGACTAGGACTTACAAAGTTGGCTGCCCTAGTTCTCAGGCTTTTGGGTTTGGACTGGATCTACACCACCAGCTTTCCTGGGCTTCCAGTTTGTTGACAGCAGATGTGGCACCTCTCCACCTCCATAGTACTGTGAGTCAATCCCTCATAACAAATTATCTATCTACCTACCTATCTATCTATCATCATCTATCTACCTGCTATCTATCTATCTATCTATCTATCATCTACCTGCTATCTATCTACCTGCTATCTATCATCTACCTGCTATCTATCTATCTATCTATCTAACTGCTATCTATATCTATCTATCTACATTCTTTTTTTTTTTTTTTTTTTTTTTTTTTTGCGGTACGCGGGCCTCTCACTGCTGTGGCCTCTCCCGTTGCGGAGCACAGGCTCCGGACGCGCAGGCTCAGCGGCCATAGCTCACGGGCCCAGCCGCTCCGCGGCATGTGGGATCCTCCCAGACCGGGGCACGAACACGCGTCTCCTGCATCGGCAGGCGGACTCTCAACCACTGCGCCACCAGGGAAGCCCCTCCTATCTACATTCTATTGGTTCTTTTCCTCTGGAGAACTCTGACTAATACACTACCTCTTGTGGATCGTGTAGGGAGTAAACAAGACATATAAAGGGCTTTGCCTACTGCCTGGTGAGTTGCTGCTGTTTTACCATTGTTTCTTTCCGAGACCTGAGAGAAAGTGACTATGCTAATTTTGAGTTCATGAGTGAGGGGAGAAGGGAATTTTGTGTGAGGAAAGACATGTACCTGAGAATTTATAAAAGTAAAATGGAAACAATCCAGAAAAAAAGTAGATAATTTTCTCAAGAGCACAAAGGAAAGACCATGTGAGGACACAGAAAGAAGACAGCCATCTACAAGCCAGGAGGAGAGCTCTCACCAGAAACTGAATTTGCTGGCATCTTGATCATGGACTTCCAGCCTTCAGAACTGTGAGAAAATAAATGTTGTTAAGCCATTGAGTTTGTGCTGTTTTGTTATAGCAGCCTGAGCAGACTAATACTATAAGGTACCTTAAACACTATAAAGCAAAGTATAAACCCAACTCAAGAGGAATGGGAATTTTCCAGAGCTAAAATTTTTATTATATCATTGCAATTCAAGTGAATAAGGAAAGCTGAAACTATTTAAAACCAAAGCAAACAAATAAAACAGAATCAACATGCAAGGTTGTCAGATTTAGCAAATATATTACAGAATGCTCAGTTAAATTTGAATTTCAGGTAAACAATGATTTTTAGTATAAGTACATCTCCAATATTGCATGGGACATATTTTTATTTTATTTTTTTTCTTTTTGCGGTATGCGGGCCTCTCACTGTTGTGGCCTCTCCCGTTGCGGAGCACAGGCTCCGGACGCGCAGGCCCAGCGGCCATGGCTCACGGGCCCAGCCGCTCCGCGGCACATGGGATCCTCCCAGACCGGGGCACGAACCCGTATCCCCTGCATCGGCAGGCGGACTCTCAACCACTGCGCCACCAGGGAGGCCCTGCATGGGACATATTTATACTAAAAATCATTTGCTGCTTATCTGAAATTCAAATGTAACTGGACATCCTGTTTTTTATCTGACAAACTTATCAATGTGATTATATAGGAAGCTCTCTGAGAAGCTTGAGTTTTTATAAAAAGCTATGTACAAAAGATGAAAAAAAAGGAAGGATTGATTTTTAAAGAAAAGTGGCTCAACATGAGGGAATTTTACAAGGAAGGCTAAAACCCAGGCTGAGCTGAGGCTCACAAAACAAACTAAAGAAAAGAACAAATTCTTTAAAGCTCAAGAAAAACAGGGATAGTATTGGCCCACAACACGGGGAAGCTGGTATAAAGTTGACAGATGACAGAAGACAACTACTGAACTTTCCTTCTGCCTTGTATTATTCACCAAGGAAAATACCCTTTCCCCCCTTCCCCACTCCCCACCTCCTGGGAAAAAAAAAATCCCAGCCAACTGATGTTCTAGCAGGCTAGGAACTACAGATGATCTATCTCATCACCTTCAATGAGCTCAGAAGGTTTATATCCCAAATTACTAAAATAAAGTGAGGATGTGATCTTACTTTTTGCTCTGAGAAGTCACAGACAATGAGACAGGTGCCAGAAAATTGAGCACAGGTCAATATTCTTATTTTCAGGAAGAGGAAACAAGTGGACACTACTGAGTACTGAGTGGAAAGTCCAATATCTAGAAAAATTTCTAAGGTGGGTTCCTACAGAACAAGTCAGGTCAAATGAACTTTATTTTCTTTCTGGGTAGGATTATGAGACCTATGCATCAGGAGAATACTATGGTGACAAAGCACCTAGATTTCAACAAGGCATTTGAGATGTGCTTAGACATCCAAGAGATGTCATCCAGGCAGTAGGAGGATTATGGGAGGGTTCAGGATAGAATGGAGGTAGAGATATAAATGTAGGATTCATGCATGCCTAGATGATCGAGGAGCTCACCTAGGGAGGGGGAATCTAGAGAAGACAGAGGAGATCATAAACTGAACCCAGAGGCATTTGAGAAGATGTGAAAGAGAGGGAAGGAGAGTGAGAAGGTGCAGCCAGTGAAGTAAAAAAAAAGAACCATGACCAAGAGACCAAAGAGACCAAGGCAACAGTGATCAACTATGTCAAATGCATAAACTGCTTCAGATGAGAACTAAGAAGTGATGTGGTCACATGATGAGGGAGAGGGAGAAGCAAAGGGATGCTATAGGCTTCTGTTGCATGTAGCTAAGAAAATAAATGAAAGCATAAGAATTCAAACTTATTTTGATAAATTGTAGTGTAAAGCTTAAATCATCAAGAAAACTTAAACATGATAAATGCTAGGTCCAGAATTTAGACTCAGACTAGAAACTATAAAATCATACATACATGCATTCAAAAGACTGAAAGAGTATGTCCCAAAACATCAACAATTATTATCCGTAATTGTTGGAACTAAAGATATTTGTTTTTTACTATTTTCATAATTTCAAAATTTTGCCTATAATAAATATGCATTACTTCAATTTTTAAAATTAAAAATTTTTTTTTTGGCCACACCATGCTGCTTGTGGGGTCTTAGTTCCCCAGTCAGGGATTGAACCCACAGCGCCCTTGGCAGTGAAAGCAGGGAGTCCTAACCACTGGACAACCAGGGGATTCCCAAATATGCATTACTTTAGTAGTCAGAAAAATATAAGTTAGAAAATATCAGTTGTGTATAAATAAGGATAGGAAGAACTTGTTTTAATTTATGCAAAAAAAAATCCCAAAACATGTTGAAAAAGATCTTGGGCTGCATTAATAAATGTGTAACATTCATTGCTGTATTACTGCCACTGGAAGTGGGAAAACTGAACAGATTCCCTGCCAGAAAGTACACAGATAAGGTCAGGATAGGAAGAGATCTGGAAAGAATGTCATGGGAAAAAGTTGAGGAAAATAGAAAAGTGAATCTTAGAAAATGTAAGCCATAGGTGACATGTGATGAGTTGGTGTGTAGTGAAAAGAATCAGGTAGACTCAGCCCCACTTGTAAGTCTGGGCAAGTCACTCAAGTTTTCTGACTCCCAGGATCCTCGTTGATAAAGTAGCAATAGCATCTTTTGAATAATATTGTGATTGGGTTACCTTCTCTTCTGGCTCCTGTGTCAGTTTCTCTGAATACAGATCTCATGAGCCCCTCTCAGAATTGTGGAATTCCCCCCCAAAATCTACTCACACAGAAGCATTGGTGAGTTAAGTAGATTTCACTGGAGATTTGACCCAGTAGATGAATGAGGAAGTTCACGCTACACACGTCCCAGAGGAAGACGTTGTAAGCCTCCTCCCTACACTGCTGTTCTCTGCAAAGACTTTACCACTGTGGGCAATAGGGGGGTGAGTAGGAATGTAGTGGGCGGGGCGTGGGGGTGGGTGGGTAATCCTTCCCCCATGCAGACTCACTGGCTTTTCTTCATCCTTCCAGGACATTGGGGTCTTCAAATTCCTTTGCCTTCTTCTATGAGGACAAGTCATCCTCTCCCAGTTCCTATCCTTAATTTGAAAAACCAAACTTATAATACTCAAAACAAAGATCCACTCTTGTCGCAGAATCCACCCTCCATAGCAAACATGTTTCCGTCCCAAGCGTGGCTTTGGGATTCCAGAATCCCGTCCCTACCTCCCCACCCCAAGTGCTCTCAAGTTTTCCTTGCAAACACATTCAGTGCTCTTCCCATGAGGGGTTCAGCCATCCACTTACATACATAAACTATCTGGTACAGTACTGTCACTCAGTAGATGCTCAGGAAGTGATAATAGTTTTTGTTATTATTATCATGACTGTCTTTAAATATTTAAAAAGCCATGTGGCAGCTGAACATGGAGACATATTCTCTATAGTTTCCAATGACCCAATAGATTCGATTGATGTAAGTCACTGGGAGGCCGAATTTAGCTCCATATAAGGCAGACGTTTCCAGCAATTAGAACTATCCCATAATAGGACAGAGCTTCTCGAGGTGGTGTGTCCTTTACTGCTTGAATTCTTTGGCAACAGAGGAGAACAGGAGACAATAGATGGGCATTTGAACTAGTTGACCAAAGCTCTCTCTTATGATGAATAATCTTGTGATGCTATGAAAAGGGCCTGAATGTTTTTCTTCTGTCTTTTCTGTTTCTTTCCAGTGTCACCAAAATCTAAGGTGATATTATATCACCATAAACCTGATC
The DNA here is from genome assembly GCF_025265405.1 of Mesoplodon densirostris. Classification (NCBI taxonomy): domain Eukaryota; kingdom Metazoa; phylum Chordata; class Mammalia; order Artiodactyla; family Ziphiidae; genus Mesoplodon; species Mesoplodon densirostris. The sequence continues at coordinate 42,253,953 of NC_082675.1, forward strand.
CCTTTTGGATCTGGCAGTGTTTAAAACACTCTGAGACAGAAAACTCCCTGAGAGGGGGTGGCCAGCAGAGCTGCCCATTTCCTGTCGCCACTTCAAAAGCCTTGGGGGAGGGGGAGGTTAATGCAGCTGCCCAGGCCACCAAAACTGTAGGATGCAGAGCTGTGCTGGGTCCTGGGGCCTCCTTGGCTGGAGCGATCAACTACAGGGAGGGGGAAATGGTAACCAGACTCCAGGACACCCAGGGGCTTTCAAGATACACTACATTTGCCATTTTCTAATCTTTTCAGGACACAGAATTAACAAAAATTACTCCACATGCCAGTGGGGCTTTGCCTATAGTATAATCTTTTTAAAAGGTTAAGTTAGTCTTGACTTTTACTGTTGCAGCATTTCAACTTACTGGTGCTCCATGCACAATCTAATTGGATTTTTACAGGCCTTTATTTAAAGAAATTTGTTTAGTGACAATGACAATGTATTATATGTAGGTCCCTTTTGCATAATATCGAATTGACAGTAGTATAGATATTGCTAGACCATAACAGATTTCTACTAGGTGGTTATTATCTAAAGCCTACATCAGTTAAATCACAAACCATACAAGAATATATGTGTTCAATGATGTTAAAACCGACACTGCAAAATTAGAGAAAAGGGGTAGGTAGCCTGAGATCATGTTAGCAGGAGGGTTCATACTATACAATGAATATGTCATGTGACTTCTACCGAAAATTCCACTCATTTCAAGGGTGAACTGGATACTAGGTTGAATTTTTAAAGGCTATTTGTCCTAAGAGATTGTGAATTTATACTGCCTCAGGTTGTATTCCATCATTATAAAAGTCCAGGAATCCTCCGTAAGTTTGTTTTACCAGCCAGAATTGGGAATTATATTTCTTGCAATAAATTCCTTCACTTTGACTGTTTGACATTTCAGAAGTAACCCCTGGCTTAACTGACTGCAGGTAAAAATCAGAGGCATAACTGGTTTTAATGTTGTTCTCTGGGTCTACTTATTCCCAAGTATTCAACCAATTACATCTTTCTTTATATAGTATTTTTTTATATTCCATAAGGTACATTTCTACCTGCTTTTCTCAATTATTAAATGGTTTTGCTCACTTTTGTTTTAGCTCTAGTTTATAAAATTTAACTCAGGTCTTTCCTTAAGAATGTGGTAAACGGACATGTTACAGAAAATCTTGTTGATGTTTTTTGAACATTTGAGATCTGGGTTATCCTTTCATTCTGGAAGCCAAGAGAATTGCCCTAGGTGTGCATTTTGAGTTAAATATTTTTTCCCAGGTATTTTAAGTATTGTTAATATTTGTTTATCAAAATGGAGGAAGCATCAGTATTGCTCTGGGAACCCTAAGGATTAAGGTTTAACAGGAAAAGTTTGTAGGGTGTGGGACAAGGTAGAGGGAAAGCATAGTTAAGGAAAACAGAAAGTGATGATTAAGTTTTAATTCTCCCTGATGGAGTGGGTATAGATCAATTCATAACTGTAAAAAGAAATGTAGTCACATTTAGAAAAGGGAACCATCTTTTCCAAGACAAAGAGCAGTGATGGGCAGAGGGAGGGTCTGAAAGATGTAACTGTTCAATATGCCACTGAAAATTCAGCTTTTGCCAGCCTCTTAGAAGGCTTAAAAGGCATCCATAAAGCATGTTTCTTATTTTTAATAAACTTTTAGTCTTAGAATAATTTTATATTTAAAGAAAAGTTGCAAAGATAGTACAGAGAGTTCCCATATACCTCACATGCAATTTCCCCTGTTAATAACAGCTTACATTTGGATGGTATTTTTGTTACCATTAGTGAACTAATATTGATACATTATTATTAATGAAAGTACATATTTTATTCAGATTTTCTTAGTTTTACCTAACGTCCCTTTTCTATTCCAAAATCCCATCCAGGGCACCATATTACGTTTAGTTGTCATGTCTCCTTCAGCTCCTCTTGACTGTGACAGTCTTTCAGACTTTCCTTGTTTTTGATGACCCTGACAGTTTTGAAGCATACTGGTCAGACATTTTATAGAATGTCCCTCAATTTGAGTTTTTCTGATGTTTTTTTCATGATTATATTGGGGTTGTGGGTTTTGGGAGGAACACCACAAAGATAAAATGCCATTCTTAACACATCACATCTTGGGTACGTACAATTGACACGATGTCAGCTTTGTTAACACGGTGAAGTTAGCATCGATCACCTGGTTGAGGTAGTGTTTGTGAGGTTTCCTCAGTGTTAAGCTACCCTTTTTTCTCACTTTCCATACTATACTCTTTTGAAAGAAGTCACAATGTGAAGCCCATATTTAAGGAGTGGGTACTTATGTTCCACCATCTTGAAGGCTGAGTATCTACATAAATTATTTGGAACTCTGCTGCACAGGAAATTTGGCTCTTCTGACCCACTTATTTATTTATTTAATCGTTTATATCAGTATGGACTCATGGATATTTATTTTTATATTTTGGGTTAGAATCCAGTATGATTTTATTTATTTTGTTGCTCAAATTGTTCCAACTTTGGCTTTTGGAAGCTTCCTTCAGTTGGTTTCTGTGTTCCTTTGACATGCCTCTATTATTTTGGGGTTTTTTTTCACCTTGGGCACTTCCTTACTTTCTGACCCTACAAGATCCTCCAGTCTCATCATGTATATTTCCTGCTCTTAGCTCTAGAATCAGACATTTCCTCAAGGCACTCTGGTTGCTCTTATTGGAAAAAGTTATTAGATACTAAGGTCTGCACAAGGCATGCTTGTTGCCATGGGAGCATAGATGCTTCTAGGCCCTCACAGCTGACAGAGCAAAGAAATACTAACCAGCATACATGCATGCAACTTTAAATATTTCTCTACATAACCATGTGTATTTATATTAAGCTAAACATATATAGATACTGATGTCTCCAACTCTAATCCATTACCACATAGATTATTCTATCTTTCTCCTTTTCTTATCTGTATTTTCCACCTCCAGCAATGAAAAAACCTAGATCCCACCAATCACTGCCCGTTTATTTAATTGCTCAATTCCAGCATACATGTGCAGCAGCATTTTGAGTTAATTTAATTAGTATGTAGCCTTTTAGACTGGCTTCTTTCATTTAACAGTATGTATTTAAGATTCATCCATTTCTTTGCATAGCTCATTCCTTCTTGCCACTAAATAGTATTCCATTGTATGAATGTACCACAGTTTGCTTATCTGTTCAACTTTTGAAGGACATCTCGGTTCTTTCCAGTTTTTTGAGATTATTAATAAAACTGCTATAGGGCTTCCCTGGTGGCGCAGTGGTTGAGAGTCCTCCTGCTGATGCAGGGGACGCGGGTTCATGCCCTTGTCCGGGAAGATCCCACATGCCGCAGAGCGGCTGGGCCCGTGAGCCATGGCCGCTGAGCCTTTGCATCCAGAGCCTGTGCTCCGCAGCGGGAGAGGCCACAACAGTGAAAGGCCCGCGTACCGAAAAAAAAAAAAAAAAAACTTCTATAAACATTCGTTTTCAAATGTGTGTGAAAATAAAATTTCAAATCAGTTGGTTAAGTATCTAAAAACATGATTGTTGGGTCAATTGGTAAGGTTATATTTAGCTTTGTAAGAAAGTGCCAAACTCCTCCAAAGTGGCTGCACCATTTTGCATTCCCACCAATGCAAATCAATGAATAAGAGTTCCTTTTGCTTCTAATCCTTACCAGTTTTTCTTTTATTTTAGTTATTTTAATAGATAGTGGTATCTCATTTTTTAAAATAACAGCTTTTTTTCTTTCTTTTTTTTTTTGCGGTACACGGGCCTCTCACTGTTGTGGCCTCTCCCCGTTGCGGAGTACAGGCTCCGGACGCGCAGGCTCAGCGGCCATGGCTCACGGGCCCAGCTGCTCCGCGGCATGTGGGATCTTCCCGGACCGGGGCACGAACCCGTGTCCCCTGCATCGGCAGGCGGACTCTCAACAACTGTGCCACCAGGGAAGCCCCCAAACAACAGCTTTTTATAGACATAATTCACCTACTAGAAAATAGACTCTTTTCATGTGCACATTTCAGTTGTTTCTATGTAGTCACAGATTGGTGCAACCATCACCACTATCTACTTTTAGAATATTTTCATCACTCTAAAAATAAAACCCATACCCATTGGCAGTTACTTCCCACTTTCTTCTTCCCCAGCCCTGGCAATCACTAATCTATTTTCTGCTTCCGTTGATTTTCTTATTCTGGACATTTCAATAAATGGACTCACATAAAATGTAGCCTTTTGTGTCTGGCTTCTTTAATTTAACATAATGCTTTAAAGGTTCTTCCATGTTGTAGTGTGTATCAGTACTTCATTAATTTATATGGCTGAATAATATTTCATTGTATGGATACACACTTTTGTTTATATACCATTTAAGTGATGGGCATTTGGGTTGTTTCTACTTTTGGATGTTTTGCATAATACTGGATGAACATTTGTGTATAAGTACTCGTTTAGACTTATGCTTTCAGTTCTCTTGGGTATACACCTAGGAGTGGAACTGCTGGGTTATATGGCAAGTCTATGGTTATCTTACTGAGGAACTTCCAAACTGTTCTCCAAGGTGGTTGCACCATTTTACATTCCTTCCAGCGATGTATGAGTGTTCTAATATCTCATCATCCTCACCAACACTTGTTACTGTTCATCTTTTTATTATAGCCATCCTAGTGTGAAAAAGTTGTATTTCATTGTGGTTTGATTTGCATTTCCCCAGTAATTTTAATTATCTTTTCATGTGCTTGGTCAGTTGTATATAGTTTTTGGAGGACTGTCTGTTCAAATCCTTTGCCTATATTTAAACTGGATTATTTGTCATTTTATTGTTGAGTTTTAAGAATTCCCTTTATATTTTATAAACTTTATGTATAAGTCCTTTATCAGATATATGATTTGCAAATATTTTCTCCTATAGTGGATTATCTTTTCAGTTTCCTGACAGTATTCTTTGAAACACAGAAGTTTTTAATTTTGATGAAGTCGAATTTATATATTTTACATTTGTGACTTGTACATCTGATGTTATGCCTAAGAAATTATTGCCTAATCCATGGTCATGAAGATTTACTCCTTTTTTCTTCTAAGCATTTTATATTTCTGGATCTTACATTTAGAACTATGATCCACAGTTAGTTATTTTTGCATGAGGAGTAAGGCAACATTGTTGTTTTTATTTGCATTCCTCTACTGGCAAATGATACTGAGCATCTTTTTATATGCTTATTTTCCATCTGTATGTCTTCTTTGGTATGGTATCTATTCAGATCTCTTGCTCATTTTTAAAATATTTTCTTATTTAGTTTAAAGTGTTGTTTGCATATTGTATATACATATCTTTTATCAGATATGCAGTTTGAATATTTTCTTCTAGTTCATGACTTGTCTTTTCATTTTCTTAACAGTGTCTTTCACAGAGAGTAAAGTTTTATTTTTAATGAAGTCCAACTTATCAATTTTTTCTTTCATGGATTATGCTTTTGGCATTGTATTTAAAAAATCATAGCTGAACCCAAGATCATTTCTCTTCTTTTCTTCTAGAAGTTTTATAGTTTTTCATTTTACATTTATGCCTGTGATCATTTTTGAGTTCATTTTTGTGAAAGGTATAAGGTAATGTCTAGATTAATTTTTTTAACATATAGACATCCAGTTGTTCCAGCACCATATATTGAAAGACTATCCTTTCTCCACTGAACTGCCTTTGCACCTTTGTCAAAAAATCAGTTGACTATATTCATGTGGCTTATTTATGGGCTCTCTGTTCTGTTCCATTGATATATGTGTCCATTCTTTTGCTAGTACTACACTGTCTTGACTCATAGATACATTTTTTTCATTCATGCATTCATCCATCTATCCATTTACCATTCCCTTAACAAATATTTATTGACTATCTTCCTCATGCAAGACATTGTGCTAGATATTGGTTCCTTGGAAAACAGAGATGACTCAGACATGGAAGCTGCCCTCTAGAAGCTTCAATATAGTTGGGGAAGGGGGTTGAAGAGTTTTACAATTTACATACAAATAGTGTTAAGCAAATCACAAGGAAATAAATGCTGTATGCGATGTACAGAGTAAAAGAGGTTTTCCAAAGAAGACTTAAGATTTGAGCAGAGATTTGTAGGATGGATAGGATTTAAATAAGTAAAGATGGAACACATGACTGTATTAGGTGAAAAGGATGGAAGGAGCAGAGTGTGGGAGGAAAGTACAAAGTCTAACAACACTGTCTAACAGAAATACAATCAAAAGCCACATTTGCAATTTGAAATTTTCTAGTAGCTATATTAAAAAAGAAACACTTGAAATGAAGTAACTTTTACAATTTATTTTCTGTAATTTAATGTATCCAAAACACTTTCATTTCAATGTGTAATCAATTTTAAAATATTGAGATATTTTATATCCTTTTATTGGGTACTAAGCCTTTGAAATCTGGTATGTAGATTACACTTATAACACGTATCAACCTGGAGCCGCCACATTTCAATTGCATAATAGCCCCATATAAATTGTGGTTACCATATTGGACAGGACAGCTCCAGGAGGCCAGCAGTGAAAAAAAGACCACAAAGGTAGGTCAGGGCCAGATTGTGGGGAAACTTGAATACTCAGCTCAAGTTTGAAATTTATTCTGTAACCACTGGGTAAACACTGACACTCTTGAGCAAGTAAATGACTCTCACTAATGCAGTGCTCCTTCCTTTGGCTGGCATGTCCCAGATAGGGGGGTCAGTACATGTGTGCTAAGCGATTGTTGGACCACCAGAGCAATGCTTTGTCGAGATTAATTGGTCATATTTACTAGGAGGTGGAATTGAAAAATAGGCATGCTAATGCCTTGGTTCTTTTGTTTAAACCACATGATATGGAATTGTTTTGATATGATATGGATGCTTTATATTTTGCCCTAGATGTGAGGGAAATTACTGCCTAAAATATTAGCTGTTTCGTGTGGGGAAGCCCTTTCCGGTGTTTTGTGCTTTACCGTGTTGGAGTATGAATGGGATAGGCTTATGCTGGGACATTTTTGGTAGCCTTTGGGAATGGGTCTGCTTACCCATTACAATTGCTACATAAAGAAATGAAATGTTTTCTGAAAGGATATGGCTAGAGGGTGACAAGTTGAAGATATGCCTGTTGTATAAATTAATTTTTTTTCTGAGAATGTTTCCCGACAGTGAAAAGCTAGGAGCCCTCTAAAATGAGGGTGGTAATGGTGTTAAAATCTCTGTCCTGGGCTTCCTTGGTGGCACAGTGGTTGACAGTCCGCCTGCCAATGCAGGGGATGCGGGTTCGTGCCCCGGTCCGGGAGGATCCCGCATGCCACGGAGCAGCTGGGCCCGTGAGCCATGGCCACTGAGCCTGCGCGTCCGGAGCCTGTGCTCTGCAACGGGAGAGGCCCCAACAGTGAGAGGCCCGCGTACCGCAAAAAAAAAAAAAAAAAAAAAAATCTCTGTCCTTAGCTGGCTGTGGAAAAAAAACAACCAGGTTACTTGGGTTTCTTGTGATTGTGGGTGCCACTCTTCTTGCCAAATCTATTCTTACAAACCAGCAGGGGATCAAAGCTGAAAAGCTTTCCGTTTTTTATTTATTTGTTTTTTCACTTGAGATAATTTCTGAAGACTGTAAGTGAAAAATCTATCAGGAGGCCATTTTAAAATAGAAAATGTAATATTTGCATGCAGGGGTGTGTGTGGGTGTTGCATTTTAGGCTCGTCAAACATGACAGCGTCCTTTTAGGCTTTTCAAGAGAAAACCTCAGAGTATCAGAGCCACATTTTCCATCCGCTGTGACAGATTTCTACATGTTAGTATTCAAATTTGGTTATACCTATCCTTTGTAATTGAGCTAACTTGGTTTTTCGAGGCTTGTTGTCTTAATATCCTTTTTTATTGAAATTTGAGCAGCATCAGACTGGACTTTAACTCTTCTGTAAGGATCCATTTTTAATGTATCTCATAGCCGTGTAGGTGTACCTGATGCCGTTTATGAGCACAAGCCTTGAGAAGCTCTGCAGGAGTTTTCTGGCTGCTTTTGTTTTTTAGCTCAGCAAGTGTCTGTGAGGTGGGTCTTTGCTGCCAGGTCAAGGCTGGAAAATATCAATTATTATAGAGCAGGTGAGCTTTCGAGGAATTGTCTCCATATAAACAAGAAGGATGTGCTATTAGAGTCACAGCACTACTAAGGCACTTCAACAAATAAATGAAGATTTTACTGTGGTTCTTCAGAAAATGGAGGGATATGGTGAGGGTGGGCAGTGTCTGACCCCAAGCAGATTTCTTGGGTGATTGCAAAGTCTTATGTGATTTTACCAGAGGTTTCTTCCCTAGTCATGCGTTATGAGAAAATAATGACAGTACGTTAGTACTTAGCAGAAATTAAATAGCTTATAAATTGCTGCAGTCAAGAAGTAGCTTCAGAGGTAATGCATGAAGTGGCTCTGGGACTAGGTGTTAGGGTGGAATTCTGGCTCCACCAACAGTTGCTGTGTGACCACAGTCTTTCTAAGACTCACTTTTCCATCTGTAAAATAGGTTAATAATAGTGGTCTTATAGGATTTGTGTGATGTTTACCACAGTAAGTCTATTCAGTTCGTGGCACGTGCATCAGTGGAAGCTATTAGCATGAAACAGTGTTACCTGCTCTGCCTGGTTCGCAGGCCAAGCCCTCATTCGCTCTACTCTCCTTTGATTGTCTCTCTGGAATGAAGTAGAATAACACAGCTGTGACCAAAACGTGCAGCTCAGGGCTCCTTTTGTGGGGAGGATAACTGAGTGATGACCCGAGCTGTTCCCCTCTAGAACCGCCAGTGTGTCTGCACACCTTTCACTGGCTGGTGCCAGTCAACGACTGAATGGCAGGGATCCAAAGGCAGGCCCTTTCCTGCAAAAGGCACATCTCCTCCCGTGGGCAACTTTGGCTGGAGGACTCCACGGTAACCTGGCTGAACCGCTTTAAAACTCTGCTCAGTTGGAACCTCCTCCTCCCCAATCCTCCTTCCTTCTGCCTCTCCTCCCACGGGGGTCAGACCTGCACTGTTGTCCTCCAGCTCCCCCTACCTGCTCCTGTTCTCTTCCCCAGTACATTTGCACATCCAATCCCATGTTGGTGCCACCCTCTTGGCAGACCTGAACTCATGCAGCAGTCCACACCTGGTTTCCAGGGACTTATAAATTTAGGGTTCAATTTTTAAGAAGTCTAAGAAATGCTCCAGTATTAAACCACTTTTAAGTCTTAGAATAAGAAAAATAAAAGGTGAGAGAATTGAAAGGACATGTACCTAGCAAAAGAAAGAGAGTAAAAAATAAGATGGGCTGATCATTTCCCCTTGTCCAAATTGTAGTGCCTTTCCCACCTCCCTGGTGCCAGGTAAATGCGAGGTGCAGATGCCCTGGCAGGATGCCCTTCCTTCTGGCCTCTGGCCTCCTGCACCCTTTGTCATTTTTGCCACTCATTTAGCCCTAGGAAGAGACTTCAGCTTATTTTTTCCAGTGGAAAAGATCCTAGGTTTGATTTGAGTTCCATGAAGGATTGGAATGCATTTTTGCTGTTTTCATGTCTTAGCTCCTATCAGAGGGGACTCTGGTTGTTATCTGCTGTTAAAGAGAGAAAACCAAGTGGCTCCCTAAAGCCGAGGGTACAAGAACTCTGGGTCATTCACTGGGCTTCTCTCCTCTGTTGGAGAGGTCCCTCTGGGCAGCCCATGGACAACCTTCAGGAATAAGAGGTTATTAGAAGTGTAGCCACTTAAAATATTTTTTTTGCCTTAGTTCATTAAACTGTTCAATTATTGATTCTTCTCCAATTATGATGGATCTATTTGACTCAGTGCTTATTTCCCTGTAGCTATGAAGAGTGCCACTTTCCATTCTCAAGTTGTAAGGGGTAAACATATACACTAAAAATTATTAACAGGAGGAAGAGTCACAATTTTTGAGACCCAAGATGAGTTGCAAGAACAAATTTTATTCGGGGGCAAAACTGGACTTAGAAAAAGGGAAGCTTACCTATGGGGGAGGGGGGACTCTGGGCGGCCGGGGAGTACCACGGGCACTGACCCGTGGAGGAGAAATAGAATGCATAGAGGGTTCCAGAGATCAAAGACACTTCCAGGGGTGGCCTTTAGATTCACCACATGTCTGTCATGGAATTAGACATGCCGGCTGCCCCGCACTTGATTCCCTCGCTTCCCTGCTGCTCTCTGAGTTCAAACCAAAAGTGCACGGGGAGGAGGCCACCAGGGGCCTGGGGAAAGCTGATGGAAAGAGGCAGCAGAGAGCAGATTTAGAACAATTCTGTTCACAAAAAGGTGCTTTCCCGAAATTCTCTGGCAGAAATGAAAAAAACCCCTGGTATTTCACACAATCCCTTTAGGGGCAATTTTATATCACTTTGCTAAAAATTGGATATGTCTCCCTAAGTCTTCCACATCCATTGGCTCAGCAAGAGTTTGAAGTGTTGTGGCAGTGACCCTGAGTTTCTCCCTTGCCTGATCCACTTCCCACTCACCCCCTGCCTCTATTTTTCTCTTTTATGTGGATCTATCTGTGTCTAATTTAGACGGCAAGTTCCTTACCACTGTATGTTATAGTGTCTAGCATACTGTGAGCACTTATAAATGTTAAGTGATAATAATGATAATATGAGAGCCCTAAAGGTGCCAGCTGCTTCATTTCACTTGAGAGAAGAGGGTTTTCGCTACAGACTATAGTTAAGAAAAATAAGCGCAGTGGGGAGGGAGGGCATATCAGTTTTCTGAGGCAAGCAAGGGGATAGAGAGAGAAGCTGATAGCAACTTGCAATATTTAAAACAAAAATGGATTTTAAAAAAGATCAGCTAAAACCTTGGGATGTAAAACAGAATTCAATACCTGGCCTTGAGTCATAACTTTTCAAGCAATCTATTGGTTGCCCAAGCTTTCAAACAAATTTGAAGCACTGATTACCTAAACAGGATGGAACATCTACTTTCAGTCCTGCAGCAAGAAAACTGCAGGGAGTGAAGGAGCCTGGACCTGCGTGGCAGAACCCTTGGATTCCAGTCTTGATTCTGAAGCTACCTGGCTATATAATATTTGTTAGACCTCTTAACTTTTCTATGACCCAATTTCCCATCTACAAAATGAAGGGTGGGTCCAATGGTTGGAGGTGGGGTGCCTCTTACTAAATAATGTCTATGAATCCTTCAGGTTCTGAAATTCTGTGAGTCAGTGGTTAATAGATGCATAATCCCTATCATTTTACTGAACACATACTATATGCCAATAGTTTTCACACACACTACTTCATTCAACACAACTCTGTAAAGCAGAAATTGTTGCTATTCCCAGTTCAGAGATGAGGAGACTGAGGCAGAGGAGGATAGTACTTGCCCATGGGGCCACAGGTGGTGATACAGGGAGGTGCGTGCACCATCCCTGTCTGAATCTGACCCTCTATGCTATACTCTACCCTGCCCCTCTGAGCCAGGCCCATGTGGTCCCATGAGTTGAGCCTGGAATGCACAACAATGTTCTGGAAGCACAGGCAGAGGCTCAGAAATAACTGAGGGTAGCAACTATGTTTAGAATATTTACCTCAGTCAAACCATAATAATTTAAAGTTACCTCCCTCATAGGAACTGAAATTACTTGATAATATATTTATTAAGCGCTAGAAAGCTCTCTCTGTATCGCCTCATTTAATCCTCACAGCAAGACTGTAAGACAATCCGGAATTTTATAGATGGGTCTACTGAGGTACTGAGGTTAAACCTGTCCAGACTAGTGGATGGTGGAGATGGGGCTCCAGTCCCACCTCTGCCCCTAGTCCTGTACTCAGCCTCTGCCCTCAACTACCTGCCCATCAGCTTTTTTTTTTTTTTTTTTTGGTACGCGGGCCTCTCACGGCTGTGGCCTCTCCCGCTGCGGAGCACAGGCTCCGGGCGCACAGGCTCAGCGGCCATGGCTCACGGGCCCAGCCGCTCGGTGGCATGTGGGATCTTCTCGGACCGGGGCACGAACCCGCGTCCCCTGCGTCGGCAGGTGGACTCTCAACCACTGAGCCATCAGGGAAGCCCTGCCCATAAGCTTTTGACAGCTGATGGTTGCCTTCACACTGTTGCGGGTGGGAGAAGGTTCAATGTGATGGGGAAATGCACACAGCAGGGCAATAGAGCTTCTGTGGCCATGACCCTAGGACAGAGAACCACTTCGGCATGCGTCAGACAAAATAAAAGGTCCTTGATGAAATGTCTGGGACCCTGAAACTCTCAGCTCTGACTCTAGAGATATGCATACATCTTCCATGTGAAAGCCGCACCCTAGGTTGGGATGCCAAGCAGAGAGCTGGGCACAGTGGGCCTGGGTTCCACCTTTTCCTGCTCCACAAGCATCTTTAGGATGAAGGTACGCTGCACTCTCTCTCTGCCCCTTGTGACGGTGTTTGATGCTCGCAGGCAGGAAAGCAGAACAAGCTACACTCTCGGCCTGGTGGGCTCATTTCCCATTGGACTTTGCTCAAATGGAGGGAAAAATGGACAGAAAGTCTACTCTTGTGATGGAGGGTGGGAAGGAAGCAACTTACCCCTCCTCCTCTGCCCTTAGCCGGGTACCACCCGCTCTGCCAGCCCAGAGAGAGGCAGGACGTGGGTCCTCAGGGGCAGCCATGGCCCCAAGTCACCCCTAGTGTGTGGCCTTCTTGCTTAGGCAAGTGGAGAGAAGAGGTCCCATCTCTCCTTTGAAAGGGTGCTCAAGGATGCCCTGGACCTCACATGTCCTCCATACAGAAAGCAGTAGAAGAAACTAGGTTTGGAAAGCATACATTTAAATTTTACAACAACAGCCAAAGACGAACCCACTGTCACTGCCCTCCTTGTCCACAAGAGAGAAATGATAGATGCAGCTTCACAAAGAAACACACTTTGACAAATAGCAACCATAAATAGCTGGGGTACTTAGTTCTGTTCCCTTCCCTCCCTCTCTCCCTCCCTTCTTTCCTTCCTTCCTCCCTTCCTTCCTTCCTATTCGTGTCATTCGCAAAACCATCATTACAATGTCCATTTTATGTGGTATTTCTTTATACACTGATATCAAATGAATGTGAAGTTCTTTTGTTATGTGGAGAAAAAAAGCAAAATGAGTAGCATACATGCAGTCTTTCATTTTTGTTACTACAACAAATTTTATACACACACACATACAGTTTTAGTTTTTTTTAAAAACAAAAACAACAAAAGCAGGACTCTCCCTAGAAGGGTACAGGCCCAGGACAATGCCTGTGGGCCTTCCCACATAAAAGCTGTAATAAGGGGCTGTACCCCTGGCTCCCCACTCCGTCAACTACCCCAGTTTCCTGATCCAAGAAAAGCCTTGTAAATGTAGACACACACATACTATCTTGGATATAAATATGCACACACAAAGACTCCTTCTGGAAGCATAAACAAAAATTGATGAAAATAGTTGTTTGTGGGTCTGGGGTCCTTTTCACTGTATATCTTTTTGTCCTTTTTGATCTTTTTTTAAACTTGTGCATGTACTTTTTTTTTTTTCTGAAAAGATCATTACCAAATAAATCATGTTTCCAGTGGAGAAAAATGTGTGTAATTTTTCATGGGGAGAGCTGGGTACTGGTACCTAGAACTTCTCCTTGCCCTCTAGAACGTATTAATAGTAAGAAAAAACTGTGTGGAAAGAAGAGGAAAAAAATCCTATTTCCCAACAGTCACCTACGCTCCCATCGCACTCGCGCTGCTTCTATTTGCAGGAAGAGGGACTGCCGCTTGGCTCTTCAGAGAGCAGACTGTCTCCCTTCCCTCACTGCTCCTGGTCACCACGGGCTACAGATGCAGACACAAGCAGAAAGCCTACAGGTGGGGGGAAATGGGGTTAGGATACTAATCAGAATGCAAATTGCAGCAGTGAACAGAGAGCCTACAGATGTATACCAGGAAAGGTCTATCCTAGAAGCACTTGACCCTCAGCCATCTGATCTTGCCTCACTGGGTCTCATTGTCCCCAGCAACCCACAGAGAAAAATATGCTCCTTACGCCATTTCCACCGGTGGGCTGAGAATCCACATAGGTGACTGGCAAAATGAAAACAACATTCTGAAGAGAACTTTCACAGAGTTGCCTGGGGTTCTGCTTTGTGCGTCCACTTGAGAGTTGCATTGACAATCTGAACTTATAAGAATAGCAGGTATTTTACCACTTTTGAACCAAGCTCTATTTTCCTCTTTATGACACCCTTGAAGAGAAAGTTGCCTGTCTTCTGGAGAGAGGTAAATGTGATTTATATCCGGGGGATGGCTAAATAAATTATTACACTCCTCGAGCAAAAGAAGGCTTTTATCAGCATTGGATGTATAAAGCATGAGTGTGTGGTGAGAGGCGGCCATGGGCTGCTACACACAGGTGTGTGTTTGTGCATAGACTTTCTGGTTTTCAGGGAGTGTCCCTGACATGAGCCTGTGCCTCCTCTGTATCCTGATGGAATTTCCAGAAACAAACATAATGTTTGGTTCTGGATAAAGATGTTTGGGGAAGCCCAAGGAAGATAGAGTGGTGGGAAGGGGGAAAATCCAGTGCAGGAAGAGAGCATGTAATAAATGAGAGCTTGGGGAATGTGTTCCACCTGACTTAGCCAGACACCTCAGGAGGGAAAGAAAAGGAAACAGCTAAATGCCTTTATATCCCCTGGAGTCTTCCAAGGAAGCCTGCAAAGCAGGGCATCAGGGTAATCCTCACTCCTTTAATATCTGACGCATTTGCATCTGTGATGTGAAGAGTAAATTAGAATTTCTGTTATAAGAACAGAATTTTAACTGCTAGGAGTTAACACAGGGGTCAGGCAGCTTTATCACCATCTTATCTTATCTCACATAGTGTCCGGATGACTATTTTGGGATGGGTGTTGTGGACTTTTTTCCTCCGGGATCATTAGGAAAAGCCATAAAGAAAATGATTCTAAACTCAGCAATCTTCTACGTGAAAGAAAGGCTAACTCTATCCCTGGCTGCCATCCGTCCCTTCCATGGACTGTCCAGATTCTCACTATTAAGAAAGTTTAGTGGAAGTCTCAGTACAGGTGCATTGTTATTTTAATTATGTAGTATGGAATTTCTGGGGCAGAGGAAGATGGATAGCACATCTTAAAGAAAACAGACTTTTCCCCTCTAACACACTACAGCTAAATTCTTCTGCAAAACAATGACAATGGATTAAATCGTACGTTTTTTAGATATTGTTAACTTTATTTTCAGAGGAAGCACTAACATTTTTGCTGCCTGGGCTTTGGGGATCCACTTGCCATGGAGACATGAAGTCTAGATTTAATAAAATCATGCAGCGTGAAGTCCACACAATATTATTTTTCTTATTCTGGGCTGGATGCTTTGATTATTATTCACTCTCAAGTTACCCCTGAGACATGAAATCTTCAGTATTATAATATTTACACTGTTGGCCAAGGACTTCTCAACTATGTCAGCAATTATTACCCCATTTTATAGATTAACAAAATGAGGCAAAACAGATACATTATTGATGGAAGGAGGAAGAATTTTACACACGCACACACACACACAAACACACACACCCCTAAGGTGTCATCCTGAAAGTCTTAAAAAAATAAAGTTTACCATCTTACAGAAATATATATTTTCCCCCAGACAATTGTGAACCCAAGTTAATATGAAATTAATTATAGGTCTTGCATGATAGTTTTATTTTTCTAATATATTTATAATTTTATCTTTTTGAAAGTAATAATAAAATTTCTGGCTTAAATGTCTGGCTTAAGTAGAAAGTCTTTGAATCCATGTAGAGTATGACACAATCAAGAACTTTTAAAAGTGCAAAAATTCAAAGCAGCATACAATGCCACTGATTGAGATACAGACTTCGAACAAGTCTAAAATATTACTCATTACACAAAGCCTTTCTGGCCTCTCTAGACCTGAATAAAACACACTTCCACATACCAAGTACCCCATTCTAATAGGCCCTTCTTCTTATACAATATGCATCTTTGGAAATTAGCCAGAGCTGATGTCTGCCATTTATCTCAGCACTTCTTTGGTACAAGCTGTGAATACTTTTGCAGGTTATAAACCTCTGTCTTGTTCTGGATTCTTCAGAGCCAGCACAATTCCTATGTCTCTTTCTAGAATAATTCATAGCAAGAGGAGAAAGCATTCAAAAAGGGATGGGGAGATTTTCATCCAAGAACCCCCTGCTAGAAAATGGATTGCTTCTGCCTGACAGCTAAATCCATGCTAATTTATATCTTCCTACAACATGACATAGGGTTCTGGCTGCATAAAATGCTACACCAAGTTCTACATACTTGGGCATGTGCAGGTGCAGAGGTTTCCCTCAGCGGGGTTGGGCATTTGCCTTTAGCCTGTAACGACATAGAGGGGACAGCAGTAGGTTGCTGTCCTTGCTCTGCGGTGACGCCAGCCTACTGGCAACAGAGTGAGTCAGGCAGAGTCCTCAGTAAGCTTTTAGACCGAGAGGAAGAGAGGTTTCTTGGAGTCTGGAGGAAGAGAAAGGAGAAGTTCTTTTGGCTGCCTCTCATTTGTTTGGAGGGTAATCACCACCCTTTTCTCGCTTGCTTGCTTCTGCCTACTTTTTGGCCATTTCACTGTTCATCAGCACCTCAACAGAGGGTGGGCAGAGAGAAGGAGAGAAGACAAAACTTGAATTCATCCATTCGAGGTGCTAATTCCTGACTTTCACACCAGGCTAAATGCTTGGACACATTATTGGACTATTTTGAGTTGTTTTCCAAAACCTTTGGTCTATCAGTGAATTTGGTATTGTATACTTTTTCAAAGAACTGAAGTGTTTTTGTCCAATTTCCCTAGCAGCTCAAGGAGAGAATTTTGAAAATGACAAGGCTTGAAGACCCAATTTCCATAAGACAGCTAAAGCAAACGCTTAATTTTTCTGTATTAATGGAGGAAAGGAGTAGGATTGGAAATTTAAATTTAACAAGAACATAAAAAATTTTATATTTTTGGACCTCCTTCTCTTGTTTCAGTATACATCGAAAGCCACACCACAGTGACAAAGATTTGTTTGAGTTTAATTTAACTTAAATATTCTCTGGTGGAGATGCTAATAAGCAACCAAATGACCTAAAGCCAGAGAACAGGAGGGGAGACAGGGAAGAAGCAAAGTGCTTGTAAAACTCGCACATTGGATCATTAACCCTTGGATAACTGCGAGTTGGTTTGAGATAATTCATGATGTGTTTGTCTAAAAAAAGTCATGAATTGCCACAGCCAATTGCACTGAACAAGTAGCAATACACTTGCTAAGAGGCGATGTCAATAAGGTAATGTAATCCTTATCTGGGATAATAGGGGATATAGACAACATGGCTAATTGCAGCTCACAAATAATTCCAAGACCTGATATAAAGTGATAGTTGCAACTGCTTTTTCACCAAGCTGCTAACAAACACCAATATTCATTCAGTTTTATTTCCTTTCTCACCCCTCTCTTAATACTGGGATGGATATAAGTATAAATAAGCCACAAAATGGCCCAAAGAAGAGCATCAGAAACAAAAGAGAAAAAGGATAAGTAAAAGTAGAGGATAGTTCATATTATTGAGTAGTGGCCCCTGAAAGGTTGACAGATGACTGGACTGAATTTGCATCAATTCGTGGTACCTCTGTGTAATTTGCTCTGATGGAACAAAGAACCACTGTAAGCCTCATAGGAGTAATATTTCCCATTGCTTTAAGGTTTATAGTTTTGAACTTTCAAGACCTGTACTCCTGAGGCTATTTTCTCCTGTATCCTTGACCCACAATTATGGTAAACTCCAACCCCAAAGCCTGGATGAAAGCACACATGTGGTGACACTTTACCTATTCTCAAGATAAGCCGATAGAGGGAGTAAGCATGGAAAATAGCATTGAATTTGAAATTCACAGACCCAGTTTCAAGTCCCAGGAACACTACTTGTATATGGGCTACTGACAAAGTCAGTTAAGAGTTTTCAGACTTAATTTATTTATAAGTAAAATTGGGAAAATAATATCCCATGGAATTATTGTGCAGATAAAATGAGATGATATATATAAATGTGATTTATAAAGTTGAATTGCTACATAAATCTTAGTAGATATTGTAAAGAGGAAAAATTATCTGGCACGTTGAATGAACAGCTCCCATGATTCTCAGATTTTAAATATGTTTGGGGAATTTGATTAAGATGCAGATTCTATGGCCCATTCCCAGAGATTCTGATTCAGGAGGTCTAGAGTGGGACCCAAGCATCTTCGTTTGTAACAACTGCCCAGGTGTTTCTGATGCAGGCGATCCATGGACCAGTCTTTCAGAAACACTGCTATGAGCCACCAATTGACATATTCTGGCAAGAGTGACAAAAATATGAGATGAGCCATTTCTAAAAACCATATGGGGGCTTCCCTGGTGGCACAGTGGTTGAGAGTCCGCCTGCCGATGCAGGGGGTACGGGTTCGTGCCCCGGTCCGGGAAGATCCCACATGCCGTGGAGCGGCTAGGCCCATGAGCCATGGCCGCTGAGCCTGCGCGTCCAGAGCCTGTGCTCCGCAACGGGAGAGGCCACAACAGTGAGAGGCCCGCGTACCGGGAAAAAAAATAAAATAAAAAATAAAATAAAAACCATATGGAACCAATGCTACTCTTCTCCCATTCTCATAAATGCTACCCTACCATCATATTTAAGCTGCAATCCACAGCATGCCCCAATCAACTCTTTCATCTCTATACTCTCTATGAAGAATCTATTATTTTCCTTTTTTCATTTTGTTTTCACTCACTAGAATACCTTTTCTTTGTGCCAAGAACAGAAATTCTAGTTTCTGTTATCTTTCCAGCTAAACACCTCACTCAAAATCTGCCTTCACCTACATTTTTTTACTCTCTTAAATTTCTCAGCCTTCCTCACCCCTCCACTTTTTCTTGTGAATAGCTTGTAGATGTCATTGAAAGGATGCTGAATTAGGTCAGATGAATCATCAATTCCAGACAGTACAAATGATGTCAAAGAGATAAATGAGATATTTGAATGATATGCAAGAGATAATTAGGAATGCTACAAAGTAAGTGTCTACACATTATGTTAACTAAGATTCTTGCTTTCTTTGTGACCTTGGTCTTGCTTCCTTGGAAGGAGTCATGGCTTAGCCACATGAATACACCCAGCATGTTAGAAGAGAAGGGAAGAGGAACTTGTCTCACAATATCTTCAACATTTGCACACCCTGCTCTAAACATTGTTCCATGTGCTTGTTGGTGGCTATGATCATATCCTCTGTAGTGATTTTACCCTTCAGTTACACCAACGTGAAGTTATCAGTTATAGAGATTTATTTAAACCTGCATAAGGGTCAATTTTACTACAGTTGGTCAATATTCCTGCTTTCCTAATAAAACAAAATTGAAGTTCAATCTGGGTCTTGGTTATCTTCTTATTGCTTGCTACGTGCAACACGAGATACTTACATATATATGTAAAAACTTGTGTTCTCCATGGAAAGTTCCTTTATGACTAAGTATACAGACACAGTCTCTGGATCCAATATTGAAGCTAATCTTCAAAAAGAAAATCTACTTTTGTTCTGAGTTTTCTTTATTCCCCTTACCTTACCTTTACTTTAATTTTAATTTATTTTATTTAAATTTTATTTTTCAAAGCATAATCCACATATGTTGGAAAATCTAATCCACAAGGTTTAATAATAATAATTGGATTTGTCAGATTCAACTCACTTTCTAAGGTAATTGTTGGAAATACATACTTTTGCCTATTTCTTTTTGATTAAAGACGTCACAAAGGACTTGTCAGTTTATTAAAATAATTTAAATTATTCATCCCCAAATTAAAACATTAGGTATAAAATTACAGTGCTTTGGAGACACCCCTAAGATCCTGATATGAAATTATGAAAAAAGTATTTCAAAACTAAAATCACTTAAAATATACAAGAAATATATATGAGAATAGCAATTTTTCTCAAACTTTTCCAAGCACATTTTATGAGTACAGCATTACCCTGATATTAAAACAAGGACATCACAAAAAGAAAATTACAGGCCAATATCCCTAATGAACAGCGATGGAAAGTTCCTCAACAAAATTTTAGCAAACTGAATTCAACAATACATTAAAAGGATCATACATCATGAACAAGTTATTCCAGTGATGCAAGGACGGTTCAACAACTACAGATTAGTCAATGTGATACACCACATTAATAAATTGAAGAATAAAAATAATATGATCATCTCAACAAATGCAGAAAAAGCACTTGACAAAATTCAGCATCCATTCATGATAAAACTCTCAACAAAGTGAGTTTAGAAGGACCATACCTCAACATAATAAAGGTTATATATGACAAGCCCACACCTAACATCATACTCAACAGTGAAAAGTTGAAAGATTCTCCTCTAAGATCAGGAAAAAGACAAGGATGTCCAGTCTCATCATTTTATTCAACCCAGTACTGGAAATCCTAGCCAGAGCAATTAGGTAAGAAAAAGAAAGAAAAGTCATATAAACTGAAAAGGAAGAAGTAAAACTGTCACTATTTGCAGATGACATCTTATAATATGTAGAAAACCCTAAAGGCTCCATTAAAAAAACTGTTAGAACTAATAAACAAGTTCAGTAAATTGGCAAGATAAAAAATCAATACACAGAAATCTATTGCATTTTTTACACTAATAACAAACTTTCAGAAAGAGAAGTTAAGAAAATAATCCCATTTACAATTGCATCAAAAAGACAAAAACTTAGGAAATTAAAAAAATTTAACCAAGGAGGTGAAAGACTTGTATATTGAAAACTACAAGACATTAATGAAAGAAATTGAAGAAGACACAAATAAATGGAAAATATTCCATGTTCATGGATTTGAAGAATTAAGATTGCTAAAATGTCCCTACTGCCCAAAGCAATATACAGATTCAGTACAATCCCTAGCAAAATTCCAAAGAATTTTTTTCACAGAAATAAAACAAACAATCCTAATATTTGTATGGAAACACAAAAGACCTTGAACAGCCAAAGCAATCTTGAGAGAGAGGAACAAAGCTGGAAGCATTACACTCCTTAATTTCAAACTATATTACAAAGCTACAGAAATTAAAGCAGTATGGTATTTGCATAAAAACAAACATGTAGATCAAAGGAACAGAATAGAGAGCCCAGGAACAAACCCTCACATATATGGTCAATTAATTTATGACAAAATGCCAAGAATATACAATGGGGAAAATACAGTCTCTTCAATAAATAATGTTGGGAAAATTGGACAGCCACATAAAAAAGAACGAAACTGGACCACTATCTTACACCATACACAAAAACTAAGTCAAAATGGGTTAAAGCCTTAGATATAAGACCTGAAATGATGACTCCTAGAAGAAAACAATGTGGTAAGCTTCTTGGCATAGGTCTTGGTGATAATTTTTTGAATCTATCACCAAAAGCGAAAGCAACAAGAGCAAAATTAAACAAATGGGACTACACTAAACTAAAAAGTTTCTGCACAGCAAAGGAAACCATCAATAACATGAAAAGGCAATCCACTAAATGGGAGAAAATTATTGAAAATCATATATCTGATAAGGGGCTAATACCCAAAATATGTAAAGAATTCATACACCTCAATAGCAAAAAAAAATTGATTGAAAAATGGGCAGAAGCTCTGAACAGACATTTTTCCAAAGAAGACATACAAATGGCCAACAGGTACATGAAAAGATGCTCAACATAATCATCAGGGAAATGCAAATTAAAACCACAATGAGTTATCACCTCACACCTGTTAGAATGGCTATTATAAAAAAGACAAGAAATAACAAGTGTTGGTAAGGATGGAGAAAAGGGAACCCTTGTCCAGTATTGGTGGAAGTGTAAATTGGTGCAACAATTGTGGAAAACATATGGAGGTTCTTCAAAAAATTAAAAATAGAACTATGATATGATCCAGCAATTCCTCTTCTGGGTATTTATCAAAAGAAAATGAAAACACTAACTTGAAAAGATACATTCACCCCATGTTCATTGCAGCATTATTTACAATAGCCCCAGTATGGAAACGACTTGTGCCCATAGATGGATGAATGGATAAAGGAATTGTGGTATATCTGTATCTATCTATCTATGTACCAAACGGAATACTATTAAGACATAAAAAAGAATTAAATCTTGCCATTAGCAACAACATGGGTGGAACCTGAAGGCACTATGCTAAGTGAACCAAGTCAGACAGAGAAAGAAAATACCATATGATCTCTCTTATATGTGGAATCTAAACAAAACCAAAAACCAAGCTCATAGTTACAGAGAACAGATTGATGGTTGCAAGAGGGGTGGGAAGTGAGAGAAATAGGTGAGTTTTTTTGGGTTTTTTTTTCAGTTTAAATAAATTGAATTTTAAAAAAAGAAAATGGCTACTGCAAATAAAAGGCAGTGTTTGTTAGAAAAAAAATATTAGGAAAAAAATAAGCATTATCACTGATCTTTTTGTAAATGCCATAGAAAATCATGAAAGCATTTTCAAATCCTGGACCCTAACAGTCTTCATTCCCGAAAAGGCCGGTATAAGGTTTGGAGGACACAATATCTAATTCAAAAATTTTGTAAATGGCTAATATAGATTCTAAATTCTATTATTAAAGAATGACAAAACCCCAATGTATAGTACATGTTTGTACCGCCATCAGTGGGTATGTGGGCTTAGGTTTGTCAGGCTAATGATAGTACTGAAAACATGAGACCTTCTGCTAAAGGAACAGATATGTCCAGCCAGATTTGATTGCCCAGAGTGGTGTTTGTCTCACTGGTTTCTTTTTAGAAAGATCATAAGCCACGTCTACATGTCTAGCTTGTCTTCAGAACTGAGAACTCATTTTGGCCAAAATTCTGTCTGCAAAAGCATGACTCAAGTGAATTAAAGTTCAGAGCTTCTTGAATTGAATGGGCTGTGATTGTGCAAATTTAATTTTAGATAATGTACTGCATTTAGACATTTGCTTCCAGGCTTCTATTACCCAGAGGGAGAACTGCTAAATCAGGAGAAAACTACAGCATTGTGCGGTGGAATAGCACTGCACCGGGAAGGCAGAAACCTGGAAAGCAGACCCTGTTCTGCCATAATTAACTCTACGACCTTGGGCAATCCGTGTGGCCTCTCTGGGCCTCGCGTGAAAAATGAGCAGGTTACAGTAGATGATCTCCAAGGTCTTTCCAGCTCTCAGTCGTTCAGCCTCTCAGATGGAACAGCATCAAATTACTGCAGCAAATGGTTCCTAGACCCACGTGAGCAATGTCACATGAGCAGCACTTGATTCACAAGTACCTTCTCAAGAAGTTGATTTCTCTGCTTTTTTTTTTTTTTTTTTTGGTGGTAGTTAGAAGGGTGGGTAGGTGGGAGTTGACACTGTATCCTATTGAATTTACAGAGGAGCTAGGGAAATTCACTACCACAAAGGCAGATTGGGAGGTTGGGAACCGGGGGGGTGGGAGGAGCTAACATTTACTTAATGCCCACTGTGAACCAGTATTCAGTACTTTTCAGCAAGAAATCATGTAAACCTCCAACAACCACAGGAGATGAGTACATAATTACCGTATGCAAAATCCATCCAGGATTCTAACCTGGTGTCCTTGGGCTTTTTCTCTGTCTGACCATAGCAGTCAGCATCACAAAGCAGCCCCACCCCACGGAGCTCCTGAGAGAAAGCCCGAGAAGACCGGTGCTCCATCTGCACAAAGGAAAGGCAGTGAACACAGCATCTTCTGCAAAGAAGATGAGCAGAATAATTCGGGTGCCCTGACTGCTTTAAGGACTGCCTTCTTGGGCTCATGTCCAGTTTCTGAACTAACAGAGGCACTATAGTAACCTAGAAAACATTTCTTAGCCTCACATTCTCCTCCTAGCTCATTACCTATTACAGAAATTCAATAAATTAGGAACCTATGAATGACACTTGTAACAACAGTGTTCTGATTTCTAACAAGAAGTTTTGGGTAATTTGTTTAAGCGCTAATATACTTGAAGTAGTATTAGAAAGTTATTTTGTGTTCAAGTACAAAAATAATAAATATACTTTTCTTTCGACCTACAAATGCATTTATAATAAAACTATATCTCTCCATAATTAAAAAGGAAGAAGATATTCATGCTATAGTTACATTTTTCTATGTTTATAATTTATAACCTACATCTTTCTTAAAAAAGGATTAAGGCAGGTTATAAAGCTACTGAGTCTGCAGGTGGGAGTGAAATAATTATAAGTATGAGGGGAGGAGGAATGTGGGAGCAGGGGATTGAGCAAGGCATTAAAGATACAAGCACTTAATCAATAAAAGGTGACAATGGCAGTGCCAGGGATGAGTCTCATTTGAGGTCAACAGGAGAGAGCCTTTCTGCTCTAGGGAAATCAATAACATTAGTGAGTGAGAAAAAGGAAGAATGAGAACTTATTGTGGACATAGAAAAAAATAAATATAATGTATTCAACTGGATAGTTCTATGAAAATTCAAGTCAATTTAATCCAACAAATGTATGTGAGCTCTTAATGTGAAAATGCGCACTCCTATGAGAAAATTTAAAAATTGAGTAAGAAGAGATTCCCATCCTCAAGGAGTTTACACACTAAACTGATGGGCCTAAGAAGAAGAAGGCAAATAAGAGCAGACCTTTATATTCATGGGACAAATGATGGAAAGGGATATTGAAGAATAAAATGTAATTGTGAATAAGCTCATTGATTTTTTTATTCAATCAGTTATGTAATCTACAATAGGTGTTGGCAAAGTTTTAGGCTTTGAGGATCAAGAGGCAAAATGGAAGATGTTAGTAGGTACTTACAGTATACAGTATACATTAAGAAAAAAAACCACCCCAAAGCAGGCATTCTGCAACCTAGTTTGCAACACTTGGAGTCCTTCTAGGGATGAGGAGCAGTGGTCTCTGTCCACAACTGTCTTCTCTCCAGAAGCCTAACCACCTCAACTTGGGCAGCTGGCCTGAATGAAGCCAAGCAACTCACCAAGTTGTTGACTCCAGAACTGTGAGTCCAAGACTCAGGGCCTGGTAGCTGACAACAGCAGAGCCTGTAATATGTAGATGGCAACCACAACACCCTGAGCAGGAGTGCTGGGAACAGAGGGGAGGTGTGTGGGGTGCTCACTGTGTTAACAGGGCCATACAAAAGCACAACATTCTGAGCTAAAAGTAAAAGTATGCCTTTCTCACTTCATTAACATGACAAAATGATTTTAAATCTGCCATACTGGGAAAAATGGATAGCCATATGGAAAAAGACAAACTTAGAATTCCTTACAGCATAAGCCAGGATAAGTTTCAAGTGGTTCAGAGATTTAAATGTAATTAAATTACAAAAACACTAGTAGATATATAGATAAATATAGACACAGACATAGGGGGAAATAGAGAGACAAGAATGCACTCCACTATTTAACACTGTGTTGGAGGAATTGGCCAATGCAATTGGACAAGAGAAAACAATAAGAAGCTAAGAACTGAAAAGAAAGAGGTAAAATTATCTTTAGTTGCAAATAATGAGATTATATTATAATAAAAATGGAAAAGAATCAATGAAACACCACTACAAACAATAAGAGGACTTAGATTATAAAATTATAACTTTAGTAGGTTATAAAATTAATGTAAAAAACCAATAGGCTTCATACGCATAGTTTAAAAAAACACATAATTCATTAGAAGGCCCCACTTACCTGGCAAAAATGAAAATAAAACACCTAGGTGGGGCTTCCCTGGTGGCGCAGTGGTTGAGAATCTGCCTGCTAATGCAGGGGACACGGGTTCGAGCCCTGGTCTGGGAGGATCCCATATGCCGCGGAGCAACTAGGCCCATGAGCCACAACTACTGAGCCTGCGCGTCTGGAGCCTGTGCTCCGCAACAAGAGAGGCCGCGATAGTGAGAGGCCCGCGCGCCGTGATGAAGAGTGGCCCCGTCTTGCCACAACTAGAGAAAGCCCTCGCACATAAATGAAGGCCCAATGCAGCCAAAAATAAATAAATAAATAAATTTAAAAAAAAAAAAAAAAAACAGGGCTTCCCTGGTGGCGCAGTGGTTGAGAGTCCGCCTGATGGTGCAGGGGACATGGATTCGTGCCCTGGTCCGGGAAGATCCCACATGCCGCGGAGTGGCTGGGCCCACTGAGCTTGCGTGTCCGGAGCCTGTGCTCCGCAACGGGAGAGGCCACAACAGTGAGAGGCCCGCGTACAGCAAAAAAAAAAAAAAGAAACACTTAGGTGTTACATTAGCAAGATATGTCCAAAACCAAACCTATATTTTAAAAATCATATGACATTCCTAGGAGAAACTAAGTAAACTTTAACAAGTAAAAAGATACACCATGTATTTAAATAAAAAGACTCAACATCATAAAGTTATCAGTTCTCCCTAATAAATAATTTAAAGCATTAACAAGAACACCATCAGGTTTTTTACCTGAATATAAACAAGAAGCTTAAAAAGTCCATTTGTAAGAACAAACAAGCAAGAGTAACCAGGAATACCATGAAATACAAGAGTAATGAGGAGGGTGCTAGGCATATCAGATATTAAAATGTACAATAAGACCTCCATGATTAAAATACTTTGATATTGGCCATAGCAATGAGACAGGATGGGAAAATCTGGAAACAAATCCACCCACATGTGAAATTTAGAGTAAATAAATATAGTAAGTACATATAATGTCATACAAAAAAGGTAGCATTTCAAATCACTGGGGAAAATACAAACTATTTAAGAAGCAATAATGAGATAACTGGATAGCCATATGGAAAATGATGAAATTAGATCCATTCCTCATGGCATATGCCAGGATACATTCCAAATAAATAGAGATTTAAATGCCAAGCAATCAAATGAAAACACAAGTGAACTCCTCTACAACCGGGGAGCAAAGAGAACCTTCCTAAGACTTGATCCAGAATCAATAAGGCAAAAAAAAAAAAAAAAAAAAGGTATACTTTGTTATATAAAGAAAAGATTTGCACACAGACACATACAACACAACAGATTAGGGGAAAAGACAATTGACATTGGGAAAAATAATTTGCGCTTATTACAGATAAGATGTTATTGTTTCTAGTACTATCTCTGACATACAAAGAGCTTCTAAAAATAGAACACAAAAAGGCAGCAACCTCAAAGTGGCTAGAGTTATGAACAAACAGTACACAGAAAAAGAAAGGCAAGTGGCTCTTAAATATAGGAAAACATACTCAATTTCACTAATGATAAAATAAATGTAAAATAAAACTACACCAAGATGCTGTTTCTCCACTATCAGACTGGATAAAATCCAAGCTAGACAACTAGCTCTGTTGGAAAGGCTGTGGGGAGAAAAGCATGCTCAAGTGTTGCTGGAAGAAATAAAAAATGGTACAGCCCCTGTGAAGGGAAATTTGGAAAAATCTAGCAAAGTTATATATGCATTTACCCTTTGACCCATCAATCCTATTTCCAGGAATCTATCTTAAAGATACATTGGCAAAAACATTAAGATATAGTTACAAAGCTAGAAATTACAGTTTAGTAAGAACAAAAACTGGAAGCAACTCAAATGCCATTAATAAGGGACTGGTTGAGTGAACTGTGGAACAGCTACACAATGAAGTATTAAGCAGCTGTGAAAAGGAGTAGAAATATATTCATATCCAACTATGGAGTTACCTCCATGATGTAGTGTTAAGTGAAAAATACAAGATAAAGAGAAGTGAGTATATTTTACTGCCTTTTATCTAAGAAAGGGAGATGCAAATGCATATCTATATGTATGTATTTATTTTCTCTTTAAAATAAATAATATAAATATTTATAAATAATACAAATATTTATAAATCATAAAATAAACTAGTTACCTAAGGAGAGGGAGTGAATGGCATGGAAGGGTTAGGGATAGTAACTAGAGTTCTTTGAATATATCTTGAAGACTTGATTTTGGAATCATGTAAATATTTTATGTAACAAAGTTAAATGTTTTAAAAAAATACTAAAAAGTAAAAGAAAACTGAGATAAATGAACCTAAATACATATCCAGTTGGTGGCATAAACATACAGAGAAGCATCCAGGTGATGTTAGAATATATTTTATTGTACATCTTTATTGGAATATACTCTAAAGACAAAGAACTACCCATCCCCCAAAATAAAAACAGAAGAAAAAAATATTGGTGGTGATGCTGGTTTTGTTATTCTGAGACTGTTGGGATTCAGCAAGTAACTGACTACGTTGATGTCACTGACAATTGTGATTTTCAGTGAAAACTGGGAAATAATCAAACATGAATCCTGCCTCTGGCATATGAGCTATACCTCAGCATAACTTAGTAGTTGATGAAGGAAAACTCCTCTTTACAGATGTCTTCTACCAACTAAATGAACAAGGAATGATACAGTAGAAGAGGTCCATGTTGCAACCCCTCATGAATTACATGAATTAGATCCTAAGGGACCTAGGTGGGTGTCGTTGGTGGCTGCTAACATCTCAAAGAGAGACACCAGACACTATGCCCCTCCTAGCGGAGGTACAACACACCACCCATGAGTAGCATTGCCACAAAAGTCAAACTGGGGTCTGATCAAGCTTCAGATCTACCAATTTATGGAGAATACATGTTAAATGACACTAGCAAAATCCAGACTGTAGGAAATTCTATAGGCAAAACAATTTCTTCCTCAACGACAACAAAAACTGTTAAGAAGAAAAAGGGAAAGGTAGAATATGAACCTATAAATTAAATGAGATAAATCAAACCAGGGCAATGTGTGGGCCTTATTTGGATCCCACTTCAAAGAAACAAAATTTAAGACAAATTTACAACATAGTTGGGGAAATGCGACCACTGACTAGAAATTAGATAATATTAAAGGATTATTGTCAATTTTTACAAGTGTGATCATGCTTTGGCAGGTGTGTTTTTTTCAATGAGTCTGGTTTTTCAGATGTACAACCTGAAATACTTTCAGATGAAATGATGAGATATCTGAAATTTGCTTCAAAATAATCTGGGAGGGCAAGAAGGTAAAACAGGATTTGGCAAGAGTTGATAAATGTGGAAGTTGGGGATAGAGTAAGTATATGGGAGGTCCATTATATTATTATTCTCCTTGTGTATTTTGATATTTTCTATGATAACAAAATAATTTAAAAACTATATTCCTCCCTGAAGCTCAATAAAACTACTTCATGTTGGATTTTTAAAATGTGGCCTGTAAATATAATTATTCTAATATATATATATATATATCTAATATATATCTGTCTATATAGAATATGTGTATTTATATATGCATACTATTTGCATTTATACACATATACATATTTACACATGTACATATGCATATATACACATATACATATATATGTATACATGTACATATACATTATACAGTAGTGCATTCAGATAAGCATCTGCCTTTAGTGACATGCTGCCTGGGTACCATTAGTGCTGAGGACTCAGGAC
Source organism: Mesoplodon densirostris (assembly GCF_025265405.1). Taxonomy (NCBI): domain Eukaryota; kingdom Metazoa; phylum Chordata; class Mammalia; order Artiodactyla; family Ziphiidae; genus Mesoplodon; species Mesoplodon densirostris. Next base: position 42,283,515 of record NC_082675.1, read on the forward strand.
CTCACACCACTGTCCTCTCTAGCCCTTGGAATCTGTGGTCAATGTGGAAACAAGCAATGAAATAAACAGGAAGGTCTTTAGCACGTGGTCTGACCCTTGGGCTCAGCCTCTGCTCATGACTAGTTCAACAGCTTTCAGTGGGGTAACTGGTTGAAATCAACTATACTATTCATCAGTCTCGTAAAGTATAACATTTATTTGGATTGGTGGTTTGGCAGAATTGGCTAGTCAGTTTATTAACTACTGTATAAAAAGATACATTAGTAGTCACTCAGGCTTTGAAAAATGTTTCCAGATTACTGAGACAGTTCTCTGATGCAATCTTTTTTTAAAGCAAACATTGTTATTGTCAGTAGTTTAAATTACTAGTTTCCAAAAAGAAGAAAAAAAGCACTACATCTCAAACAGTTGCATTTATGGAAAGCTGATGACAAATTACAGCTGACCCTTGAACAACGAGGAGGTTAGGGCACCAACCCTCCTGGCAGTCTGCATATAACTTTACAGTCAGCCCTCCGGATCCACAGTTCAGCATCTGCAAATTCACACAATGGCAGATGGTGTAATACTGTAGTAGGCATTTACTGAAAAAAATTCACATATAAGTGGACCCTTGCAATTCAAACCATGCTGTTCAAGGGTCAAGTGTACTCACGTTTAGTAGACTTTTACATTTAACATTGCATTTACTCTTGTACCCAAGGTCTCTTATTCATCACAGTTCTTTATGCAAACTTCACTACAAACACAGGGTATCTCATCAAAAAAAGTTAACAGGGAATGATTTCTGCCTCATTTGCCACTATCAATATCACCTGCAAAATTGTTGGACCTAACAGGAACCCCACCAAGGTGAAAAGTGTTCTTATGCCAATGCTATTATCAGCATCAGATACGTTATTGACTGTGATTCAGAGGCACACTAAATTAGAAACTTGTGAAGGAAGAAATTTATTAAATAACTAAAAATAAGACTTGCTCTTTTAGGGCCTATATTTCAAAGAATGGTGAGGTTGCTTTGTTCTTCAAAGCTCTATTAGTAAATGCAGTACAGATTATAGGATGAAATAAATAATCCTCCATTTTACTCAGAAGCTCTTGTAAGGGCAAACATAGAGTTTTAGAAATTCAAATGTGTTAGTGTACCATTAAATGTACGGCACATTCATGCATGCCCTCTGGTCCTACCTATGGCCCATTAGGCCCAGCGTTGGGTCTCTGGTGTGTGAAAGAGCAGAAATGTCCCCAGGGATGCCCAGAATCTGGTGGGTCTTCATAGCTAGAGCTGCCCTTTATGCCAATGTTCTTAGAGAAACAGCAACAATTCATTAAGCCTCTATTCTGAGTTGCAAACAAAACCCAAATTGTGTATTGTAAGTTTGCAAATAAGTCAAGCCACCACAGAAACTGTGAAAGCTGAACCGAGAGAAAAAAGGAGCTCTGTAATCTTTAATATTTTTAAAAGTTAATTAAGGGCTTGGGAAATGCCTCAAATTCAAAGCAGGGAGAACTGATGCCATCTAATCACAGACCCACACAGCAGCCAGGCAAAACTCTCCCCAAATGCCTCCAATTTAGACAGGAGGGACCACCAGGAAGGGGAAACATTTCTGCCTTCATGCCCATTCAGTTCTTGGCCTTGTTTCTGGGCCTTCCAACAAGCATATCAATTAGTAGCTCCAATTGTGAGGGTGTTTTTTTTCTTTGTAATTCAAACACCTGTCCACTAGAAACTGGACGGAGGCCACTGAACAGTCAGATGGTAACTGTAATGTTTATAGATCCAATCCATAGATCTGCCTCTATGTTGCATAAAGTGCCAAAAAGTTATATAGCCAGACATCTGGCAACTGGAAGAGTGTCTATCTCTTTAGCACTCCGCCTAGCCCTCAAAGTTCTATTTGTACTTGCTAGGCTGATCCTGGGAAAGCAAGAGTTATTTTTAAATTGTTATCTCCCTCATTTCTGTCCACAGAGTTGCAGCAACAACTTCTGGTGACTTACTCTCTGCCAGAACTACAGTCAAACCAAGATAGAAAAAGAGCTTCCAGACCTTGGGCTTCCCGTATCTGTTTCTGCTGAGCTCTCCCTATTACTCAACTTGGCCAAATACAATCAAACAGCCTCTAGTTCTATTTCTCCCTAGTGCCTCAGTCATTTTCAGAAAATAATCTGAGTATTTGGAGAAGTATTCAAATTTATTTAAACTTTGGGGAAACAAATAGAGCTTTAAAGGAACTGTACTATAAAGAGTCCTGACAGGCCCTCAGAAGTTAATGTGCATTGCCACCTTCTACATTTTTATTAGGAAGGGACTGAGACAAAGAAAGGATAGAGCAGGCACATCATGGACACGTGTTTTCAGTGCTAACTGGTAGCCTGGAATATGGTGGAGGAATGATGGGGCCATAAAAAGTAGAACTTTTGTTAATTAGTGATGGAATTCTATAGCTTCCCACAAAAGGCACCTCTAATTTTTTTCTTAAATTCATTCATTTAGCAAGCATTTATAGACTGTATCCTACATTTGTACACGTAACTTTCTTGAAATTTGTACCAAGTGGTATGTGTGACTACTAAGCAATAGATATATTTTACAAGGAGAATTCTGATATTTGAAAGTTTAGACAAGAAATCCTTAACTAGACCTCACCTTTACTGTGTTTCTATGTTTTTATAAAGTCTTTTTAATTTTATGATGTTCCTTCACAACAGAGAACATATCAAGGCATTTCCTACTATGACTAGAGAGACATTACTATGTAAGCCAGATGCTTTCTTTTGCATTTCTCTTCAGCTTCTTATGCATCCCTCCTTTTCCCCACTTTACCTCTCTGGGAAGCATGTCAAGCATCCACAGGCCATTGACAGCCCTGCTAGAGGCATTAAGGGTTAAGAGTATTTTTATTACAGATGAGGACAGGAAGGATCTGGAGAGAATCACCTCAGGTAACATTTTATTTATTTTACTTGCCATTAAAGCTCATCAAAACAACTCCGTGGCTATGTGTAATTCAAATGAATAATTAATGCTAAAAAGTTAAGGGTTTCAGAATCTTAATAGTGAGAGGGACAGAGGCATGGGGACCCATCTCTGTGGCTGTCCATTCACTCCTGTTCTTGGCTCTCTTCGGCTCCTTGCCCTCAACAATGGGGTTTAATCTCACTCTGTCATGTGGTAACTTGTGGTACTCTCTCAACTGTGTTTATGAAATTTCTATGTGATGGAGGAGGAGTCCAGTAGTATAGGCTCATTGGACAAATATGATACTCTAGTTTCCAAAGTGACTTAATAACACAAGTAGAACTTAAGCCTTTTGGTATCAACCAAGAGATACCTCAGTAAGTCAATGTTTATATAAATAGAATCAAAATCGAAATAAATTCTGGGTCTGTCAATTACATTAATGAGATTCATTTTTCTATCTCCAAGTCAGTAATATGTCTCCAAAATCAGTGATTACTATGGCTGCTGAAGCGTTTTTCTGAACGCTTATAACTCAGAGATACACCGGCACATGTACCTCAGCTTCTACAACTTCACCACTGGGGACACTGACATGTCATTCCACATATAGCAGGGTTGCAAAGTTTAGCTCACACTGTAACTCATACATGCACGGGAAGTATATCCTTGTTGATGAGGTTGGGCCCTCTCGCCCTCCTCTTCCCCCTCCCTTTCCCCCTCTTGCTTGCTACGACGCCCTGAGCTAGAAAAAAGGTGGGATTTTACTTTGACTTTTCCTATGTCATATTTTCCTGCTACCATGGAGCCATGGAACAGGCTCACCTGACATCAGGAGATAAGGGAATTTAGAAAATCTGCTCTCAGGACAACATTCTGACTTGTAAGGTATTAGTCGGACTTACTTTGAATTTCAAAAGCTGAATATTACCGAGATCTTTACCTTTACATTCCTCCAGCAAATGTTATAATCTACCCCCAGGAAGGTGGTTGTCTGATTGATTGAGAAAAATCCTGCCTTTGGAAAGGTAAAGAGGAAAGCAAGAGTATTTAAAAACCAATTAACCCTCTTACACATGTATTGATATAGGATGACTCACGTGCCCTTCTATTAAAAAGTGCACAATATAGCATTGGGATTTGGTGCTGTGATGAACTGGAAAAAGATCATTAGTTTCTCTTCTTTTTCAAGGGGACTTTTGACGACCTATATCTGGCATTCTATATAAGTAGAAACGTCAAGGGACATTATAGACAAGCAAGATAGCAATGCAGGAGACATTTTGTAATTTTACAGAGATACAAAAACTCTTGTCATTTTTCAGCAACCAGTTAGTACACGTGTACAAACACACAGGAAAACGTTAAGCCTCATTACTATACCCATCCCTTATTTTAGGGTAAGTGCCAGTTGAACAGGAAATTACACTAAAGAGACAATAAGACAAATGAGAAAGAAAAGAGCTTCAAGATTTAGGAAGATATTTCAGATGCCATTTTTTAATAGCCTCTGGAACTTTAACTTTCTATTTAAAATTCTTACTATTTTAATCAAAACATTGTATGAAAAGTTATCATCCAAAATTTCACATACATATATAAGCTTTGGATGAAAATGTTCACTGGACAGGACTTTAATCTCCCAGCAGGCAGACTTCCAGAAAGCCACTTCTGAACCAGATTTGTGCTCCTTTGGTTAAAGAGTAAACTTATACTTTGCATTTAAGTTAATTAAGCAAAACCTGGTCTCTGTTGGGCTAGGAAAACTTGGAGACACTTCCTCAAACAGCTGAGAAAACATCATCTGATTCAAGGCAAGAATTCACCTGTTCATGCTGCTCTCCAGTGAATACTGAGTGACAGTGATGTCTGTCCATCTGTTTTGGAGCATGAATAGAGAGGAGCAAGAAGGGATGGTGGGAAATCCTTTATTTAGACTCACAGGTCTATCTAGATAAATATATAATAAGGAGGATGGGAGGCTTTAGATGACCTGTAAGGGGCTTCATATCCAGCAATACTAAAATCCCCCAAGTTTCCCATGTTTTAGCAAGTTTATTAGGTCGTAAGTAAGGCCTTCTCAAGCTCAGGTGTAGACCTTCTGAAAGATGTGTGCAAAGTTGCAGGTGTACGTGTATAGATTTGTCTGGAGGGAGAGTGCATAGCTTCCATCAGATCCTTGAAGGAGTGTGATAGCCCTTCTGAAAGATTAAGAACACTTCTTTAGGATAAAGATTGGGATACATTAGAAAGGTAATAGAGGTGGCTGGCAACTGTTGGCTACTCACTGTGTCCCACCACCCTACAGAACCAGTAGTCCCCAAGGACTGACTGGGTGGGCTGTGCACCAGGGATCAGCAAGACTACCCACTGAGATATGGGGAGAAAACATTGAACTTGTATTTGTATTCATTGTTATTGTGATAAAGAGAAAAATGAGCACGACAGGTATTTAATATATGGATTTATGGCAGCACCCTCTCTCAAGCCATGTTAGATTATTAAGGGGTCCTGAAGGGAAATGGGAATTCTGCAGTGTGCAGGGGGCTTTGGCCGTGGCCCCATCATTTGTTCATTTTCTAGTTTATCATGATGTGTAGTTTATGTGAACCAAGATAAGTGGATTTACAGGCTGAAATCTTTAAAGAGTAGAATTCCCCCCCCAGTTTTATTGAGAAAGAATTGACATACATTACTGTATAAGTTTAAGGCATGCAGCATGTTGGCCTGATTTACATATATTGCAAAACGATTACCACAACAGGTTTAGCTAAAATCCATAATCTCATATAGATACACTAAATGGAGAAAAAGAAGAAAAGGAAAAAAAAAATTCTCCTTGTGATGAGAACTCTTAGGATCTACTCTCTGAACAACTTTCCTATATATTATACAACAGTGTTAGCTGTAGTCATCATGTTGTACATTACATCCCTAGTACTTGTTTACCTTTATATCTGGAGGTTTGTACCTGTTGACCACCTTTTTCCAGTCCCCCTTCCCCCAACCCTCTGCCTCTGGTAACCACAAGTCTGATCTCTTTTTCTACAAGTTTTGTGTTTTATTTGTTGTTTTTTTTTTTTTTTAAATTCCACAGACAAGTGAGATCACACAGTATTTGTCTTTCTCTGTCTGACTTATTTCACTTAGCATAATGCCTTCAAGTTCCATCTACGTTGTCCCAAATGGTAGATTTTTTCTAGTTTTTTTATGGCTGAATAATATTCCATTATAATATATATATATACACACACACACACACACATACAACTTCTTTATCCATTTATCCATCAGTGTACACACTTTGGTGTTTCCATGTCTTGCCTATCGTAAATAATGCTGCTATGTACTGAGGGTGCAGATATCTTTTTCAGTTAGTGTTTTCATTTCCTTTGGATATATTCTCAGAAGTGGAACTGCTGGATCATACAGTACTTTCTGTTTTTAATTTTTAAGGGTCCTCCATGGGTACTGGTTGTACCAATTTACCATCCCACAAACAGTGCACAACAGTTCCCTTTTCTCCACATCCATGCCAGCATTTGTAATTGCTTGTCTTTTTGATGATGGCTATTTTAACAGGTGTGTGGCAATATCTCACTGTAATTTTAATTTGCATTTGCCTAATGACTAGTGATGTTGTGCATTTTTTCTTGTACCTATTGGCCTTTCTTGTATCTTCCTTGGAGAAATGTTTATTCTGGTCCTTTGCCCATTTATTAATTGGGTTACTTGAATTTTTGCTATTGAGTTGTATGAGTTTTTTACATATTTTAGATATTAACCCCTTATCAAGTATATGGTTTGCAAATATTTTTCCCATTTTGTTAGGCTGTTTTAAGAGTAGAATTTTTATAATATTTTGTTATGACATGGGTGTGACTATGAAAATGCTTGGTACCACAGAGAGGTTCTCCAATTATTCCTAGAAACGTATCATAAAAGTTACTGAGCTTAATCATGAATTACACATTTTTAAGCAAAAAGATATGCCCCAAATTTGCTAGGTTGTTTTCTGTGATAAAATGTGGTTGTCTGTCAATAACACGCTGTCTAGAATTTTTTTGTTTTTGTTTTCTTTTTTAAATCAACACACTTCATCTATACCTTGCAGATAAATGTGACTAAACAATGAGAGAGAAAATAGGTGTTTTAGGAAAATAATCTCTGACATGGAAAGAGCATTTTTTAAAAAAGATATTGGAAGTGTTTTCATCATAATGATTTTTTTTCCTGAAAATTCTGTTACCTACCAAAACTTTTAAACCTAGAAGCAAATCCAGAAACAAATCTTACCCATTTACAAATCTTCCAAATGAAGAGTTTCACAGTGTTTTGAACCTATTCAGTAAAATACAATGATTTCTGATTATTTTCAAAAATAACTGACTGAAACCAGACAAGATGAACATTTATTAACTGAATTTCAACCAAAATCTTTCCATAATTGGTGTATTGGTTTGCAAATTTTAATAAGTGTAGCCAGAAATTTATGTCTTTCATTTCAATATTCATATTTTAATGAAGTATATTTTAAACTGTGATGGTCACTAAAACAAAGTAGAAACAGACCTCTAAATTAATTATATCACTATGCTATAGCAAAATTTTAAAAAAAATAATCATTTTAAATACATTGCTCTCATAAAAATATTAGTTCAATATAATAAAATGTTATCTAAGTATAGTAATCATTTTCCCTGAGAGCAAATATGTATTCGGTATTGTTAATGAAACAGATGAAAATATGTTTTGAAATAGTTTATTTCAATCATTTAAAATTTCTATTTTTGTGTATATTTTATAACATGTATAATATTTTAGTTTAGTGGTACTTCATTTAATTTATAAGTGTAGAAATATTTTATACATATATTAAGATATGCAGACTCATATATATATTTTTTAAATTAATTAATTAATTTTTGGCTGCGTTGGGTCTTCATTGCTGCTTGCAGGCTTTCTGTAGTTGTGGTGAGCGGGGGATGCTCTTTGTTGCGGTGTACGGGCTTCTCATTGCAGTGGCTTCTCTTGTGGTTGTGGAGCACGGGCTCTAGGCGCACGAGCTTCAGTAGTTGTGGCATGTGGGCTCAGTAGTTGTGGTCCACGGACTCTAGAGCGCGGGCTCAGCAGTTGTGGCCCAAGGGCTCTAGAATGCAGCCTCAGTAGTTGTGGCCGAGGGCTCTAGAGTGAAGCCTCAGTAGTTGTGGCCGAGGGTTCTAGAGCACAGGCTCAGCAGTTGTGGCTCACGGGCTTAGTTGCTCTGCGGCATGTGGGATCTTCCCGGACCAGGGCTTGAACCAGTGTCCCCTGCATTGGCAGGCGGATTCTTAACCACTGCGCCAACAGGGAAGTCCCTATGTATTTTTTTTTTTTACTGATGAGGAACAATATCAAGGGGCTTGGGACTGGTGCTGTAAGTCCTTGACATATATTTTCCTAATTAACTCTCTTAACAACTTATGAGGTAGGTATTGTTATCATTCCAATTTTACAGATGAGGAAAGAGGGCCAGAGACCTTCAGTAATTCAGAAGCTCACCCATAGTCACAGAGTGGATGGTTGATTTTAAATTTGTAAGCTCTAGCATCTGATATCAGAGCCTATGTTTGGCACTAGAGCTACTGAACTAGAACAACCTCTTAGTAGAGAACATGCTTAAGAACCCAGAAAGGCTCAAGGTTAAGTCAAGCTGTGGTTGAGAAGAGTTAGTGGTTAATCACTAGGTGCCAAGTTTTACTTAAGTGCCCATTTCTTTACATTTTACTCTAATTGTGCACAGTATTTATTTCAGGTGTGGGATAAGTACTGCAAGGTGTACTGATTATTTGTTTTGATACCCTCTCCTATAGGAAAACCTATAGTCTGAACACAAGGCACTAACCAGAGTACCACAGATCAGCTGCTGGAAGCATTCTGTAATTGCAAGCAATGCATTTAAGAGAAAAAAATTACTTCATTACTGTCCATACAAACTCAAGCCCCAAAAAGTGACAGCAAAGTGACACCTACAAATCTTATAGCTATCCATGGAAATGATTAGGGGGCATCTGATTGGATCTTTGCTCTATCAAAAACATCTCCACAACCTTTTATACGGTCAATTTATGTACAATGTATAGGAACTTCTGAAACTTGGGTTACTCTGTGATGGGCTATGATATCTGCAATGGGGCCATTATCGTCCATCATGTCAACGCGTGCTCTTTAACAAGGAGATTACTGACAAGATGGGGCATAATAACAATGGGGAAAATGTTAAAATGTTACTGTCTATCATGTCAGCTCACTGTCCACCACCTGGCTAATGTCAGCTTGTTACAGCAACCTCATAGGCCAGCAAGCTGAGGCCACATATCTCAATGAAATAACCCCATCATTTAATTTTATTCTTATTTTCAAAATATACCCAAAGGCTGCAAGCACCCTAACGTGTCAAGCTTCAGGCAGCAGTGAATTTCCGTGGCAGTTATAAGCCTCTGAAACAGGGTCTTATAATGGAAAAACTGACAGACCCTTAACTCTAGCTGCACTAAGAGGAGTCGCTATGATAAAAGCTAGCTTAATAAACCGCAATTTGCCCCAATTACGTGGGGCTGCTTCAATCTCCGATAAGCCTGATGTTCAACCTGACCTAATAATTTGTGCCCTTCAGATTGTATGCATTGGCAGTTTCTAAGTGGGTTCCTTCCACCCTGAATGGAGGCTGTGTGATGAATCCAGATTCCTGGTTTTGACAGCCAGGTCTCTGCCTGGGAGATTAAATCAGTGAGCATGCAGTAAGACTTGTCAGTGAAAGAGGAAAGAATTAGTGGTAGATCTTGGGTGAAAAGTGAGTGTTTCACTTGCCTTACCAGTGGAGAGTCATGGTCAGCAGGCTTAAAGGCAGTCAGATGGTGGCTGGTAGAGGTGAATGACAGAGCATGCAATCAACAACTATACATTCATAAAGCCAGGGAGTCAGGCATGGTGCCAAGCCCTAAGGGAGTAACATAATTATTTCCCTTAAGGAGCTGATAGTTTAGTGAGAGATAAAAATATCAAGAAATAAATACACTTGTTTTTTTAATAGTTTTTTTTTAGATGTTGGGGGGTAGGAGTTTATTAATTAATTGATTAATTTTTGCTGTGTTGTGTCTGTTTCTGTGCGAGGGCTTTCTCTAGTTGTGGCAAGCGGGGGCCACTCTTCATCGCGGTACGCGGGCCTCTCACTATGGCGGCCTCCCTTGTTGCGGAGCACAGGCTCCAGACACACAGGCTCAGTAGTTGTGGCTCACGGGCCTAGTTGCTCTGCGGCATATGGGATCCTCCCAGACCAGGGATCGAACCCGTGTTCCCTGCATTAGCAGGCAGATTCTCAACCACTGCGCCACCAGGGAAGCCCTACAGTTGTTTTTTTTGTTTGTTTTTTTCCTTTGCTCCCCACTGGGGCAAGATAGAATGGGAGTGTGGAGTACCTTGATTTCCGTGTATCATTTACTACTATATCGTGCATCTATTCATCCACCTACCCACTCACCCACACATCTTCCCACCCACACACCTATCCATTCATTCACTTGACATTTACTGAAGGTCTCTTATGTGTTGGGCCCTGTTTTCTTCCAGACCTCAATACTTCCTCCTTCAAACCAGCATCTCTTCTCCCAGCTTTCCTATTCCTGCTTGAAGTATCAGTATTCTTCCATTCACACCTTCATCTCCACCACCTCCACATGTGGAGTCTCTCTTCTCCGTCCTTGTTGCTTCTACTTCCTCCTTCCCACTCCCATAGTTACCACCTCAGTCCAGGCTCTTAGGTGATGAGCAGAATGCCTACTCAATCTTTGGCTTGGAACTGAATCAGCTAAGCTCCACATTGACCTTAGTGACCTGTCTCCCTGCCTCTTTATCATGTCATCCTACTTCATTTTTCTACATATCCCCTTTTGATAGTTTAATAATTAGTTCCAGGTGTTTAGGAACCTTATCTTGTCCACTGCTGACAAATGAACCCCATGCCTAGATGGATCATACCCTTTTTTATTCATGCCAGTAAATATTTATTGAATGAACGTTTCCTCAAAATTCAGCCTAGCCTCATCTCCTCCATGAAACTTTTCATGACCTCCCCTTCCCAGCTCTGAATCATGTACATAACTTTCCCCTGTGTTCCAATAACACTTAGACCAGAACTCTAACAAAATGCTTACAAAAGGGCATTCTAATTATATTTACTTGTCCGTCTGTCACCCCTGTCCTAAGAACCTGAGGGTGGGCATGTCCTGTCCCATGTGACTTTGCATCCCCATTCCAAGTGCCTCTCACAGACTGAAGTACATGTTTGTTGAGTCATTTGTTAAGTAAGTGAATATTTAAATAAATGAGTTACAGAAATAACCATGAGCTGCAATCATATGTACAAGCTTTGGCTACTAGGATAGCCAAAGAGTAAAAAATCATCATCACCTAAATGAGTTTTTGATCAATTTGGCTGTCTATGAAATTGCGTTGAATATAGACAATATTTTCAATAGAAGAAACACAGATGTTTGGATTGACATCTGTTTTGACTCAGGACAAGAATAGGCTTGAGAACCTGAGTGTAATCAATGCTCTGGATCACTGTAAACTGAGGGCCTTTAAACCAGGGTTGTGTACGAGCCATTCACAGACCCTCAGGCTCCAGAGTGCCCCCGGAATTCACCTGCACAAGGAAGTAAGGAGTAAGGAGGGACTTGCTGAGAGCTGCATGGTACCCTGAGAATGGTGTAGTTGACTAAAATGACACAGACTTGAGTAAATGTCCACAGTTTACTAGAGCTAGGGTTTCTGACTTTTGTCTTCTTCTACTTGGTTCCTGCAATTGACTGTTGATTTGGCTGGACCAGCTCAGTAACCAGAGGCATGATCTTCCAAGACAGAATCTCAAGGACCAGCATATGATTGTACTTGTGTGAAAGCTGCTCTTCCTTCCTTCCTTCCTTTTTCTAACTTTCCCTTCCTCCCTTCCAACCTCTCTTTCTTGTGATCCTCCATTTGTTGAGTGTCTGATATGTTTTGGACTCAGAATTTGGTCTTGTAGAGAAAACAGTATGAGTATTTGCCCCCAAGAAACATGTGATATGGTTGGAGAACTAATTAAGTACACATAATAATAACTCAAAGGAATGTGAGATGTGTGTCATCAGAGTAGTTCTGAAGTGCTATCGTTCAGTTTACAGAAGAAAAAGGCATATGGTGGGCATTGGGAATATAATGATAAATAAGATACAATCCCTTACCACCATTTTAGTTTCTTGCATATTGAGAAAGACTAGCATACAAGTATATCATTATAAAATTAGCAGTATTAAAAACAGTGCTCTAGAAGGACAGATGAATAGCATCTTACTCAGCTGGGGATTCAGAGATGTCTTCCTAAAGGGATGACTCCTGAGCAAATCCATGGTTGATTTAACTTAGTTATCAAGTAGCACTTAATATGTACCAAACATTGTTCTAGACACTGCTCATATATTAGCTCATTTAATCCTCACAACAATCCTATAAAGTAGGCGCTATTCTCACTTCCATTTTGTCAATAAGAAAACTGAGACACAGAGAAGTTAAGTAACTTGTTCAAGGTTACATAGCTTATATGTGTTAGAGCTTGGATTCAAGTGTAGGTAGTTCAGTTCTTGAGTCTAGTGACTATGCTACGCACATTCCAGCATTCAAAAATACATGAATAAAATTCAAAGGCAAACAATAATCTGGCAAAATATTTTCATCACACGACAGTGCTAATGCTATAAAAATTTTTTCAGATTACTTTTCAAAAGTTAAACACTCCAGTAGAAAAATGGGAAAGGAACACTAAAATTCCCCAAAGGAGTGATAAATGATTACTGAATATGTGGAAATATTTAAACTCACTAAAAAGAAACACAAAATAAAACAAGATCCCTGTATTACCTACTAAATCGGAAAGTTTCATTTAATTATTGGTATAGCCTTTCTGAGAAAAATTTGGCAATTTGCATTAAAAGCCTTAAAGTGTTGCTTGCATATTTTTGATTCAACAAATACACCTTCAAAAATTTATATAAAGGAAATTTAAGTGTATGTTTGAACAATTTCATCAGTAAGGATAATATTTATCATAGTATCATTTATAACTATGTAAAATTGGAAATAATGTAAATATCCAACAATAGGGGATCGATTAAATAAGTCATAGTGCTTCCACACAATCGACTTCTATGTAGCCATCAAAATGTAATACTGAAGCATAATATTAAGTGATATAGGAAGTTATTCATGATTTACAATTAAGTAAAAACAATCAAGTTATAATATATACAGCATATTTCAACTTTTATAGAAACTATATTTAAGTGTAGAAAAAAATGTCAGTATTGTTCATCCAATGGGAGTTTTTTATGTTATTCATTTTGCTTATCTGAATTTCCTAATTAAAATATATTGCTGGGACTTCCCTGGTGGCACAGTGGATAATACTCCACACTCCCAACACAGCAGGCCCAGGTTCGATCCCTTGTCAGGGAACTAGATCCCACATGCATGCTGCAGCTAGGAGTTTGCATGCCACAACTAAGGAGCCCACCTGCCACAAGTAAGACCCAGTACAACAAAATAAATAAATAAATGTTGAAAAAAACCAAATTAAATATATTGCTTTTAATATAAGGGGGAAATGAGTGAACAATTCCATTTTTGAGGTGAGTTATTTTTTTTTTATGTAGATTTTTTCTTTATTGAGAAACTTAAGACTTGGGTACATCAAATAAAACCAGTTTCTGGGGGGGAAAAATCAAAACTCACAATAGAAAAAAAAAAAGTTAACACTGTTTGGGCCATATCAGAACCCAGAGAATATATTCTTTTAATTGAAAAATTCGAGGTGCTTCATAATTGACCTTTTGATACAAAATGACCTATTAAATTTGCAATTTGTGGTTCTTGGTGTTGAGGTCCATAGGACAAGCTAGGACGTCTTCAAATCTTGAGCTGAATTCCATGAGGGTTTATTTGGCTTTTGAATCGGTTTGTCCTTGTCTAAGAGGTAGCAGCAGCAACAGCGCCCCCCTTCTGGGCAGCTTCTTTCTTGGCGTGATGAGCCTGCAGGACCGCCACAGTTTCATCCACCTTGGAGCGGAGAGACTCGGGGGACCCCAGCATGTGCAGCAGCTCCGAGTTGTCAATCTCCAGCAGCATCCCCGTAATCTTCCCAGCCAGGTTTGAGTGCATCGTCTGGATGAGCGGGAACAAACGTTCACCCAGCATCTGTGTCTGTTCCTGCGGGGGTGCTGCGGCCAGCATGGAGGTGGTCAGCGGCTCCTGCCCCTGTACGTGGACCGCAGGCTGGGGTGCTTGCAGGGGCTGGATGGCGGGGTGAGGGCTGCGGACACTGGAGGCGTACTTGTAAGGTGCAACAGCCTGAGGAGCAGCGGCAGCAACAGCGGCACGAGGCGCTAGGCTCTGCACAGCTGTGGGAACACCTCCAGACGGGCAGCTGTCAGTCAGCCCTTGCTGGGCGGCACCAGCCCCACCAAAGTCCATAGCCAAGCGGTCCGGGCACTCAGACCCGACTCTCTGAGCGGTAGTAGGGAGGCCACGAGAGGCCGGAGCATTACCAGTTGGAGCCAGATGGCGAAGAGCTGGACGGGGCCCAGACTGGCGTATAGCACTTGGCATTCCTTGGAAGCCTTGAGGTCTCCCACCTTGCTGCCAGCGTGGATTAGGCCTCATCTGTGCTAACTGGTTAGGTGTGTAATATGGAGGTCTTCCCTGGGCCTGTGGAACTGCTGGCACAAAGTAGCCCCGAGCTGCAGGCTGGAACTGATTGAAGATGGCATTGGCGGGGAGCGCTCTCATCCCGGCCACCCGCTGCCTATACTGGTTGGTCAGGTGAGCCTTTCTCTCTTCCTTTCTCTGGGCCAGGGCGACATACAGTGGCTTGGAGCCCACGATGCGTCCGTTCATCTCCGTGACTGCTTTGGTTGCCTCCTCAGGGGATGAGAAGCAGACAAAGCCAAACCCTTTGCTTCTCCCATCCTCCAGCATCACCTTAGCACTGGTGATTGATCCAAAAGGAGAAAACTCTTCCCTTAACTTCTCATCATCAATGGTGTCATCCAAGTTCTTAATGTAGAGGTTCACCCCCTGATACCGACTAATTCTCTCCTGTTTCAGCTGTTCAAATTTTCGCTTTAACTCGGCCTGCCGCTCCACTTTCTTCTGTGCACGGCCGACGAAAATGACTTTCCCACTGATTTCTTTTCCATTCATCTCCTCCACGGCCTTATTGGCATCCTCGTGTTTTTCGTAACTCACAAAGCCAAAGCCTTTGGATTTCCCACTGGGATCTCTCATCACCTTGACACTTAGAGTCTTACCAAACTGGCTGAATAGCTCTTTCAGACTCTCATCATCCACCTCTTCCCCGAAGTTTTTGATATAAACATTGGTAAATTCCTTAGCTTTGGCTCCAAGCTCAGCTTCCCGCTCTTTTCGAGACTTGAATCTGCCCACAAACACTTTGCGGTCATTGAGGAGCATGCCATTCATCTTCTCGATGGCCTTGTTGGCAGCCTCCTGGGTCTCGAAGTGGACAAAGGCATAACCCTTAGAGCCGTTCTCATCACACACCACCTTGCAGGACAGAATGTTTCCAAAAGCAGAAAAAGTATCATAAAGTGCCTTGTTATCTATAGATTTGTCCAGGTTCTTGATGAAGACATTTCCCACGCCAGATTTTCTCAAAGAGGGATCCCTCTGAGACCACATGATTCGGATTGGCTTTCCCTTAATCACATCAAAGTTCATGGTATCCAAGGCCCGCTCAGCGTCAGCCGGCTGCTGGAAGTTGACGTAGGCATAACCCAGGGAGCGGCGGGTGATCATATCGCGGCAGACCCGGATGGACAGCACAGGCCCCACAGGACTGAACTTTTCGTACAGCATGGCCTCGGTGACGTCCGAGTGCAGGTCACCCACGTACAGGGAGGCCATGGGGTAGCTGCTGGCCGCAGCGTTCATCTCCCCAGCCCCCAGTACCCCGAGCCCCGCCAGGAGGACTTCTTAGGGGGGGCCACACAGGACAAAAGGGGCTCCGCTCCGAGCCGCGGCCCACAGGTGGCAGTGAAGCTCAGAGAAGCTGGAGTCGGCTCCGAGGGCCGGAGAGGAGTGCGGGGACGGCTCGGACGAGACTGCCCAACCACAGACAAAAGGCTCTCAAAAACAATATGGCCCTCCCTGGGAGTTTGTTAATTTTCAGCTGTCCTGGTCTGGAAGCTCCCAATTTCAAAAAAGGAAAACAATGAAAACGGGGACTGTCCTCCAAATTACAAAAATTCTTCCCGAGGCAACCCAGTGGTGCCCACGGCGGCCTCCGGAACGTGCGTTTCTCTATAAATACAGGCCTCGGGCTCCCGGCGGTTTAAGATTACAGCAGCCCGGGGAAGAGGGAAACCAAGTATTTGTCGGTGCCGACTCGGCAAGCCCAGCGCGGCCAGAGCGCACAACCGTCTCCCACGCCGGGCCGGCGAAGGGCAGCGCGGACACGTGGAGCGCGGAGGCCGGCGCGCGGGGGATGAGGGCGGCGGGCGCGGGGCTGCCACGCGGCGCGGCCGAGCGGCGGGCTGAGGCGCGTGGACGCGGGTGCGCGAGCGGCTCACCACCGGACCGACGCACGGGGACCGACGAACGCCCAGGTGCGGCGGCGGCGGCGTCGGCCAGGCCGGAAGCGTGCAAAAGTGACTTCCCCGCGGGTTCTCCGAGGAGGAGTCGCTCTTTTTTTTTTTCTTTCTTTTTTCAAGATTTTAAAGCGTTTTCGGGTTTTTTTTTTTTTTAATCTTTTTCTTTTTTTCCCTTCAGGCTGCTAGGCCCGAAAGCGGTGGAGGCTGCGGCGACCCGGGGCGGAGAGAGCTGAGGTGAGTTATTTATTTGATGAAAGTAGGGAAGACATCTAGGCAGAGAAAATAGTCTGAACAGAATGGCTTGGTGTGTGTGCCCGTGATGTGTGAGAAAGAAATGCATTTTTTTTTTTCAGAAAAAGTGAGAGAGATAGCCATGGCCTTGTGTGCCATGATAAGAAGCATGGCTCAGTTCTGAAGATAATGAGCCATTGATAGGTGTTGAGCAAAAAAGTGGAGGGCAATGGCGAAGGCTCTATTCCAGAACAAGCACTCTGCAGGCAGAGTGCTGAGGGAAAGCTTGGTAGGGAGCCCAGGGGTAAGGCTTTGGCATGGTGATGGAAGAGATGGCGAAACCTGCTGAGGGTCAACAATAATAACATGGCAGAAACAAGGCACTTGGAGAAACAAAACGATTAGGAGGTAATTTAGGTAGTTTAGGAGGTGAACTCATCAAGTGAACGACTGGGGTGACAGCCTCAACCTATGCTTAGATTTCTGCCAAAGGTGGGTGGTGGTATCTTCACTGAGAGTTATAACACAGAAGGAAGAATAGGATTGCTTGGGAGAGATGATGTGTTCCGGTCTAGAGACACTGAACTTGAGGTTCCTCTCACACTAAAGATGATGAATTGAACAGTTCAGAACAAGAAGAGGTATTGCCAACATGGGTGATCATATAAGGTTTCATTTGGGAGGTGAAGAAAGGGAGATAAGAAAGAAAATATGGAATGAGCAGAATTGCTACAGGTCTAGATGTTAAAGGCAAAAACAGAGGCATGGGATCTGAAGAGAGTCCAGATTGGCTGAATATAACTTGTGAGGGAGAGGAGTTGAAGATAAATCTGGAAATTTTACAGCCAAACAAAAAAAGTCTTTTAATGCTGGGCTTTTATGGTTTTTAAAAAAACATTTGTGTGTGTGTGTTGTTTTGTTTAATGCTGCAGGAAATAAAGCTCTTTTGAGGCTTTTTGGACCACAGAGTTACACAATAGAAGTACTGCTGACTACACTGGCAGTAGTGTTCAACAAAATAAAAGTATTTATAGCCATCACTTTAAAAACACCTACTGTTTTAACACATTAAACACCATGAATCAGGCATTAGCTTCATTTATGATTAACAGCAATTCTGTGAGGAAGGCATTATGACCCTCATTTTACAGATGTGGAAACTGAAGGACAGAGAGGTTAATAAATTTGCCCCGAGTCACACAGCTAGCAAGTGGCAGAGGCTGGTTTCAAACTCAGGTCAGTTAGACTTCAGAGTTCACAGAAGTGACTGGTGGCAACTAGGAAATGTAAGATGTAAAGATGTAAAGATTAAAGGAAGAACCCAGGAACTGGGAACAGCTAGTCCAAATATCAGGTGGATCAAGCTGCTTGTGGTCCAAGACTAGAAAGGAGACCAGAGTGGTGGCAGTAGCCAGGGCAAGGAAATAAGGTTATAGCGGAAGGCGGGGCTGGATCCTGTAGGACCCACAACTGGATAATGGCTTTGGGTTTGACAACAGGAATCCACTAGCAGGTCTTGAATAGGTGACATGTCTGTGCGATATGATCTGACTCATGATTTTGAAAGATCACTATTAGGAATTTTTTGGACAAGTAAGGGTAGGGTACAAGGAGGGAATTCTATGAAAAGGTATAGCACATGGAAAGGAACAGCACTGAAAAGAATTTTTTTTAATTTATTTTATTTTTGGCTGCGTTGGGTCTTCGTTGCTGCACGTGGGATTTCTCTAGTTGTGGTGAGCTGGGGCTGCTCTTCGCTGCGGTGCCTCTCATTGCAGTGGCTTCTCCTGTTGCAGAGCACTGGCTCCAGGCACATGCGCTTCAGCAGTTCTGGCACGTGGGCTCAGTTGTGGCCCGTGGGCTCTAGCGCGCAGGCTCAGTAGCTGTGGCACATGGGCCCAGCCGCTCCGCGGCATGTGGGATCTTCCAGGACCAGGGCTCGAACCCGTGTGCCCTGCATTGGCAGGCAGACTCTCAACTACTGTGCCACCAGGGAAGCCCTGAATAGAATTTTGTGCAGTTAGAATAAAAGGTTCATGTAGAAGGAGATAATGATGAGGCTAGTAATCAGGGTCTTGCAAGGTCTTGGCTAAGAATTTTGAACTTTACTCAGTGGTGGGAACTGAAGAATTTTCAGCAGAGCAATGATATGATGAAATTTGCACTCTAGAGCCCATCCCCCTCCAACAGCTATGTAGAGAATAGAGGAGCCAACTGGGGGCTGAGAGACCAGTAGGCCAGACAGGAAGTGATGGGAGACTGAGAAGGCAGGGGCAACAAAGAGGTCCAGAGGGAGAGTATTTGAGAGAGATTAGGAATGGGGAGATCTTCAAGATGTCTGCAGTGAATATAAGGAGGAATTAAGGGTGAGCCCTGGCTTTCTGGTACAACTGACTAAGTTGATGATAGTGATTGAGAAAATATGAAGCAGATTTTCAAAAAAAGATGGTGAGTCCAGTTTGGACACAGTGACTGATTTATTTAGTGGTATCCAGGTGGAGATGTTCTGGAGATAGGTGGAAATAAGGGTCAAGAGTTCAGCAGATCTTCCAAAATATAGCAGAGGGAGGAACACTCCCAAACTCATTCTACGAGGCCACCATCACCTTGATACCAAAACCAGACAAGGATGTCACAAAGAAAGAAAACTACAGGCCAATATCACTGATGAACATAGATGCAAAAATCCTCAACAAAATACTAGCAAACAGAATCCAACAGCACATTAAAAGGATCATACACCATGATCAAGTGGGGTTTATTCCAGGAAAGCAAGGATTCTTCAATATACGCAAATCAATCAATGTGATACACCATATTAACAAACTGAAGGAGAAAAACCATATGATCATCTCAATAGATGCAGAGAAAGCTTTTGACAAAATTCAACACCCATTTATGATAAAAACCCTGCAGAAAGTAGGCATAGAGGGAACTTTCCTCAACATAATAAAGGCCATATATGACAAACCCACAGCCAGCATCGTCCTCAATGGTGAAAAACTGAAACCATTTCCACTAAGATCAGGAACAAGACAAGGTTGCCCACTCTCACCACTCTTATTCAACATAGTTTTGGAAGTTTTAGCCACAGCAATCAGAGAAGAAAAGGAAATAAAAGGAATCCAAATGGGAAAAGAAGAAGTAAAGCTGTCACTGTTTGCTGATGACATGATACTATACATAGAGAATCCTAAAGATGCTACCAGAAAACTGCTAGAGCTAATCAATGAATTTGGTAAAGTTGCAGGATACAAAATTAATGCACAGAAATCTCTGGCATTCCTATATACTAATGATGAAAAATCTGAAAGTGAAATCAAGGAAACACTCCCATTTACCATTGCAACAAAAAGAATAAAATATCTAGGAATAAACCTACCTAAGGAGACAAAAGACCTGTATGCAGAAAATTATAAGACACTGATGAAAGAAATTAAAGATGATACAAATAGATGGAGAGATGTAACATGTTCTTGGATTGGAAGAATCAACATTGTGAAAATGACTCTACTACCCAAAGCAATCTACAGATTCAATGCAATCCCTATCAAACTACCAATGGCATTTTTCACAGAACTAGAACAAAAAATTTCACAATTTGTATGGAAACACAAAAGACCCCGAATAGCCAAAGCAATCTTGAGAACGAAAAACGGAGCTGGAGGAATCAGGCTCCCTGACTTCAGACTATACTACAAAGCTACAGTAATCAAGACAGTATGGTACTGGCACAAAAACAGAAAGATAGATCAATGGAACAGGATAGAAAGCCCAGAGATAAACCCACGGACATATGGTCACCTTATCTTTGATAAAGGAGGCAGGAATGTACAGTGGAGAAAGGACAGTCTCTTCAATAAGTGGTGCTGGGAAAACTGGACAGGGACATGTAAAAGTATGAGATTAGATCACTCCCTAACACCATACACAAAAATTAGCTCAAAATGGATTAAAGACCTAAATGTAAGGCCAGACACTATCAAACTCCTAGAGGAAAACATAGGCAGAACACTCTATGACATAAATCACAGCAAGATCCTTTTTGACCCACCTCCTAGAGAAATGGAAATAAAGACAAAAATAAACACATGGGACCTAATGAAACTTCAAAGCTTTTGCACAGCAAAGGAAACCATAAACAAGACGAAAAGACAACCCTCAGAATGGGAGAAAATATTTGCAAATGAAGCAACTGACAAAGGATTAATCTCCAAAATTTATAAGCAGCTCATCCAGCTCAATAGCAAAAAAACAAACAATCCAATCCAAAAATGGGCAGAAGACCTAAATAGACATTTCTCCACAGAAGATATACAGACAGCCAACAAACACATGAAAGGATGCTCAACATCTTTACTCATTAGAGAAATGCAAATCAAAACTACAATGAGATATCATCTCACACCAGTCAGAATGGCCATCATCAAAAAATCTAGAAACAATAAATGCTGGAGAGGGTGTGGAAAAAAGGGAACACTCTTGCACTGCTGGTGGGAATGTGAATTGGTACAGCCACTATGGAGAACGGTATGGAGGTTCCTTAAAAAACTACAAATAGAACTACCATATGACCCAGCAATCCCACTACTGGGCATATACCCTGAGAAAACCATAATTCAAAAAGAGACATGTACCAAAATGTTCATAGCAGCCCTATTTACAATAGCCCGGAGATGGAAACAACCTAAGTGTCCATCATCGGATGAATGGATAAAGAAGATGTGGCACATATATACAATGGAATATTACTCAGCCATAAAAAGAAATGAAACTGAGCTATTTGTAATGAGGTGGATAGACCTAGAGTCTGTCATACAGAGTGAAGTAAGTCAGAAAGAGAAAGACAAATACCGTATGCTAACACATATATATGGAATTTAAAAAAAAATGTCATGAAGAACCTAGGGGTAAAATGGGAATAAAGACACAGACCTACTTGAGAATGGACTTGAGGATATGGGGAGGGGGAGGGGTAAGCTGTGACAAAGCGAAAGAGAGGCATGGACATATATACACTACCAAACGTAGGGTAGATAGATAGTGGGAAGCAGCCGCATAGCACAGGGAGATCAGCTCGGTTCTTTGTGACCGCCTGGAGGGGTGGGATAGGGAGGGTGGGAGGGAGACGCAAAAGGGAGGGGATATGGGAACATATGTATATGTATAACTGATTAAATTTGTAAAAAAAAAAAAAAAAAAAAGAGTTCAGCAGAGGGCTTCCCTGGTGGCTTAGTGGTTGAGAGTCCGCCTGCCGATGTAGGGGACATGGGTTCGTGCCCCGGTCCGGGAGGATCCCACATGCCACGGAGCGGCTGGGCCCGTGAGCCATGGCTGCTGAGCCTGCGCGTCCGGAGCCTGTGCTCCGCGGCGGGAGAGGCCACAACAGTGAGAGGCCCGCGTACCACAAAAAAAAAAAAGAAAAAAAAAAAGAGTTCAGCAGAGTTGTAGATCAGAGATGAAGATGTGGGCGTTATTGATATACAGGTGGTAACCTGTGGCCATGGGTGTGGACGTCATCCAGGGGCAGTGTGAGAAGATCCAGGTTACTGAAGGGCACATCCTTGGGGACATACTGACATTTTGGGGTCAAACAGAGAAAGAATAAACTGTGAAGTAGATTGAGGACTGTCAGAGACGTAGTAGTAAAGTGAAAAGATAATGGTCAAGTAAAATAAAACAAAAATATGAATTAGCTGGAGCAATTTAGTAGTAAGCAGTAAGCTTAACAGAAGTTTCACGGAGTTGCAGATAGAGGTCATAGAATGAACTTTCTGAATGCTTTACTGGGAAGAGAAGTAGAAATATGGAATGGAGGCTAGAAGGAATACAGAATCCAGGAAAGATGTTTTTCAAAGAAACCGAAATGGTTAAGTGTGATTTTACGATTTTAAGTTAGAGCTAACATAGAGGAAAGGACTGAATATATTGGAGGGAGGTGATTGAAGAGTACAAGTCCTCTAGAAGGAGGGGAGGCTGGGTGGCCAGCCACAGGCAGAGAGACAGGGCATGGTGCTTCTCCAATCTTCTCTCTCCCTTGAGCAACTTCTTTTATGCACTAATCTTTGGTCAGCTGGCACCAATTCTTCATTTTGATAGTTTAGTTTCATTGACTAATACTGACTAATTTCCTTTTTTTTCTCTGTCTCTCATTATCTCTCTCTCTCTCTCTTTTCTCACTATGCAACTCCTCCCAGCTCAGTCAGCGGTAATCCACTGGAGTCGCCTTGAACATGGCGTTTCTCCTTCCAGTAGCTGTGGGTGGGGCAGTTTCTGTAGAAAAGGCTGAGTGCTGAGTTGGTTTTCAGGCATGTGGCTAGGATATATTTCTTATGTCTAATTCTCACTTATTGTGAGGTAAGTACTCTTATCTCTACTTTTCAGGTGAGGAAACTGAGGCTCAGAAAAGCTTACTAATTAACCCAATGTCATGCAGTCAGTAGGATAGTTGAGCTGGGCTCAACATTTTGGCCTGTATGACTCTAAAGCCCACTTTTCCCTTTACCATGTTGTAAAAGTCACATTCCAGTGGATTTGAGGATTAAGAGGCTGGAGGCAAGGAGGCTTGTAGAGAGGGTTTTTCGGAAACCAGACCTGTGGGGATAAATGGGTGGTGGCAGTGGGAATAGAGAGACATGGGTGGAAGTGTGTGGGGAAGCATGCTTTAGGTAGAATGCACAGACTATGTCTTGAAGAGTTGTAGGGCAAACTGTTTGCTGACTGTGTCCAAAAATGACACTATGTGTGTCCCAGATCTTGGTTTCTAAGTAATAGTCCAGCCTTGGCTGTTTCCAAATCTGGGGCAGAGAAAGTACAAGGTGAACCTGGGATGCCTTATTGTGCCAGAAAGTAACCACGTGCTCAAAGATTAATGAGATCATGTCAGAAGGACACAGGAAGCCACAGAACTGGCTTGAAAGGATCTTCACTGACCAAATTGGAGAAAATTTGAGCAAAAAAAGAACAATGAATAAATAAAACAAAAAGAGTCCCTGAATTCATGATGATATGGGGAAAGGGGGGAGCAAAAAAAAGCGGGCAGCTATTCTTTACAATAAATGTAGAAGGATGATAGAATTAGCAAATCACTACTTTGCAAACCCTAATATAATAAATGATTTTAGGCAAGCATCATTAATGGATGCTAAAACTATCGGGTGGATGGTTGTTGTGTAATAGAATATTCACAGACTTAAAGTATCACCACAGAGTGCCTATTAATTACAAAAGTGAAAATGTATTTTTATAACGGACAGATCTTGTGGACACCAACTATCAAATTTAGCAAAGACAAAATGGTCAGTATATGCCTCCTTATGTGATGCAATAGGAAGCATATAATTTTGCTTATGTAATACTCTTACCATATGCTTAACCTAGGTCTAAACATGAGTAAATAAATCCAGGATATGGGTTACTCCATGACAAAATTGTCCTGAACTCTAAAAGTTTCTGTGTCTTAAGGACAAAAAATAAAATAAAAAAGGTAGGGTGATTATTCTAGCTTAAAGGAAACTAAAGAGACAACCAAATATGAAGAGTGAAACTTAACTGGATCCCAGATTTCTGAAGACTAATAAAAGTTCATTTTGAGATAACTGGGGACATTTGGTTTGGCATGTAAGGAGCTTGGAAGTTACCACTCAATCCTAACAAGTGAAAAGCCAAACAAACAAAAATTAACAATTTTCATTTATTTGTAAATGAAGGAAGGTCACAGGGCAAACAGCTGCTCCGGAGTTGGAGAGGCAAACAGATGGATACAGAGAATCAGAACTTAGATGGATACAGAGAATCAGAACTTATCAGAGCAGGAAACCTGTGAGGAGAAACCTCTGCAGGAACCAGTGCCAGGATAGGAAAACCTTAACTGTAACTGACAAACTGCTGGAGGCTCAATGTGCCCAAGTCTGAGAGTCAAAAAAGCCAGGGAGTCCCAGTCATATGGGGGTCCCCACGCCCTGTCGAGGTTTACCTCCAGGAGCTCAACCAGGCTCTCAGGATGACTCTCAGAGAAAAATCCCGTCTTGCTTCCAACAGGGAGAGAAGAAAAGTAACAACTTTGAAATGCATCAGAGCTTTCTGTTCTAAACAAAGTCTGCCCACAGGAGTAACTAATTAACCAGAGCCTAGCCAGCTGGGGTTTTATCAGGGCCTAAACTACTTGGGGGAAGGGAGATACTCATTTCCTGTCCCACCTAGGGGGAAGAGGAAGGAGTACTTCGAAGCACTTGTGTAGTTCACAGTCCAAAGATACAGGCTCACGAAGAGACTGAGACCTACTCAAAGGACTCTACAAATGCTTCCTCTTCCCCCCACAGTTCACCACCACATTACTAAAGCCCCATTTACAGCAGTTCCTTTTACCTAGTGCATCATGTCCGCTATCAAAAAAAAAAAAAAAAAAAAAAGGCAAAAAGCACAGTTGGAAGAGACAGAGCAACATGTAGAGCCAAACTCAGCTATAGCAGGGATGTTGGAATTATCAGACTGGGAATTTAAAGTAACTATGATTAGGATGGATAAATAACAAGGCCTTGCTCTACAGCACAGGAAACTATATTCAATATCCTGTGATTAGACCATAGTGGGAAAGAGTATGAAAAAGAATATATCTATATCTATATCTGAGTCACTTTGCTATACAACAGAAATTAACACAACATTGTCAATCAACTATACTTCAATAAATTTTAAAAAAAACCTGTGATTAATATACTAAGGGCCCTAATTAATAGACAGCAAGAACAGATGGAAAATGTAAACGGAGAGGTGGCAATTCTAAGAAACAATAAAAAAGAAACAATAGAGATAAAAAGCACTGTAACAAATAAAGAGTACCTTTGATGGGCTTATTAGTAGACTGGATACAGTTGAGGAAAGAATCTCTGAGGTAGAGGATATATCAATAGAATCCTCAAAAACTGAAAGGATAAGAGAACCAAGATTTAAAAATTTTAGGACAGAATATCCAAGAATTATCGGACAACCACAAAAGGTATAATGTATACATAATGGAAATATCAGAAGGAGAAGAAATAGAGAAAGGAGTACAAGAGATATTTGAAGCAATAATGGCTAAGAATTTCCCCAAATTAATGTCAGACACCAAATCACAGATCCGGGAAGCTCAGAGAATACCAAGCAAGATAAGTGCCAAAAAACTACACCTAGGCATATACTTTTCAAACTATAGCACATCAAAGATAAAGACAAAATCCAGAAAGAAGTCAGAGGGAAGAAATATGTTACCTACAGAGGAGCAAAGATAAGAATTAACATCTGACTTCTCAGAAACCATGCAAGCCAAGAAGAGAGTGGAGTAAAATATTTAAAGTGTTAAGAGAAAAAAAAAAAAAAAACACCAACCAAAAACTAATCTTACATTTTTTGTATGTGATAATAGTATCATAGTTAAATAGGAGAATGTCTACTTCTTAGGAGATAGATGCTGAAATAGTTAGGGATGCAGCATAATAACATCTGCAACTTTACTTTTCAAATATACAGAGGAATGATTTCAATTAGTGAATTTTAAAAAATATGTATAGTATTTTTATAAAAATTAGTGAATTAAAAAATATGTGTATTATTTTTTATAAAAAGTAATAGAAAATTACCTATAATAAGAACAAAATAGAATGTCATATTATAAAAATGGCATTTTCTGACCTGAGGACCATAAGAGATCATTTCCATCTCTCTAAATCCAAAGCTCTGCCCACCCCAAGAAGGAAATGGCTATTTGATCAAGATAATGTGGACTATAAACCTAGATGGATTTAGTAGTAATTGTTTAGACCCAGCAATCCCAGTCCTATGTATAATATTTACCCCAATGAAATGAAAACATGTTTTCACATAAAAACATGCATACAAATGTTTATAGCTCTATTTATACTCATCCAAAACTAGCTACATCCCAAAATTCCTCCAGTGGGTGAATGGATAAACTGTGTTACATTCATGCAATGGAACACTACTCAGCAATAAAAATGAATGAACTACTTATATATGCAACAAGATGGGTGAATTGCAAAAGCATTATACAAGGTAAAAGAAGCCAGACTCAAAAGGTTACATGCTATGCAATTCCATTTATTTATGACATTCTTAAAAAAACAAAACTATAGGACAGAGGACAGATCAATGGTTGCCAGTAGTCAACTACAAAGAGGTTGCATGAGTAAGACTTTTGGGGTGACGGAACTGCTCTGTATCTTGATTGTGATGGTGGTTGCATAAGTCTTTACACGTATTAAAATTTTTAGAATTGTACACTAAAAAGGTCAAGATTACTATATGTTAACTTAAAATATAAAAAAAAGAATAAAACTCTAACACTTGAATTCTAAAATTTTGATAGAACGCTCAAAAACAAAAAATGTTAATCGTTTATAACAGAGTATATTTAAATGACATTAAAATACAACATTATTACCATTTGTAAAAATTCATCAAGTTATACACTTATGATTTGTATACTTTTCTGAATGTGTGTTACACTTCAATGAAAAGTTTAAAAATATAAACAGTTTGCTCTAGTAGAGCACATCTAGTGGAGATGCTATTTTACAGGTGAAAATAATGTTTTGGTTGATTGAATAATATGTTAGAAATATCCCCTGCAGGTCTAGAGTTATGGCATTATTTCAAACAAATGTAATCTTCTTTTTTGTTATTTCAAACTTTCCTTCACTTCAGGGCAGAGTAAAGGGGCATAACCACCGCTTTCCTAAATTTATGGCATGATGATATGGACAATTGAGATACTCTAGTCTTCTGTTTTACCACTTAAAATATTACATGACATCTATGTGTCTGTTGATCCTGCTGATAGAACAACTACCATTTCCTTTTACCCTTTGAAAACTTACAGTATTATTATGTGCAAATTGTACTGGGAGTACTGATCTGGCCAAGTAACTGAATCTCAATAAAATGCCTGATGATCCACAGATTCTAGAGTTAATAATAATATTATATGTCTTGTATTTATGTCATTTTTTATATTTTGGGGGGAGGAATAAAGGAAGAATATTTATTGAGTGTTTATTAAATGCCAGGCATTGTATTCAGTGTTTGACATTTGTTATTTTATTCAATTCTCACAATTACCAATTTAGCTCGTTTTTTTCCCCAACGTCTCAGAGCAAATGAATGGTGTAACTAGGACTCAGCTTGATGAGCCTCAGAACCAGGATCGGCAAGAGAGTTATCACCCTAACCCCACCGGTGGTGTCAGGAGGCCTCCCAGACCCAAAGTGTTCACTGCAATGAAGACAATTACACATGAAGGTTAGTTGCCACTTACAGACTGACAATACCTTTTGGTACATGTTAGAGTCCACAGACCTCCTGAGATATGTGTGTGTCCCCAGGAATGTAGGATGTTTTGCTCCCAGGGAGTGATTACACCAGTGATTGACTGAGGTCATTAGTATCAATACCATAGTATCTCAGTCTCAGGAACACCAAGCTCCATAAAAATCCTATTGCTTCAGATAGCCTAAATTCCACAAAGTGATGGAAATTTATCCTCAAGTGACAGCCTCCTTACCACAGGGCTTATGGACTCACATACTTGGATTTCTCCCATGGACAAATTCCAGCTATCCTACCTTTCGATGATTTATTTCAGATAGCTTCCAGGCTTTACCTAGGAACTCCACCATGAAAAGACAGCAGGAATTCTAGGGAGTTGTCATGGCAACCCCTAGATATCATCTTCAGAAGGCCCCATGGCTGTGGAGTCCAGATTTATCACAATTATATTTATATATGGAAGGCAAGCTCTTCATAGGCAACCAGACCCCAGTAAATGGATCTAATTTGTAATTATATGGATCACTCTAAGACTGCTGGCGGCAAGATTTTAGGGAACTGCTTATGAATGTTGGCTTTTTGGTGGCTGCTTGTCATATTTAGGTGGGCCTATACCTCAAAAGCCAATGCGGAGTAAAAGCCAACCAACTTTTGCATTTTGTCAAAAACTTCAGAGTTGAGTTTTATGAAGGCATTTCATGAGAAATTTGTATCAGTTGTCCTTTCCCCCCAAAAGTGAAGAGAGAAGGCTGAGGACTACAGAGATTCTCATTTTTATTTCCTCTTGGTCTCATACTGCATCCTTGAAACAATGGCAACACAAAGCCCAGTTACACAGTATCTGCTTCCAAGCAGGGTGGTGCTGGGTCTACCCAGCGTCTTGTGCAGTGGGTGTTTGTGTCACATTGTTGTTGCAATTTTTATTGCATCTCATGATATGCACACCTGTGCTTGGTAAGCATCTCAAGAGGAAGAGACTCTGCTCAATATCCCTGTTCCCAAATGACACTACCTTATAGAATCACTTTCTGGGCTACCTCCTTTGGGATGCTGTAACCATTTAAAGTCTCTGGATTTTGGTGTTTTAACAAGGGTTTAATTACTAAGGTAAGTGTATGCACCTGCTAAGGCATTCCTAATTATTTGATAATGGTGCAATCTTTCTCAATACAGCCAGTTTTGTGGTGTAAGCTACACTAATGAAGCACACTGAGAGAACACATTCCCCCAATGTTGGGGAAGCTTATTTAAATTAAATAAATTTGCAAAGGACTGGATTTTTACCACTGGCCTCAACAATTATGTATTGGTATTTCATGCTGGAGGGAGGTAGGCACAGGGTTGGAATGAGACACACTTCCTATTACTTTTGTTCTTTGAAGTGTCTTTCAGAGAAATTACGTCACTTTTAAAATTTTATCTATTCCAGATTGTTTCACATATTCCTCCTTGTTCCACCCGTGTCTTTAAAAAGAAAAGAGGGAAGAAAAACAGAAGAAAAACTTAGCTTACCTCTTTTGTTGTTCACTTGGCAACAACTCATAGAAGCACTGTTTTGACAATGCTGAAAATTTTCTTTTCCACCTGATTTTTGCCATTGCCACATGTGGTCTGTAGTGGTTTAGTAATAAGATCTTGGCTATAACATCTGCAAATTAGCACCTTGCATTGCAACCTCTCTGGAAACTTGCTGATGGTTTGCAACTGTAGTAAGTCACAGTTGACACTATATCCAAATGTTTCAAACTTTGTTGTTTTGGACTAAAAAAATATTCCAATGGGCAGATTATTTCCAAGTCGCTGTTAGGAGCTGTGCTAGTGAAACACAGCATCTCAGTTCTCAAGCACACACATTCATTTTAGTACACGAAGTTACTTTGGGAAGAAATATGCACTGTTCTAAACTGATTCTATCTATTCTTCTCTGTTCCTTATCATTTGCCTTTTCTTCTGAAATATTTTGGTGAATTGAGCCAGTTCACCAGTTTTCAAAAGGCCATCATTCATACAATTTTCCATGTAGACATAAAAGAACTTCCTTAATCATCTAACTTTCTTGGACTTTTATGCAAACCAAATTGATTTTTTTTTAAATTTTCTGATACAACAAGAGCATTCCTTTAAATACACCAGCAACCTGCCTTTGAGATTTTAAACTACTTACAAATGACAGCCAAGACAAATGAGCCAAGGGTAAGAATACACACAAATGAAAAACTGTTGCAAATGAGGGTCAAAGGATTAATAAAGGGTTCAGGACCCAGCTTTAGAGGCTGCTTAAGGACAGCTTTCAATTGTGCCAAGGTTCAGATGCTTCACGTGCCACCAGAGTTTCATGGAGCTTATAACCACACAGGTCTAGATTATGCTGCCCTTGTTTTATCACACCATCAAACAGGGCTGGAGAATGCAGCAACTTGGGATGGATAAGAGCAAAGCAGAGGCATGTGAGAGGGGCATGGGTAGTAGCAGAGAGCATAACTTGCAGTGCCAGGCAAATCAAAAGGCGGAGGGAGCCTCCCAGCTGATTCCTCAGTGTCCTAGAGATTTCTGTTATTAATGTGGCTTGGGGCATGTACTGCTGATAATTACTGCTAGCTGGAATAATTAATAAGAATAATTGCTCGGCATGGAAAGGGAAAGGGAAGCTCTGGGAGGAGGAAAAAGCAGGCTAGCGGAGCAAGAGACTCCCCAAGCGCATTTGTATAGACAGGAAGTTCAGCAGCAAGCATCCTGAGAATCAAAGAGTTGTCTGGATGCCAAGGACAAAAGTTAAGAGATACCAAGTGAGGCCCAATTCAATAGCCTTACCTTGGAATGCAATGGAAAAGAAGCTCGTCATAGCTTCAGTGAGGGGTGACTCCCTTCGGAAATAATAGGTGGAGGCTGTGAAAGAAAAATACAGTGTGAAGGGAATTAAGAAGTGTCCTAAAATGAGCAGACAAGTCTGTATATCTGGTTTAAACCCAATAGTGACAGCAGGAGAGAAGCAAAAAAGGAAGAAAAGTGAGGAATGCTGCCCCAGTGAGAGTTTGGGAGAGTTTATCCCAGCTTGAAGGAAGAAAAGCATCCATTAGAAATCAAGCATTGGTGTTGACAGTCTGTAACATAACCACAATTTGATGTAATAGGGTAAATTTTCTCAACCCTACGTAGAGTTGCCAACACAGTTCTTGATACTATAGCTTTCTACATATTACACTTAAATATTCGCCCAAAGGCAAGACAAGCATATGCTTGGCAAAACTTAAAGAGGTGAGGAAACTGGATGTGAAAACTTAAGTGTAAGCAGCATATGGAATCTGGCAGCTAGAGTTCTGATAATGGCATACAGAGCAAGGGGGCCAAGCCCAAGGGCTAGGTGTCCACCGTGACCCTCTGCAGGAGACAGGGCACCATGTGCAGTGTTGTGTTATAAGATTAGAAAAGCCCATGAAGGCCAGGGGTGACTATTTATGATTGCTTTTCCCTATGGGAATCATACAGGAAGAGCAATTAAAGCCAAAAAAGATTGATTTATCAAATTATCCCTTACTCAAGATTTGATGTTAGGCATTGCATTTCATTGGATCATGATAACCCTTTCTCCATGTTTGTAACATAAATGGATTACAATTGTAAGGCAAGAGAAGAACTGCTACTAAAACAGCCAATGGCCAGTGTGTGGTGGTGGGGCTATTTCAGGGTCATACCACTGCTCAATGTAGGGATGATACTCCCTTCGCCAAGCTCCTAGCAGCTTGGGGTTGCAGCCCTGCTGGGTAAGGGGCTTGCATGCCTGAAGACAGGTGTTGTCATCTTGGGTTAAGCGGCTTTGTGTCTTTACAGTAGTTAGGGAATTCCAAAGGGAAGACTCTTAAATGACCAATACCTTTTTTTTTTTTTTTTTTTTGCGGTATGCGGGCCTCTCACTGTTGTGGCCTCCCCCGTTGCGGAGCACAGGCTCCGGACGCGCAGGCTCCGGACGCGCAGGCTCAGCGGCCATGGCTCATGGGCCCAGCCGCTCCGCGGCATATGGGATCCTCCCAGACCGGGGCACGAACCCGTATCCCCTGCATCGGCAGGCAGACTCTCAACCACTTGCGCCACCAGGGAGGCCCCTGACCAATACCTTTTGAAAGGATAGGACAAGAGGAGGATGAGAGAACCAGGTGTAAACCAGGCTCCTGGTTTTAGACCAGAAGACAAGGCCAAGTAGTGCCACCATGAGAGGGATGGCTGAAATGTCCTAGGGGGAAGTCTCAGTCCATTTACTATGTTCTGAGGAAGCTTTGCCCACCCTAACTGAACATGGCATTTCTTGGCAAATAAGAATATGAACCAGACCTTAAAGATGCCCCCAGTTATCCACTCAATGGCATTGAGGATTATGGCGGTCAGGTACCAGGTGGGGTTGTTGGCATTTAGCAATAGCTATGACAAGGTTAACAGAATCCAGAGTAAACCTGAGCACGCCTTGGAACCCGAGGAAATACTGCAGGTTAGAAATGCATTCAATGCTCACTTTTCTCACAGCTTGGAAAAATTACAGTTGAGGAAGCGTAATTACTGGCCTAAACAGTTGAATTGGAGTATGTGGACCTGTGTGGGCTGGGAAGTGGGGCGATGGTGGGACAGGAAGTAGGGTGGAGCCCAAGTTTAAATAAGTCATGATTCAGTCCTTAAGGAAAAGGGAAGAATACCTCAGCACCCTTGCCATCCTGTCGAATTATAGAATATCTAGGCCCTCCAGCTCAATATCCCAGTTTATGCTGAAGAACTGAGAGAAAACTCTGTTAGTAAGGTGCAACAGAAAATTCAAGGGCTCTGAAGTCACCCACATGTGGAACTAAGTCTTGACTCTGCAGCTCACCTCAGAGTGATCTTAGACAAGGTATTTGACCTCTGTACAGTGTGGAGGATAATGTTTACGTGGTAGGACTGGTGTTGGATTGAAAGTAAAACATGCTATGTGCTCATTGCCTGGCACATATTAGGTACTCAGTGTATGTCAGTTCCCATGTTCTTTATCTTCCCTAGACTTCCATGGTCCTGCTCCCCTACTCTTCCTCTCACCCTTCCCTTAGCCCCTCCCTCAGTGAATAAATAATAACTGTAATTATTAGAGGTTTGAATAGGATCCCTGATTATCTTGCCTTTCAGGTTCTGAGCATCAAGTAATTTCTCTTTCCTGGTTTTGGTTTTAGCAATTTCTACTCTTGTTCCACCAGTGTGGTACCTTGGTCTATTCTACAAATATTGACTGAGCACCTCCTAGGGGTCAGGAAGTATGCCTGCTCCCAGCATGACTGATGCCTTCATCTTCTTCAGATATCAAGACCACACCATTGTAAAGCAATTACACTCCAATAAAGATGTTAAAAAAAAAAAAAAAAAACCAAAGCTGTCGCAGGGAGCAATACATTGCGAGGAATCTCTTGGCTCCATCCTTCTGAAGGAAGGCACAGTGCCACAGAAGGAGGGTGACTTACAGAGACAGTGGTAGGAAGAGAAGACGATCATCACTTGGCTCAAAGTAAAGATCTTATCCCTTAACACTAACTATTATTATGTGCTTATATATGCCTGGCGTTGTTTTAAGTGTTTTCCGTGTACTAACCTATTTAATCCTCATAAAAAGTCTAGGAGACAGAGATGGTCATCACTTCACATTAAAGATGATGAAACTGAAAGATACAAATGCTAGGGACCTGTCCAGGTCACAGAGCTAGTTAGTGGCCTAGTAGCTGGGTTCCAGAGTCTTCCCTCTTGACCTCTAGAACATGTAACCACACCATTATCCACTCCCATCCACTTCCATCCTGACCTACAAAGCAAGGCGTCTTCCCCACTTCTATGCTCAGGCTTCTTTATAATGACTTCTCTTTCTTTTAAAGAATGCTCTTAGTGTTTATTTTCATGTAATTTTTTTTTTTTTTAAATTTATTTATGTCTGTGTTGGGTCTTCGTTTCTGTGTGAGGGCTTTCTCTAGTTGTGGCAAGTGGTGGCCACTCCTCATCGCGGTGCGCGGGCCTCTCACTATCGCGGCCTCTCTTGTTGCGGAGCACAGGCTCCAGACGCGCAGGCTCAGCAATTGTGGCTCACGGGGCCAGCTGCTCCGCGGCATGTGGGATCTTCCCAGACCAGGGCTCGAACCCGTGTGTCCTGCATTGGCAGGCGGACTCCCAACCACTGCGCCACCAGGGAAGCCCTATTTTCATGTAATTTAATCCCTTTTAAAATGTTAGCTTGGGAGCAGAGGGTACCGTATATGTACTGTTTTATAGTATCCTGGGGCTGGAACAACATTTTACCATTGTTTAGGTTTTGGTCCAGGTAAATGTCTCCTCTTACTTCTCAGTAGAGAGGCCCAAGAAAAGCTGTAGTAAGTTTCTGAATTATCAAGAGACTAATTCAACCAAAGGAAACTTTGTCAATATTCAAAGAGAATCTTTCTGTTTAGACCAATCTTAACACTGAGATGGTCTCAAGCAATGTTCTACCAGGACCCAGTCCCTCTAGCCTAGTAGAGGAGGGGAATACGAGTTTCCCAAATGCCTTAGGGTACATTCCACCCATGAATGGAGTTGCAAGGCAATCTGAAGTTCCAAGGGAACCAGTTCCCAAATATAAATTTTAACTTGTTTACCTTAAACTTGGAGCCTATTATAATATCCTTTGGGATCCTGTCATTCGCACTCAGTCTATCCTCATCTTCTAGGGATTGGGGCATGTCTCTTTCCAGCTATGCTTAAGGCTGCATTATTTCCCAAAAGCTTTAAAAGTGAGCCAAATTATCCCTGTCCCAGAGGAGCAAACAAAACCCTGGCAAGGAAAGACAACTTTTAAATCTCCTTTCCCCATGGTCCCTTGGGGACAAAGCCATATCAGAGGGGACCAGCACTTTAGCCTTCTTGTCTCCCACTGCCTGGCTCAGACCAAATAGACTTTTCTCTCTTTCCTTAGCTGTAGGTCTCTTCCTTCTTTATTTCTCTTTTCTGACCTTGAGGTCTCTCTCCCCTTTTAGGAAGAAGGTTCAAATTTACAGAAGCAGCAAGAAAATGATGATGTGTTAAATTTAGGATCATGAGGCAGGATAGAGTCTGTTTCACCCACCATATTATCTCCAGTGCTTAGCAAAGTAGGTGTGCAATGAATAAATAGAATCAGAAGACAGGACATCTTCTAAGGAGAAGGGGAATAGATATTTCCATATACCCAATTAGAGAGACACTGAATGGCCAAATTATCTAAAGATATCTTCTCCATGATCCTATCCTGTTTTCTTGGTGTAAAGTTAGTGGGTCTCCATCAGTACCTGTAGAAATCTTTCTTAGAGACTTGGCAAACCAGCAGCTGTGCACCACAGGAATAGACATGGCAAAACATGAGAAACAGTCTGGACGTGAAGTTAAAGTTTTTTGTTCATGGCTCTCTATCCATAGAGCCAAGGACAGATCTCTTACCCCATGGGATCTCAGTTTCCTTTTCTTTAAAATGGTTCCAGGGCTGGTTGGTTCAACTATAACTTCAAGGACTAAGGCTCTCTATCAACTATATTCCAATTTAAAAAATTCTGCAAGGGAAAAACAAGAAAGGACCAAGTCTCTCGCCTCTTTCTTCTTTGCCGTCTTCAGAGCATTATGTTTTCCTCCTGAGCTGGTTTCCCTCACAGACCCAATACAAATACCACAGGTTTCATATGCAGGTGGCAACATTTAGAAGAAAAAATAGAAACTTCTCTGCCTTGTATCCCTTCTCAAGAAAACCCAACAGACGCCCCCTTGTGTCTAATTGGAGAGATTGCCTCACAATCAGTTGGTATAGATCCACAGACTTAGATCATTCAAGATTCACCTCCTTTGGGCTGGGGAGGAGATCACCCTTCCATGAGGACTGGCCAGCTCCAAGAAGGTGAACGTCAAGGAGGTCTGGTACCAAGGAAGAAAGCAGAGGATGGCTGTTGGCTGGGAGGCCAATGGTATGTGCTATAAATGTCATGTGATTCAAAGGAAGTAAGAAAGATGATGAACAAAGTTTGATAGAAGTAAAGAAGAGTGGAAGACAGCAGAAAGGCCAGGCTCCCACAGGAGGAGTCCTTGAAAGGCAGGACTGTTACATGTCACAGACATTTATTTAAAGGTCCCAGGTCTGCTCTGCCTGCGCCTACTTTTAACTGCTAGAGCAGCAGGCTTTCTCTGGTTGCAGGACAAAGAGACCTTATGCTAATTCCTTAGGGGTGAGGAAGGACTTGCTCTAGCATTTTAGTGCATTTCCCCAGGAATCCCGAGCTGGAATTAGATCAACCATGCTGCTTTTTTTCTATACAAGGGCAGAAGTGACAGTCCCACCCCCTGGTAGACCAGTCCCCCCAGCGTCTTAGAGATACTTTCCACTTCCCCCCTTGCCACGTATTTTTTTTTTTCCCTTCCGGGTATTTGCACGTGTCATTCCATCTGGTTAGAACTCCTTTCCCCCTAACTTTGGCATATTCTTTTCAAACTTTAAATTTCAGCTTAAGTGTCCCCTTCTCTGGAAAGCTGTCTCTGGTCTCCAAGATTCTGGGTCTGCTCTGGCCTCCTGAATTTACACTGAACTACAAATTGCACTGTATTATAATTGTCTGTTTTCTTGTCTGTCCCCTCTGCTAGGTAATGTACTTCTTAAGAGCAAGGACTGTTTCAGGTACATGCCTACTCCTGGCACACAGCATAGGGATCTTGCATTCAATGAGGGCTTAAAACATGTTAAAATAAGGAACAGATACTCAATAGGAATAGACATAAAAATACGTTAGAATTTGTGGTCAAGTCTTTGGCACCACCAGTATCATTGAACTTTTAAATAGTTTGGCTCTAAAGACAATCACTTCTCCCCTTAGGAAACTTGTCTGAGATGGCAGCTCTGTGTCTAACCTGGAACCTACAGCATAGGAACGATGCCTCCTGTAGGTTTGTGTGTGTTTGTGTGCGTGGTAGACAGGACCCTATTGCTTTTATTTTTCTCAAATCAGTTAGATTTAATACAGTCCTTTCTATCTTCTTTTCTTAAATATAAAATAGATCTATACTGGTAGTACCCCTGATGTTGGTAGTGAGTGTGGGGTGAAGAAACATTGTTTTCCTTCCTTGCTTGCTTCCTTCCTTGGTTCCTTCCTTTCGCACCAATAAATTACTACAGCTACTGTGTGACAAGCACTCTGCTAGGTTCAGGGGCACAGTGGGGATCAAAAAATATATTTTCAGCCTTAATGGAGTTTATATTTTAACAGTGAATTTATAGTTTAAATCAGCATCTGCTTGGAGCAGGGGGAGGGAAGAAGGCATTTCCACAAAGAGAAGGGGATTCCCATTGGGCAGAAGGGATTCAAAGGCACATCTCTGGCCCTTCTTCCCAGGGCCGGGGGAGGAGGAGTGAACTGTCTGTCTGGTGAGGGAGGAGGGAGGAACTGAGCATGCCCCTTGGTCTCTCTCCCTCCCTTGGCCCCTCCTCACCTTAGGCTGGCTTCACCCAGACCCACGCTCTCTTCTGCCTGCAGAAGGCAGCCTGCCCCTGTAATCCCATGATGATTCCAAGTGTGATGCTGTGTTAGCAAGACATGTTGGCACCATGGGAAGTGGATAGCCCAAGACACCAAATTTATTTTAGGGAATTAGAGAAAACCTCCTTGAGGAAGTAATGTTTAAGCTGAGACCAGAAAATGAAGAGGACAGAATAAGGGTTTGTGTGGGAGACTGCATGGCTGGGAAGGGCATCCTACGCTTGGAGAACACTTGCGAAGGGTAGACGGAGAGAAAGAACGGCTCAGGCAATTACAGTCTTCTTCCTGGCCTCTGACCTGGTGTTACAAAGGGCCGTATCTTAGTGTGGAACAGAGGGGAGATTTATGTGCTTAGTCATTCATTCATTCATTCATTCAACCTACAGTTACTCTCCTAGGTGAAGGGAACATAAAATTCTGAGTTAGACCCAGTCCCTGATCTCAGGCAGCCGTCGCTGAATGGGGATGCAGGTATGCAAAAAAGTTTGTTCATAAAGCAGTGTAGGTGCTCTGCTAGAAGACAATGGTACAGGATTTATGAGTGGTGGAGAGAGGTATGTTACAAGAGGTAAAGCAGAAGTGACCCTTGAGTTGAATGTTGTAGAATGAGTGTGTTTTTACCAAGTCAAAAAGAAGTCTTACTCTCCATCTTTGGTGTTTCCCTTCCTGGACCTTTCTGCCTTAGAAATCTGATGATTATATGGTGTAGTATTCCCCTACCATAAACATTCTTCCTTCCAAATTCTACCCAGGGTGATGTCACTATAAGACTATGTCTGGTGTAAATGGGATATAATCCCAGGGCAAATCAGCAATGAAATGAGATCTCTTTAAGGAGAACAAATTAGCCTCAACATAATAAAATAGTTACAACTTTGTGGGAGATATGTAAAATGGTTTACATCACTGAACTGTCCCAGATGGTAAACACAAGGCAAGACTGTATCTTAAAATGGATGTATGGTGGATTTGGTTACAAATGTACAGTACGTGCACAGTGCATATGTGTGGAATAAACTTAAGCATTTTTTGGCCTCCTGGACAGTGAATGTTTATGATAATGTGCCACACAAATATACCCACAATTTCCAATGTACTAAAGGGAACAGAGTATCTAAAGCCAATGATATGTCAAAAGAAAATACGGTCATTGGAAAGGAGAAAATATTGCTGGATATACAAAAGAAAGGACATTAGACTCAATGCCATATGTAAGATGACACAAGTAATAAGATGCTTGTAAAAATGTCACTTCCAGAAAGGAGGCAAGTGGAAGGCTTCTCCATTCCCCTGTAAGAATGGCAGAGCCGGGGTCCCTCGGGGAGGAGGGAGAGCACACAGTGGTGTGGGAACTGAAATCGAAGAGGCCAGGGACACTGATTTGGTTAGGCCATCACTTCACTGTGAACTTTGGGTCATACGCAGTTAAGGGCAGAAGGAGAACGCAGGAAGTATTCTAATGAGAATTCAGTTAATTCAGGGAATCTCAGAAACCAGGTGTAAACTCTGCCGGATATTAAATGATCCCTGAGAGGAGACTTCGGGTTTTGTAGCGCATCAGATCAATTTGCGAGGAGCTGGTAAATTGGCAGCTGCCCTGCTGTAGCCCCGGCTCCCCTCTCCCAGCTCCAAATAATTACCATCTTTTGACTCTGAGCAAGTGTGACTGGAAACCCCTCACCAGGCTGGTAAAGTGACGGATCCCATTCTGCTCCACCCCACCTCCCTGTGTGGATCTTCAGGATGTGAATGCCATCCCCAGAAGCCGGAGGAGGTCCTCGCTACCCTTAAAACAGTTCCAACCAGTTGCGGGGCTCAGCATGGGGACATGGTTTCCTGTGGGTGTTGGACTGGCCATGATAAAATGATGCATGACAGTCTGATGCCGGGGCTCAAAGCAGTGGGAGCTTAATACCAAAGGGGGCAGAGGATGAAAACACAGCTGAAGAACAATGTCCTGCCAGAGAGAAGTGTTGAGCGGGGGGGGGGGGGGCCCAGGGGCCACTTCGAGGGCCTTTAAAGACTTTATGTCCGCATGATTAGCCAAGATGAAGGGCCCAGCTGCAAACTTTAATTTCCTGATGACACAAAGGAACCATGAACAATATATAGATAGGATTTGAATTTGTAATAAGCAGTGGCCTAATCCACAGCAAAGGATAGTCAGTGCAGACAAAAAAAAAAAAAAAAAAGCCGGTGAAATTTCTTAGGTTCCCCATTCAGACCTTCTCTTTACTGAGAGTTTTACTTCCAGCAATTTGTCTTGGAGGAACCACTGGGGCTGGGAGTAGGAAAGAAGCAGTACACTTTTTGCACTAGGGCCCTGAATTCCTGACAAACTCTGTTCTCCTAGAAGAAGACAAACCAGAGTTTGTGTAATAATGTGTAGGCACTTGGTTGGGAGAATATTCCAGATAAAGGAATGACCCCATTAGTCCACTGAGAATACTGTGCTAGACACCAACCTTCTTTTACCTTCTTTTATCGAATTCTTAATCTTGAGCCAGGGTGGGGAATTTTTAAAAATAATCAATGCTTTCTTCATTCTTAAATAAAAACATTTTTTCCCCCAGTGCTGTTGGAATCAAATTAGCTGCTGGAAAAGAAAAGCTCAACTTTCATTTCTGTTTTCACCCTTTCAGCTCTAATAATCTTCAAGTGTTAAGGTGAATAATCATAATTTTAAAAAAGTTTAGGTCAACAGGAAGTGCCACGTGATGGGGACTGGCTTTAATAGGACAGGGAAAGCCATGGCACAAAGGGGGCCAGATGTTTTGACAGGGCACTGTGGAGCAAACAGAGTCTGGGAAAGGAAAAGAAGCATTTCAACACTTCTCAGAACAGGGAGCTTTTTGTATCCAACACTTGGAAAGATCCCAGATCGAGGGCTTCCCTCTAAGAGGCAAAAGATGAGAAATCTGCATATACATCAGTATTGTGAATACAACGTTACTCTTATTAATTATGAAAAACCCCACGGAGGGAGCATCTGCCTTGTTCTAGGAACTTTACGTACATCATCTTATTTAGTAGTCCTGCAAAGTAGCTTTATTATTCCCACTTTATAGGTGAGTCCATTTATGCTGAGAACTTACCTTCCTTGTCCAAAGATGTTCTCAGGGTTAAATGTTAGAGCTAAATTGGAGCCCAGGCTGCCTGACTCCAGATCTGTGCTTCGGTCCCCTTGCAATGACAGAAGTTACAAGAAAGACAGAACTCCAGGTTGGCTGTCTCACTGTTACTGAGGTCTCTCAGCCATCGCTCCCCTTGCTAAAAGCAGCAGAGCCCCTGGGGTAGTTATCCTGCCCCTTCCACCCAACATAACCACCACCCCACCCCAGGAGAAATAGCAGTTACAAAGAACTTCCCACGTGGACTTTTTTATATTGTTGACAGAATTTCTTAGTGTGGCTTCATGGAAGGAATGCAACAGGAGCACTTCCAGTCCTGCAAGAATGCCCCGCAGAGAGAAACTCACAGCTGGTTCTTCTTCTTTCCTTCTTCAGACACAAAAGGAATGGGGCAACGTGTTTGGTGGAGAAAAAGAAAATCCTTCTGTGTGATATGTGTGTCCTTGTGAGTCAGTCTTTGGAAGCCGTGGTCAAGTTCTAGCGCTCAGAAATTCTATCTGTGTGTTCCTGTCTTCGGTACTGAAGGTACCTCAAGGCTGGAGCTGGCGGAACGGAGGCTCCCCAGCTGCCAGGACCTGGATCTGATGGCCTTCTGGGCACAGCTGTTGGAGAGACTGGGCACTGTTCCAAGGAGAATGTGTCATCCACCAACTGCCTGGGCAGTGACAGGGGATGGGTGAGTTTAGAACTCAGAGAAGCCCATTCTAGCATATTCTTCTTTCACTGGAAGCTCGTGTCTCTTTATCCAGGAGCGCCCTGCCTGTCTTCGGCTTTTCCTCTGCTTTCTATCCACTTTTCGTCCTCCAAACTCTTGGTGTCAGAGCAGACTGCTCTGTGTTTTTGACAGAGTGTTTCTGACCCATAATATTCCTCAGAATGAAGCTGAGAAATGTCTCTGAGACTCGAGGTGTGCTGCATGCTGGGCTGCCAGAGCCCCTGCCCTGCATCCAGCCCGCCTGTCCTGTCCAGGACAATTGAGCTAATTAAAGCGATCGAAGAACAGCTGAGCTACTACTAATGGGCACCAAGAAAGTGCAGGGGGTCCAAGACAAACGTTGCTTGACTCAGACTGCTAAACAGCTTAAGTTCCAGTTTTGAAAATCACTTCAGTTTTACTTAGATCGTCTTCTGCGCCAGGCAGCCAGTCCTGAGAAAGGATGCATGACAAAGCTACCCCCATCTGTAGTGAATATTGTCTCCATTTTATTTGGCCTGTGGTGACAATGGGGGGGGGCTGGAGTGGGGAGGGGGTTTGTTCACAGCCTGTCCAGGGCATCCTTGAAGGAGGAGAGAGAGGGAACATCTGTGACTACTTTCCTTTGCACAGGTAAGAAAAAACAAAGTAATCAAGTTAAAACTGTATTTTGATTTCCTCCTCTGAAGAATGTGTTGCTGGGACTTCCCTGGTGGCACATTGGATAAGAATCCGCCTGCCAATGCAGGGAACACGGGTTCGAGCCCTGGCCCGGGAAGATCCCACATGCTGCAGAGCAGCTAAGCCTGTGCACCACAACTCCTGAGCCTGCGCTCTAGAGCCCGTGTTCCCAACAAGAGAAGCCACCGCAATGAGAAGCCCACGCACCACAACAAAGAGTAGTCCCCTCTGGCTGCAACTACAGAAAGCCCATGCACGGCAACAAAGACCCAATGCAGCCAAAAATAAATAAATAAAATAAATAAAAATAAAAAAAAATAGAACGTGTTGCTAAGTGAACTGATGCGTTCTTTTATCTGAAGATTTGTAGTAATTCATATCCCCTAGAAATGAGTCTGATGTGCTTTGCTTCAACAGAAGTAGATAACCTGGTGGTATTGAAAAATGGCAAAATAATTTTATAAGATTTTAAGACAATAATTTGTTTCTATTTATGTATTTTCTGTCACTGAGGTACTGCCGTTCATGTTATGGAAAGGCAGCCCAGTTAGACACACCA
Source organism: Mesoplodon densirostris (assembly GCF_025265405.1). Taxonomy (NCBI): domain Eukaryota; kingdom Metazoa; phylum Chordata; class Mammalia; order Artiodactyla; family Ziphiidae; genus Mesoplodon; species Mesoplodon densirostris. The sequence continues at coordinate 42,326,304 of NC_082675.1, forward strand.
GGTTAGGATCCTTGTGCTGCTACTTGCTGGCTATTTGGCCCAAGCATGTAACTTAATCTAAGATTCAACTTCCTCACTTGCCAAATGAGGGTAATAATAATACCTACTTCCTTGGATTGTTATGAGGGACCAATGAAATAATAAATGTATTAAGCACTTGGCCCAGTGGCTGAATTATACTGGGTGTCCAATAAATAAATCCTAGTTCAAATAATGTCTACCTCAGACCATTGTAAAGTTAAATATGCCAATGTGTGTTAGGGACCTGCACATAGTAGGTGCATAAACATAAATATTACTCCTCCTCTACTTTAACAATCTAATTGTTAAAACATTAGATGTAAGACTACACTTATGCTTACTTTCTATACTTTACATCATTTTGTTGAATTACATTGTGGATTTTAGTATTCCATCTACCTACCACTTTTAAATCAATGTGTCTCCTGAAGGAACCAAATTCTGATTCACACACAGCAAATAAGAAAGTTCAACCACAGACAAATTCCCCCACTAAGCCACCATGTTGAGGAACATGTGAGGAATCCATACCATGTGTCAGGTTCTCACGGGTACCACGTCAACCAGTTAACCTCATACATGTACATCTGGTTCAGAGCCATAAACCAGAACTCATTGGCTTGCCCCTCAGGCCTCAGAAATCTCTTCTAGCAAAGAGTGTATCTACAGGCCTGGCTATATGATTTATAATAGTCCTTATGTATTCCAAGTCATGGGGAGAGGAAGAAGGTACTAAATGCCAAGGTTTTAAAGACAGTGCCTCACAGAAATGACCATAAATAGCAGCTCAGGAGGCCACTTACATGAAGGTAGACCTGCTTAGGACTGGGGGCTATTACAGGGTGAGCTTATCATAACTTGATTCAAGTGCAATAAGCGAGAAGCGGAGAAGACCAGTCAGTGTGAGAAAGCCAAGCGGAGATCAGATAACCACATTAAAAAGATTAAAATGTCCAGCCTGCTACAAATGCCTGCTAAGATCCTAAAAAGGAGTCTGGAGAGACTCATAAAATCATAACTAAGAAAGTAAGGGAGCCCTGAAGCTTTAACCAGATGTTCCTGTGATATGAATGACGGTGTTAGTAAATTTTCATCCTAGCGATGCAGCTTTGTATTGATCTTTTGCTTTTATTAGTCAGTGCTGCTATGAGATTAAATATTGTCTGGAAGGAAATACAGGCGTCCCTCTCTAGAAGGCTCTTCTCAGTAACCCAGTGTTTGTTATCACAAAGCGCACCAGGGAGTTTATAATGAATTGCTCAACAGAGCAGAGGCTTGAGTCTATAAAAAGTTATAGAAGGGGTAGCCTTATAGAGAATAACCTCATTTGGGAAACAAGCATTGTGTGCCATGTGGAGTGGAAAACCTGTGGAGAGCTGTCTGAAACAGAAATAGACATGAGTATTTATGACCAGAAGCACCAATATACAGTGCTAAACACTTAATCTATGGTTAGATTTTACTCCAGATCCAAGCTGAAGTCAGCAGAATTAAATCTTCAAGTGTATTTCAGCAGCCCTAAATCCTTCTGATACTGTTAGCGGTGGCAGGGTTCCAAAATGCATTCTGTTAATAAGACAGTAAAGTATAAAATCGAGTTATATCCTTCAAGGAGAAAAACACAGAGTAAAGGAAACGAGTCTTGTAAAATTACATTCCCAGCGCTCAGACCTTTTCTACCTGAGTTCCTTTCAATTTATTCTTTTACTACCAGACCATTCTCCTTAACAAATAACAGAAAAAAAAAAAAAAAAAAGAAATCATCTCCCACATTTTTTTAACTATGAAACAAATAGTACCCCTGAAAAAAGGCTTAGGATTTTTTTCTTATCTTTACAGGTCGGAGGAGGTTAAGATTTTGCCCATCAGCTTGTAACATGCAGTACAAAGTCTCCTTGGGCTAGCAAAAAGAATTCAGCAGCTGTTACCTTTTCTTTTTCACTTAACATAACTTTTGGTTTACCTGCAGCTAAAAGAAATTTGTGCAGCATGCACAGGGGCGTTGTTCAAGACCCTAAGGCAGCTCCATTAGTTTTCCCTGGAGCAGCATTAAAAAGCTTATTAAGATGTGAAATGAAGGAAGGATGGAAGGAAGGAAGGAGGAAGGAAGGAGGAAGGAAGGAAGGGAGGGAGGAAGGGAGGGAGGGAGGGAGGGAGGGAGGCAGGGAGGAGGCCACCTCATCACATCCAATACCAGCACCCTTTGAACATAGCATTGACCTGAAGCACTACACTTGCTCAAATGAACAAAGTCAAAATGCAACCTAAAACTTCTGAATATCTGCTCTCACAGCCTAGAGTTTCTGCACATATGGAATAACAGACCACCCACAGCTCTGAGATCCCTGCAGGGCACCTTGGGTGTTAAGTAATGAATTTTAACCTTAACTCTGAATTTCAATGCTCTCATGAGTTTCACTCAAACTCCTTGATTCGTCAATATGTATAACTGTTAGCAATTTCATGTTCTTTAGGCAATTCTTTTTTTGTTTTGTTTTGCCTGTTCAGGAGTTTGAAAAAGACAGAAACTCCCCTGTGTTATAGAACTAATGTGATACAAGAAATTGAGCTGAGGCAATCCATTGGGCAGATGCAAACGTACATGAAAGTATAGATTTATACTCCACTGGAAAATCATGTTACAGTTAGCTAAAAATTTCATACACTATATTAATGTTTCCCCTCTAAGGTAGCTCGGGATCTCTTCATAGGTAATTTTGGTTTGGTTTCTTCATTTGTAGATGAAAAATATCTGGAAAATACTATATGTAATACTTGGAAATAACACCTGTACATATTGGATAGCACATACCTTGATATCTTAGAACAAAGACACATATACACATATATATAACGTAATTGAACCTACAGTTAAAACAAAGAGACTTAGAAGTTCTTAAGAACTATTTTCATTGAGCTAAACAACATATGTAAACTATTTTATAAACTTCTCTCGGGTAACTGCCTAAAATGAAACCTGAAAAACTCATTCTCCTACTCTCATTTTGCTGGGTTCCATGCAGACCCCTCACTTTCCTGTTATGACATCAGAGTTAACACTTACAGACCACGGTTTTTTAAAGTTGATTTGAGAAACAGTCTAATCTAGATAGAGTTTAAGAGATGCCCTATTTACAACGATCCAACCACAGATCGTGGGTAACTTCTGCAAATGGGGAGTCTTTTTGTTGTTGCTGTTCATTCTATTTGCTTTAGTTAAAGAGGGAATTATTTTGTGAACTTGTCCTCAAATTCTGGGTGTCTGACCTAGTCAGCACCTGCAGTCTCCAGGGCCGGGCTATCAGAACGACTATGCCGTGTGAACTCCAGTTACATTTTTTACTTTAAAGGTTCTAGTCCAGCAAGTCTTTCCAAATCCTGCTAGTTGATTAATCCCTTCCTTCATCTAGCTTCCTGTTCGTATCTACCTTGATTAAAGTCATTTCCGTAAGTGACTTCATGCCAAATTGTGAGCTCCTAGATTAGGTTTTTGCCACTTTTTATATCCCCATTCAGTACACAGAACAGTGCCTTTCACATAAAATGTCCCACATAAATGTCCCTTGAACTGAACTGCCTTTTCTAAAAACTGGGAATTAAATCTCCCCAGAGGGAATGGTATGAAGATGAATGAGCAGAGGACAGAAACATACTCTAATGGTGTCAGAGATGAAGCCAACACACACCTGGTCCCAGACCCTTGCTAAGATGTGTATGTAAAACCAAATTAACTTCCAGAGCATTAATGAGCAAAGTGAATGTTTTTCATCCTCCAGTTGCCCCTGGGGAGCATGTTAGAACCATGAGAAGAGGTGGAGGAAGGAAGAGATGCTGCTGCCGACCCCAGTGATAAAGACAGGCGCTCTTCCCCACATTCCTCCATTCTGCCTGTTTCAAAATGACAGCAAGCAAAACAATTTACAGTTGACTCTGGGTGCCCCTGGCTGTGGAACTCCTTCTGTCACGTCCGAGAGATGAAAAAGAGACCCCTTTTTCCATAAACAACTCTAAGCCACATAAATATTGTTCTATTCCCACTCAGAGCAGTTTCTGTGGCTGGTCTTTGTTCACTGGCACTAAAATCCCAGCAGCGCAGTCACTCCTGTTTCTATCCACCAGCTCAGAGTGCTGCAACCGTCCCGGGATGGGGTGAATTACGACGCACAGAGGCCCAGAAAGGAGCCAGGTTGTTGTACTTTGATGCTATCTTGTGATTCTCTGTTATAACTTAAATCATTCTGCAGTGATAAAATGTCATCTTAACTTGAGATCATCCTAGTATCACCTTATTGCATAATTTTGTTGTTTCCTTCTCATAGCCTGCCCAAGAAGACAGGTTCTCAAATATTAGGAGATGTTCTTCTAATTTAATTAGTCTGGAGCTGTACCCAGAGATCTGCATTTTAATATATAGTCCATCCCAGGTGATTACACAGTTTTACTGGCTAAGAAGAAGGAAGGTTAAGCTGGGCTATTTTCTACCCAGACTTTTTTTGGGGGGAGGGGGGTTGTAATAGATGGGTGAGGGAAATCAGAAGAAACAGTTCCCTTATTTTTTACATTTAAGGAAAGAAAACATAAGAATATAATAATATAATTAACTTCAATTGAACAAATAAACATATATTTCTACATCAAAAGCACTAGTTAGTGAAGATTCAAAAATTAAATAAAAACTCGGTTCTCTGTGCTTAAATAGCAAATATGGACCAAAAAGAATTACTGTCCTGGCTCAGACAAAGGATCATCCAGTTAGTTCAATGCTCTGCTCAAAAAGGACAAAAAAGAACTTTAGATAGAAGGTCATGATTTGTCTTTGATGTCGACCTTCCCATAAATATCTGATGTTTCCTGACGTAGCTTAGGAGCCAACTGTCCATGCAAGTACCACTGAGAACATGGTGCAAGGGCACACCAAAGATCATCCAGCCCTGTCTCCCTATGTCACCAATGAGATAACTGAGGCCCCAAGAGGTTAAGGGACTTGTGAAAGGTCTCTGGTTACTCTGCAGCAGAGCTCACACTAAAACCAGGCCTTCCTAATTATTCCTTTTCTCACTTTAGCCTGTCACTTGGAGTAAGGCTGTCCATTAGTTCATTCATCCATTCTACTGATGCTCAGTAAGCACCTACCACATGCCAGGTGCTGGGCTACACACTGAGGATGCAAAGTTGAGTAAGATCTTCTTTCTGTCCCCACTATCTCATAATCTATGGAAGACTGAGATCAGAAAAAAGGTTATATAAAGCCAATGTTCTTTGGTTCTTTTCATTAATACAGTTCTTATAAGTGTTAAGGGAGATCCTTTCATTGTCTCCTGGCATGATTTTCCGATTTAGGTTTTATCCTCCCTGGCATTTTGTTTCACTATCTGATCAGCATGGATCTTTTTATTCAGGCCTCTTGTTGAGACCGCTCCACCACTGTTTCTTTTTACAAAGGAGGCAGCGACTTGTACAGTGTTTTAGGGATGGATGTTCCCTGATTCGGTACAGGGTAGAGGAAAGCTTTTATTACAACTTCCTTTAAAACAATGGCCTTTGGACCTGCAGTACTTCTTTGGAACCGTGACTCTCAGACCCACCTTCCCAACAGACCCAACAGGTGACTATCCCAGATGTAGTCTGGATTTCTTCTTGCCTACATGCCTCACCTTTCATTGTCAAGCATGAAAGCACATATACTCTGTCCATTCACATGGCCTCTCAAGATGGTTCTAGAGTTGGCATTTTACAAATAAAAGATCTTAGTTACAATTGTTAAGCTTGAAAATTTCACTAGGGACTCCATCCTCCCACCCCAGTTATTCTTCTTAAATTACAAGAGAGAATGAAGGGACAGTTCTGATTCCTGACCCTCCTGAAACTCAGCCTTCTCTGGACTAGCCACTCCCCTAAGCAGCTGACTCTATAAATGAGCTCATCCTCTGTCTTAACTCCTCAGCCAACACAAATCCGAGGTAGTGAATTGCATTTTACAACTATAAAACCTAAAACATTATCCCACAGGAGCTGCAGTACCCTGAAAGAGCTCACATTTGTATTATAGTAAAATGTCAGTAGCTCAGAAAAACAAGTACCCAGGTCCACAACGCACCATTTCTTGCCATTGTCAAGCATACTAAATTATTTTGCCCATGTGTATACGTTACTTGGTAGTTTCCAAAAATGTACCTAATTTATCACCCAATTAGAGGATAAACTTCTTTTAGAACAGTGACTACATATCTTACTTACTTTCAAAATAAAACCTAATATATATATTTTTGGAGACAGTGGATGAAATTTGACTAAAGATCCACTTTGTCCTTAAATTTTAATAGCATCAGTCATTCATCTGTTGACTGACTGTCTTGTATTTGGTGTAACCTCTGTACTCAAGTATTTTACAACCTTACTGAAAAGGAAAACATACATGAAATAATTGGGATAATAGATCTAGAAGAACTTTAAAGTCTATCTAGTCAGTTTCCTTGTAGTAGATATTCCTGCTTTTCACCAATATTTCTGACTCACACCTCTCTTCTGAGTACCCAGGAAAATTGCATTTCTCAATCCCTTGAACTTTAGGTAGATCATGTGGCACGCTTTGACAAAAAAATGCAAACGGAAGGGATGTGGGTCACATATCGGTAGAAGCATTAAAGAACTGGAGCATGTTTCTCCATTTCCCTTCTTTTTAGCAATTGTGGAGGAAGTTTCATGGTTGTCTTAATCTGTTCGGGCTGCCATAACAAAATACCATAGACCGGGTGGCTTATGAACAACAGAAATTTATTTCTCACAGTTCTGGAGGCGAGAAGTCCAAGACCAGGCTGCTAGCATAGTTGGGTGAGTGCCCTTTCCCAGGTCACAGACTTCTTTCTCATTGTGTCCTCACAGGTGGAAGGGACAAGCTAGCTCTTTGGAGTCTCTTTCATAAGGACACTAATCCCATTCATGAGGGATCTGCTCTCAGGACCTAATCACCTCCCAAAGGCCCTATCTCCTAATATCATCACCTCAGGCATTAGATTTTCAATCAGTGAATTGGAGGGGATCATAAACATACAGACCCTAGCAGTGGTGAAAGGAACAAAGCCTGAATCACAGAGTCAGGAGCATGGAGAACAGCTGCCCAGAGCCCCACCCATCCCCAGGAGCCTTTGTGTGAGCTAGAAAAGCAATTTTTGTTGTGGTAGGTCACTGAGATTTAGGTTTATTTGTTACCAATAACTGGTATAACTTAGACTAAATACTTCATTTTACAGATGAGAAAATTTTAAGTGTCAACCTGTGTGATACCAAACCTCAATGTATTAAGAACTCAATATAACCATGGACTGGAATGGCTGAAGATTTCTTCATGAAGGATGTCTAACTTGAGCTTCTCTCTGTAGGACATGTATGATTAATCCTGGGGAAGTGGTTATGGCATTGTGGGGGTGTAATGGTGGCAGTGATGAGACAGCCCAGGTCAGGAGGAGAAGACAGGAAGAAAATGGGTACCTGATTATAACAGCAGTAGTTCATAACAATTGGTGCTGAGCAGTTTATTTGCATTATCTCATTTAATTCTTAGAGCCATCCCTATGGAAATAATAATCATAACTATTTCAACCCTCCCTGTGAGATAGTCATGATTACTATTTGCATTTCTTTACAAAGTAAACCAAAGCTTATAAAACTTTACTCTGAATATCTGGAATTCCTTCTCATCTTCTTCCCTTCATCTTCAAGAATAAGAGGTGTCTCTTTTCTTCTGAAGATTCATGTCTTCACTTATGCAATCAATCATATCCCCTCCTTTTCTCTGGAATGTTGCCCTAATGGTTGTCTCTTCTTTCCCCATTACTTGTAACTGCTCTATTTCTACTGGTTCCATCCCTTCACCTTAAAAATTAGGCAAATGACTCTCATTTTAAAAGAAAAATTGTTAAAAAAATAGAAAACTGATATAATTATACCCTAATTTGACTTCAAGTTGGCACACTCTCTGTCTTCACTTCCTTAACCCATCACAGAAACTTCCCTGGATGAGTCACCACTGACTTCCTGGTTGCCAGGTTCAGTGGACAAAATGAGCCCTGATTTTACTGGGCCTACTGGCTAGAGATAACTTGGTTTTTGAGGTTCTATGCTCTTCTGGATTCTTCTTACTCCTTTACTACTCTTTTTAAATCCAATTTGATGATTCCTCTTTCTCCACTAGCCCCATATTTGTGTCTTCAGTCTTTATCCTTCTCACAGAGGACAGAACCCTATCCACTTCCCTAGGTGGACTACATGTTAATATATTAAATCCCCCCAAATCTAAAGCTCTGGAGCAGTTTTCTCTCAAGGACTTCATAAATATGTATTCTGCCTCTTTGTTCACGTGTTACCAAGTCCCCTTGAAATAAATAGGTAAAAAACCAAATTCATCCTTTGCTACCCCAAACCTTCTCCTTCCCCTGAACTCCTTATCTTCATAAATAACTCCATCAACTACCTACTCCTTCAAAATGCAGGTCTGCAAGCCTATTTTTCTCCTCTTTCAATATAATTAGACTTCATAGCTGGAACCAACCATTTAGATAGCTCTCAATTTCTCTTTTTTGCCATCCTTGTTATTGGTTTAATTTAAGGCTTTGTCATCCTCATTTTAGCTAGATCATTCCCTTAATTGCAGTAAGACTCCCTCCAAACCATTCTTCACACTTCAGCCAGAGTAATCTTTCTGTTCTAATATGTTCATGTCATTCCTCTACATTGTTCAAAGGTGCTGCATCACATTCTGGATAAAATCTAAATGCCTTAGCAGATACACATGGTCTTTCATGGCCTGATCTATGCTCAGGTCTCCAGCCTTTTCTGCTGCTACTCCCTTCTTCACAATAACCCCCTGAGCCAAGTCAGAGATGTGTTGGCCCGGGAATGAGCTGAGGTCTCTCTTACCTTCATGTGGCCTCCTCTGCCTGAAATACCCTTTACTCTTCCCAGTGGCTCCTCTGGCACTTTTCACCTGTCTTCAAGTCACAGTTCAAGAGTCTTCTCTGCTGTAAAGCCCAAGTGTTCCCATGTTAGTGCCACTGCAGTACCTTGAGCGCAGCTTCTAAAGCTTTCATCATATGGCACAGTGATCATGGTGACTGTGTGCATGGCCCTCTACCAGCTGAAGGTACAAAATTACTGAGTGCAGAGTCTATGTTATATACCTCTTTTTATCCCTGTGCCTACAACAGTAAATAAAAACAACAGATGCTCAATAAATATTGCTAAATAAGTGAATTAGCACAGATTATTTGAAATATAGATTATATAAAAATTACTTAAAAATTTGGTTTGCATGTCCTTCTAAAAATTAAGGGGGAGGGCCTCCCTGGTGGCGCAAGTGGTTGAGAGTCCGCCTGCCGATGCAGGGGATACGGGTTCGTGCCCCGGTCTGGGAGGATCCCATATGCCGCGGAGCGGCTGGGCCCGTGAGCCATGGCCGCTGGGCCTGCGCATCCGGAGCCTGTGCTCCGCAACGGGAGAGGCCACAACAGTGAGAGGCCCACATACCGCAAAAAGAAAAAAAAAAAAAAAAATTAAGGGGGAATTTTTTTCCACATGATCATTTCATAGCTTGGTTCCATTTCTCTTCTCAAATTTATTTATCTGTTTCACGATATAAGGTTAGGCCTTCAAAATAATGCACAAAAATAAAGTGAGCACCTTGTCATCAAGATTTATAGAATGCCCACTCTAGGTTCAGAGCCTTGTAGTTAGGAGAGAAACACTTAGAAAACAAATGGACTTTTTCTTCTTTTTTTTTTTTCTTTTACTTTGCTTATCTCATTTACAGCTTAGAAGTTGCTTCTGAACCACAGGTGGGCGTAAAGACATTTTGATCTTCAAGGATTACTGATATGTCTAAAAGATAGTTTTTATAATTCAACCTGTTTTCTGGATGAGTGGAGCACACCAAATCATTCAGTACCTTGATGAAAATAAGAGGGCTAGACGTACTTCTGTTTAATAAGGGTACATCAGATTGGAGCTCATATTTTGATTTTTTTGTGTGTGCGATAGTACTGTAAATTGTCTATTTTTCATTTTCTCAGCTTCATTAACTTCATTCTCCATTGCTTCATTATTTTCAGAACTGTCTTCTGTAGCTGCATTTTTTCTAACCCACTAATGTCAGCTGTTACAGTATTTTTAATTATATTTTTCCAATATTTCTTTGCTTGTCATCATTTATTTTTAATTTACATGCATATATTATTTTTATGATGAAGTACAAGAATGGCTGCATGCTATATGCAATGAATGTATAGTTACCAAATTTTTTATAGGGCCTTCGCCTCTTGTGTCTCACAATGAAATTGCATTTCTGCTACTCTTCCCAGATTTATGCAGAGAAGAGACCATTAGGAAGAATTTAGACCCACGTTGGTAGGCTCTGAAGACTGGATCTCAATCAGTGATTACAATAGATAATCTCATTCTGGTTTTGAGGATTTATGTTTTAAATTGCCATCCTGAGCAGCAGGATACTCTCACAAAGCATTTAGAAGGTGGCCCTTAATAACAAACTGTCTTCAAGGTCATAACTGTGACAAACCAATACCCTGACATCAAGCGCCATGGTACATGAGGAAAACCCTAATCAAAGAGGAGCGTGATGGAGATGGAGCAGGGATTTAGAAGAAGTTGAGACACAGAGAAAGCAAGTGTTCCAGAGAGTAACTCAGTCAGCTTCACAAGAACTGAGGTTAAAATTCAGGCTCAAAGTGTTCATATTCTTTGTGATTGTTTGCATGAATATTACTGGGACTCTGGCTCAGAGCATGGATGTTCTCTGGCCCTGTGTCAGGGAACAGCAGGAAGCAAAGTCAAGATAATAATACCAGGTAACATTTATTGAGTGTTTACTGTGTGCCAAGCACCATTCTAAACACCTTAAATGTATACTATGTCATTTAACCTCATAACAAACATATGAATCAGGTACTTTATTATTTCCACTTCAAAAATGAGAAAACCAGGCTTCCCTGGTGGCACAGTGGTTGAGAGTCCGCCTGCCGGTGCAGGGAACACGGGTTCGTGCCCCGGTCCGGGAAGATCCCACATGCCGCGGAGCGGCTGGGCCCGTGAACCATGGCCGCTGAGCCTGCGTGTCCGGAGCCTGTGCTCCACAAAGGGGGAGGCCACAACAGTGAGAGGCCCGCATACTGCCAAAAAAAAAAAAAAAAAAAAGAAAAGAAAGAAAGAAAAACAATGGTCTTGAGAGGAGAGGATATTTTCTCCTCTTCCTCTTTTCCTCCTCTCCTCTTTCTCCTTCTTCTCCTCCTCCTGCTCTACTTCATTTTCATCTTTATTCTACTTCATTTTTTACTTACTCCATAACACAAGTTCTAGAACAAAACAGAATTCAGTACTACTTGGTAGTGTCTATTGAATGAAACACAAATTCTCTCTTTGGCCAAACAGCTTTCACAGAGTCATGAAAGCAAGAGGTGTGGAACTCATCCTTGACGACTGTCTTTCCATCATTCACTATATTCAATTAGTTCTAAGGCCACAGACATGGCTCTCAAGTCCATTTTTTCCTCTCCATCTCCATTACCCCTACCTGAGTGCAAGGCCTCTTTACCTTCCACCTATATCACTGCAACACGTCCCCAAGAGGTTTCCCTTTCATTGGCCTCTCCCTCCATCTCTACTCCATCCTACAGACAAAGTTATATTTCTAAAAGGCAAATTAGATATCATTTCTTGACTTAAAGAGCTCTAATGATTTCCCTTTATTTACAGCTTTGCTTTTGAACCTTTTCAGATCAAGAACCCCTTGCAAGTCTGACAATATATATGAGCTTCCAAGAAAAGTACAAGTAAGTACCCGAGTTTGCACCAAATTTCAGGTGACTCATGGATGCTCTGTAACTATCCAAGGAAGTATTCAGCTCCCAGGGATTCTGCATTAACAAACCTTGGGCCATAGTAGAGTGAACCAAAGTTCTTCAGTCTGGCCCAGCAGCCTCATATTCCATGACTACCCTTACTCTTCTAGACCAAGCTCAAGGGAAATACTTGAGGAAGTTTATCTTTCCTATTCTCTGCCTCCAAAGCATATTATCCATTAGTTTTTTTTTTTTTTAAGTATAGTTGATTTACAATGTTGTATTAGTTTCTGGTGTACAGCAAAGTGACTCTGTTTTCTTTCTTTTTCATATTCTTTTCCATTATGGTTTATTACATGATATTGAATATAGTTCCCTGTGCTATTTAGTAGGACCTGTTGTTTATTTTATATACAGTAGTTTGTATCTGCTAATCCCAAACTCCTAATTTATCCCTCCTCCACCCCTTTTCCCCTTTGGTAACCATAAGTTTGTTTTCTATGTCTGTATCACATTAGGTTTTAAGTATTTCTAAACATTTTCTCTCCCTAGAGCTCTCAATTCTTTGAAGACAGGAATAATATCTAAGTTTTGGTTTATGTTCCAGTCCTATCACAGACCCTAGGGCACAGTTGATATTTAGTAAATATTTACTAGGTGACTATATCATAGGTTAGAAAAAGAATGGATGTTGATTTCTCTGTTAAAGATTTGCCCATCCTGGTTCCTTCTATCCTTTCTGATAGCAACCAGAAAAGAGATAACTCAAGTGCATCAAATTACAGTGTGATGGTAGTTATATACAACAAAACCAGTGGTTACCAGTGGGAGAGGGAAGTGGGGGAAGGGTCAAGATAGGAGTATGAGATTAAGAGATACTACTAGGTATAAAATAGATGAGCAACAAGGATACAGTGTACAGCACAGTAATTATAGCCATTATTCTGTAATAACTTTTAATGGAGTATAAAGTACTGAGTCACTATGCTGTACACCTAAAACTAATAAACTATTGTAAGTCAACTATACCTCAATTTAAAAATAAATAAATTAAACTTTCCTAGGGTAATGCTCTATACACTAAAAATTGGGAACCGTTGACCTAGAACTCTCTTCCATTCTCTTTCACTTGTATGTTGGATCTGGGTTTCTTCCTTCTTTTCTTGACTCCCCTTTGTTAAGACTATATTTTAAATTCATCATGGTTGCTGATTACCATTTTTTGTTTGTTTGTTTTCGGAAGCAGGAACAAGATTAAGAGGAAGAGGTTAGATCCAGAAAAGTGGACTAACAATACTTAACTCACAGGATTATTGTGAGAATTTAATGGATAATATATATAAATTATTTATTTAGCATAGTTCACAGCCCAAATGAACTGCTCAATAAATGGTAGTTATTACTAATAGTAGTAATAATAAACAACCCTGAAATTTGTCATTTTTCCAATAAGATGTAAATATATATCTCATAGTTTATGTATGTTTGCATGTAGATATGTATATATAAGAGGAATAGTATCTGATTAATATAAGGATATTATATATATTATATAACTATAATATATATATTCATATAAGAGATTTCTAATTAGCAGATCATTTGCCTCTCCTTATTCACCTACTCAATTTGTCTTGTCATCTGACTCCTGTCTGTGTAGCACTCTGACTATCAGCCTTAGCTCCAAATTGGAGGTAGCTGAAGATCAAATCTTATTCAGTACTTAGGAAATTGCTTCATTCTATTAGGAAATTTTTAAAGTACTCGGATGAATCACGATGAAGACTAATTTTGAAAACCGTGTTTGATCAGTGGTACAGTTTTGGTTGATAGTTCTGCAGTTCCCAAAGGAAACTTAACAAAATATTTTCAAAGAGGAACACTTAGAAGGAAGAAAAGATTATGCGAGGAGGCAAACTTGGGGGAACAACCATGCTTCATAAGAATTCTTCATATGGTTTCTCATTCATTAGACACATTCATGAACTGTGAATCATGTCGGTGGTTCCTCTTTATCAACTAGGACCAAACTGAGATTCTGGAAGGACCTCTTCAATAACACGAAAAAATGATTCAAGGAGATTCTCAAAGATTTTTCTATAGGACAAAAAAGTGAAGCAGTATAACTTTGATTTAAGCCAGACTTCTCTCTCCCGAACTAAAATTTGTCATGATCACAGCCACCCTGATGTCATTTAGAATTTCTTCATCATTAGAAATCTCTAAGTGAGAATGAAACTGTAACTTGAGCTCCCATTTTCTAGTTTGAAAGTTTCAGCAGGGATTCCATCAGCTCCTGAACTACCTGATGACTTCCGGGGGTTGAATAGAATAGCACAAAGAACTGTGTGGTATTAGGAAAGTTGCAAGTGAGACTCTGAAGTGCAACTTCCAATATGCATTTGCTCTCTTTGCAGTAATCTCTCTTTAGTTCTTAACATGCAGGAATATAAAAGGCTTTACCATAACGGGGGTGTGGTGGGGGAGAAGAATAGGACATTCCGTGAGAGTTTGAAGAGACAAGGACATTGGTTGGTTATCTATGAGACAAGGTTTCCAGAGGGTGCTCTCAAACAATAGAGAGCAGTGGGAGATGGGGTCTAGAAGGAAGGACGTGCTGCCCAGTATGGGATACGGAAGAGAACAGCTGACATAAGCTTGACAAAGAATTATGTATCTTCTGAGAAAGCTTCATCAGAACTTTTTGTCAGCTTTTTCTATACTGATAAGCCTTCTCATATTTTCATCTCCTTCCCTTTCCACTCAGATTCCACAGTATCTCACTTCAGTAACTCCCCTCCTGGTATCCTCAAAGTTTTCATCTCATCAGCCTTTTTATAACCATTCATCTGGCTAAATCCTGGAAAATTCTATTTCTCCTTCCCGGTACATGTGCCCAGGATGTGAACCATCGCTGGAGAGAACCACGACTGGGCAGTCTGGGGGTCACTGTAAATTCATGTGATGGAAATTCAAAGATGCCAGGCAATCATCATGTCTCCTCCTCACTGCTCTGTCGGGTTCAGCACAGCAGCCTTATCAAATTTCCCAAATCTTTAAATCCATGCCCCCTCAGGCCCCGCTTACACTCTTAGCAAATAATCACCTATTTTATTAGAAATATGGACACTATTGGATGGGAACACCTCTGCTTCCTGCTCCCAACCCCACAAAATAAACCCCACTTTATCCACCCCTTCCCTCTTCCCTCCTCACACTTGGAAAGAGAGAGTTCTGGATCGCATGCCTTCTGTTCTATCAGTTTTCTTTTCCCTGCTCTCTCTCTTCAACTTCTCCCTCCCTGGTTCTTTCTGTTCAGCAAATATTTCTCCCATCTTAACTTTAACTTCCCTTCCTTCCCCCTCCTTCCAACCAAGTATCTTGAAAGAACTGTTTGCATTTACTCTTTTACCTCCTTACCTCCCCATCCCACAAGCCCAAAATGGTTTCTGCCCCTTCTGAGTCACAGTTCCAATGCCCATTTTTTAATCTTTAGCTGACTTACCCCACTCACTCTCCCCCAGACAAGAAATTCTTCATATTTTGCTCCTAATCTCCCCACCCAGCTCTTCTCACTCTCCTATCTGGGCTCCCCTTCCATGCTTCATCCCCAAAATGTCAGTTTTTTGTTCAATTTAAAGGTGTTAGATATTTGCATTTGTGTGTCAATTGTTGTTTATGACTTCTGGTGTAATTGGATTTTTCTAAATTATTTGCGAGAGGTGTTTTACATTTTGAAGTTTTAAAGTTGCCAGAACCTCATAGGTTTTGTCATAGTCATTGAAAATATTCCAAATTTTTCATTTGCCTTTCAATTTTTAAGAAAATTTTAATTTTATGCACTAAAATATGTTGATCCCTTCCTTTATAGTTTCTGTTTTCAGTGTCATGCTTAGACAGGCTTTGCTTATCCTAATATTAAATATTGATCTATTTTTTTATAAGAAAAATTTTAGAGCCGTTTAAGGTTTACAGCAAAATATAGAGGAAGGCACAGAGATTTCCCATAACCCCCCTGCCCTGCACATGCATTGCCTCCTTGATAATCAGTATCCCCAGCTGAGTGGTACATTTGTTACAACTGATGAACCTGATGATGACTGATACATCATTATCACCAAAAGTCCATAGTTGGCATTAAGGTTTACTCTTGGTGTTGTACATCCGGTGGATTTGGAAAAATGTATAATAACATGTATCCATCATTATGGTATCACAAAGAGTATTTTCACTACCTTAAAAAATCCTCTGTGCTCTACTTATTCATCCCTCCCTCACCCTGAACCCCTGGCAACCACTGATATTTTTACTGTCTCCATAGTTTTGTCTTTTCCAGAATGTTATACAGTTGGAATCATACAGTATGTAGTCTTTTCAGATTGGCTTCTTTTACTTAGTGACATGCACGTAAGTTTCCTCCATATCTTTTCATGGCTTGATAGTTCATTTCTTTTTAGCACTGGATAGTATTCCACTGTCTGGACGTATTACAGTTTATCTATTCACCTACTGAAGGACATCTTGGTTGCTTCCAAGTTTTGGCAAATATGAATAAAGCTGCTATAAACATCTGTGTGCAGGTTTTTGTGTGGACATAAGTTTTCAGCTCCTGTAGGTTAAGTACCAAGGAACAAATTTACTGAATCACATGGTAAGAGTTTGTTTAGTTTTGTAAGAAACTCCAAACTGCCTTCAAAGTGACAGGGCCTTTCATTTCCATCAGCAATGAATGACATTTCCTGTTACTCCACATCCTTGTCAGCATTTAGTGTTGTCAGTGCTCTGGATTTTGGCCATTCTAATGGATTTTGGTGTGTAGTGGTTCTGTTTTTCTTCTGATAGTTTTATGGTTTAATTTTTGAGGTTCAAATCTTTAATTTATCTGAAGTTTATTTGGGTGGAAGTTTATTATGATGTGGAGAAGAGAGCTACTGTTAATCTGTTCCAAATGTTAAGCCACTTGCCCCCAAATAACTTTTTGAATAATCCTTTTCCAAAGATATTTTATTTTATTTTATTTATTTATTATTTTTTTTGCGTTACGTGGGCCTCTCACTGTTGTGGCCTCTCCCTTGCGGAGCGCAGGCTCCGGACGCACAGGCTCAGCGGCCATGGCTCACGGGCCCAGCCGCTCCGCGGCATGTGGGATCCTCCCAGACCGGGGCACGAACCCATGTCCCCTGCATCGGCAGGCGGACTCTCAACCACTGCGCCACCAGGGAAGCCCCCAAAGATATTTTTTTTTTTTTTTTTTTTTTTTTTTTTTGCTGTATGCGGGCCTCTCACTGTTGTGGCCTCTCCCGTTGCGGAGCACAGGCTCCGGACGCGCAGGCTCAGCGGCCATGGCTCACGGGCCCAGCCGCTCCGCGGCATATGGGATCCTCCCAGACCGGGGCACGAACCCGCATCCCCTGCATCGGCAGGCGGACTCCCAACCACTGCACCACCAGGGAGGCCCCAAAGATATTTTAAATGTCACCTTTTCTGTTCTATTAACTTCCCATAATATTTGGAAAGTCTATCTCTAGACTTTATATTCTCTTCTGTTGATCTGTCCTATTTCTGGACCTATTCCTTAATGCTTTTAATAATGTAGATTTATAATGCAGTTCAGTAACTTGTTGGGAAAGTAGACTTCTAAAACTTCTTTACTGACTGGTTTTATACTTTTATTTTCTCAGGTAAACTACAGAAGCATTTGGTCACATTATAAAGAGTAATTTACTATTTATACTTTGATTGTAATTTGTTAAATTTGTACATTAACTTAGAGAAATATGGACAACTGTATACTTTCAAGCTTTTACTTCCAGTTGTTATATGTTTCTTTTTTGATTCCCAGGAAAGGATTAAATTGTTCTACCTATAAAGCTCATAGTTTTTGTTAATTTCACTCCTAAATAATTTATTTTGGTTTTGGTTACCATTGTGAATGAGACTTTTATTTTCCATTATATTTATATGTAGAGAGGCTTTATGTGATTATCTTGATTCCAGGTACTTTACAAAACCTGCTTAGTAGTTTTAGTAATTTTCTAGTTTATTCTGTAGCATTTTTTATGTGTTTTGATCTATAATTTGCAGAAAAGAAATAACTTATCTCTTTCCAATAAATATAGACAAAATTTTGTTTTATATCTGACTGTAATATAAACAAGTTTCATAAAATATATTAAAAGGAGTGGAGATTTTTCTTGTATTTAATTTGAAAGTCTCTGATTTTATTATTAGGCATGATATTTTCTGTTTAATAAACAGATTTTATATCTATGTATTATTTGTATGCACCTAGAATATCTCAGGAAGGATAACCAGAAAGCAGTAACAGTGATTGTATCTGGGAAGGAGTTTGATTGATGGGACAGTGAAGTAGGGATATACTCCATGAATATACTTATGTGTCTTGAATTTTGTACCATTTACATGTGTAATTCATTCAAAACAGAAATAATAGAATTGGGGACTTCCCTGGTGGTGCAGTGGTTAAGAATCTGCCTTCCAGGGCTTCCCGGGTGGCGCAGTGGATGAGAGTCTGCCTGCCGATGCAGGGGACGCAGGTTCGTGCCCTGGTCCAGGAAGATCCCACATGCCGTGGGGTGACTGGGCCCGTGAGCCATGGCCACTGAGCCTGCACGTCCGGAGCCTGTGCTCCGCAACGGGAGAGGCCACAACAGTGAGAGGCCTGCGTACCACAAAAAAAAAAAAAAAAAAGAATCTGCCTGCCAATGCAGGGGACATGGGTTTGATCCCTGGCTCGGGAAGATCCCACATGCCACGGAGCAATTAAGCCCCTGTGCCACAACTACCGAGCCTGCACTCTAGAGCCCGTGAGCCACAACTACTGAGCCCATGAGCCACAACTACTGAAGCCCATGTGCCTAGAGCCCGAGCTTCGGAACAAGAGAAGCCGCCTCAATGAGAAGCCTTCGCACCACAGCGAAGAGTAGCCCCTGCTCGCCGCAACTAGAGAAAGCCCACACTGCAACGAACACCCAACACAGCCGTAAATAAGTAAATGAATGAATGAATAAATAAATAAATAAATAAATTTAAAAAAGAAATAATAGAATTAACAAATCAAAGAAACATTAATTTTGTTATTAAGAGCTATTAATTTAGTCTTAGTTTCTGTGGTGTTAAAAAAATACTTAGTAATGAATGGGTGGTGAATTAAACGTGTTTCTTTCTATATTCATTGCCCTGAGCATACAATTTTTTATTTGGTCTTTGTTATAGTACATCTAAAATGTGTCTAATTTTAAACCATCTTCATTGGTTGTGACATTGTAGTCATTTTTCCTGATGAAATAACTAAGGTTTCATTTAGCATCTCTGTATCTGTGGTCATGAATGAGATTGTTTTGCAGTGGGGGCAGTTGTGAGGTTTGGGCAGGTTTTGATGTCGGTGCCACGAAACAAACTGACAGTCCTCCAGACTTTCTTATGCTCAAAAGTTTATTTAGAGTGGAATTTCTCCAGTGTTTGAAAAACTGAAGGAACTCATCTGTAAAGCTACCTGGATTTAAGCTTCTTTTGGAAGAAATATTTTAATAAAATCTTGAATTTTTTAAACCGCTAGGATTCTATTAAAGTTTTAAGCAAAGAAAATATGCCTTAATATTTCTTATGAATATTGACCTGAAAGACACCTTCTAAATGCAGGATGAGTGTGATTTTAGATCCAGTCTAGACCACATTGTGGTTCTAAATGATAAAAATCATTAAAAAGTGAATTTATTAACATAAAAAGTTTATTTTCTGATTTTAAATTACAAAATTTCTTTCATAAATCACCAAATCTTGCTCTTTTCAAAATAGAAATACATATTTATATTTGGTAAAACAGTCTGAAGTTTTTTTCTCTCCCGTTGTGGAGCACAGGCTCTGGATGTGCAGGCTCAGTGGCCATGGCTCATGGGCCCAGCCGCTCCGTGGCATGTGCGATCCTCCCGGACCGGGGCACGAACCCGTGTCCCCTGCATCGGCAGGCGGACTCTCAACCACTGAGCCACCAGGGAAGCCCCAATCTGAAGTTTTAACTAACTCACATGGTTACGTGTATTCATTAATAACACAAGCCAACTCTTAAAAATATTTGATTTTCTGCTCAGAGTCCGTAATGTTAGGAACTGAAACGACAAATTTATCTTACTCTAGAGAACAAATCTCTGTAACTCAACTATATCTCTGCCACGCATGAGTCATCAAGTCTGGGCTTTACTTGTGGGATAAATATATCTGTTATGTATACCTTCTTGTCCTTTCTGTATAACTATATATTTCTTTCTTTGCATCCACTTTTATTTATATGTATCCTACCTCTGATACTCACAGTGGAGACTTAACTTGGAGGAAATCAATTAAATCCACAAGTATTGTTTTTGCTGTATAATACTGCTGATCAAAACAGCAAATTTGCCAGGGTCTTTACCATACTTTCTTCAAAGTAGAGGCACAAACTGGAAAAGGGAGTGAGGTGAACATTTGATCAAGATGACAAGCACCAGTGGATCCCTGCTGCTAGCTGGAACACAAGCCCGGTGACATGTTTTTGGTGTCAGTCTGTTGTAGATTCTGACAGAGGCCAATTTATGGTCCAATTTATGTCTTGACTTTCATACGAAGGCCAAGCAGGCTATAAAGTGTAATAAGAATTTCTTCAATCAATGTCCAGAGGAAAAACAAATCACTCAGTTACTGACACAATATTGCATCAACAACCGGGTAAAGTTCTCACAAGTGTGTGACATGCCCCCAAGCTACAAAGAGCATGGAGACCGAAAAACCCGCCATAGCAACACCACAACCTAATGAAGGAAGTCCTAAACTTTATAGCTGCTAATAGGTCATCAGCTTTCTTTTTCCTTTATTCTAATAGTACTCCCATTTGGGAGAGAAGGGGAAAGGAGTATCAAATAAATAAATAATTCTCCTTCCTTCCAAGATTTCAGTTCCAGGTTTATTTCTGACCTCCTTGCTGTGAACTCCTTCTTTCCTCTTCTCCCTACCTCCTTTCCTTCCTATCTGCTCCCCTTTTGCAGAGATAATTATCTATTTGTCCCTTGGCAGATCATTCCAACTTAGGCTCCTAGTGAGGTAACACAGATTAGTCCCTGATCAGAGTTTCTATCCAGCCCATCGTGGGCTCGTGTATTTTCACTCTCTCATCTCTTAGATGTTTTCCAACCAGACACACGCCGTCAAGCACTGTTACAAGTCGGTGCATGGAGGGCTTCAGAGAAGAAAGATGGGAGAATCGGCTGTCCGTGAGGCCTATCCTAATCGTTTCTGATTTGCTTCTTCCAAATCCTATTTTAAGACTGTCACTGTGTCCTCTCCCCGCCACACACAAAAAGCGAAAGGCTGTAGAAGCGCCATTCTACTCTATTTCAAATGCGGCTTCACATACGTGTGCAGTTAGGGCTGGAGTCTGGGTAATTTTGTCTGTTGGTATAAGAGAGACAAAATGGCCAACCCGAGGCACTTCATATTTGAAAGTGTTTGCCTTCGGAACATGAGGAAAGTTACAGGGCAGGAAAAGAGGACATGTTTTTTAGAGGTACTTTTTCCTCTTTTTAGAAAAGAATAGGGGACTGTTAAGAGGACCTAAAAGGCACTGTGGTGCGTGGGTGGGAACTGGGGGCAGCTCTGGCTCACGTGGCAGCGTTGGCACTTCGTGGCTGTGTAACAGGTTGGGAAGGTGCTCTTGGCCGCGCAGTGCTTCCGAGAAAGCCAATGCGCACAAATGAAAAGGAGTCAGGCAGTCGGTAATCTATCTCATACATGCCTGAAAAGGAATAAAGCTCCATCCAGTCAGGGCAAATTTTGTCCATGCCTCTGGAACCTTCCCCAACCCCACTAGTTCAAAAATTTGAATTCCTTTCTCCTGAGACCTCTTAGGCGTTTTACTAGTTATGTTTACAGAGAAGGGATTCCTGGGTGAAACCTGGTTTCCCCTCCCCACCTAGAACCTGCACCTGCACCAGCAACTCCCAGGACTCAAGGGGCTGGTGCATGTGAGCAGCCTTGAAAACTTAAGCTTCTATCTTCCATATTGTTGTGACTTAACAATATGTGTCTCTCCTTCTAGCAGATCCCAGGTAAACTGTTCTGAATAATATAGATACAGTAGCTGCGTGTGGAATCGCATTCTGAGCTGTTTCACTGTTTATTTCTCTTGAGTAATTTTTCCAACTGTAAAAGTACCCTCAGTTCACGACTGAAGTTTCGAAAAACCCAGTGAATGAATTAAAGAAGAGAATTGGAATACCTGTAATGTCATTGCCATTAAATGTTGTATTTCCTTCTGATCTTTTTATTGCAGACATAGTTGTATGTGTGTTACATAATTTCCTTTAAAATATCCTGCTTTTCACTTTTATCATTTTCTAATTTCCTTTCTCATTAAGAACACTTTGAAAGCTTGACTTTTAATGGTGAATAATTTCACATTATACAGATGTACCATATTTTTGTAGCCATTCCGCTAACAGGACTCAGAGAGCTGTGTCCTATGTAGGCCTATTTCCAATAAGTAGGCACAACGCCCTATAGAATCCTTCTAATGTTCTTAGTCTTCCCATTTTATTTCTTTGCCTTTGAGGTGGAGATAACATAGAAAGCTAGGAGCTGGGCTTCAGAGCAGTAGAAAGAAGGAAGGGGTAGAGGCTGACCAGAACCTGCCCTTGAGTTTAGATTGCTACAAAATTTCCGACACCAAAAACCCAAACCTACTAAATAAAAAGCAAGGAATAGTAGTTTTCTCTATGCTTACAACCCGACCAAAATGTTAAGCACAGATTTAGTAGATGTATAGATAAATAGATAAAAAGGACAATAGATTCCATTAAAATAGCACCCTGAGAAATGGTTTACCCACTTAATTGGAAGGATGGCCAAGGGAGAAATTTAAAGCAAAGCATTTCAATGACTCTAAACAAATGAACAAATGGTTTATTTAATTCATTTCAATGTCTGGTCTGGTGGTACCCAGAAGCCTATTCAAAAGATGTCCCATTGCATTGCCCCAGAGGTTGCTTCTTTCTGCCCTGTGCTGAACATATACAGACGTTTAAAATTCATGTCTGGGGGCTTCCCTGGTGGCGCAGTGGTTGAGAGTCTGCCTGCTAATGCAGGGGACATGGGTTCGAGCCCTGGTCCGGGAGGATCCCACATGACACGGAGCGGCTGAGCCCATGAGCCACAACTGCTGAGTCTGTGCGTCTGGAGCCTGTGCTCCACAACAGGAGAGGCCACGATAGTGAGAGGCCCCCGCACCGCGATGAAGAGTGGCCCCCGCTTGCCACAACTGGAGAAAGCCCTAGCACAGAAACGAAGACCAAACACAGCAAAAATAAATAAATAACTTAATAAACTCCTACCCCCAACATAAAAAAAAATAAAATTCATGTCTGATATAAAAACCATCTATACAGATCATGTTAAATATCTTGGGTTCTACTTTGGAGTCTCAGAATTCTGACCAACACCACAAGAATAACATGATCTGACTTTAAAGAAGTCTGCCTTGGGTTTAGAGGATGCCTCCCTAAGCAGGAAGACTTCTAAAAATGTTTCAGTATAAAGCATTCATTTGTGACTAAGCTATACTTAAGGTAGAAGAGACTCAGACTTGGATTGCAGAAACATTTTTGGAGCATGTACATTGTGCCAGAAATCGAACAGTATGCTTTCACATTTTTCATCTCATTTAATTCTCAAAAGAGTCCTCTGAAGAAGGATTCTTTTTTATTTTATTTATTTATTTATTTATTTATTTTAACATCTTTATTGGAGTATAATTGCTTTACAATGGTGTATTAGCTTCTGCTTTATAACAAAGTGAATCAGTTATAGATATACATATGTTCCCATATCTCTTCCCTCTTGTGTCTCCCTCCCTCCCACCCTCCCTATCCCACCCCTCTAGGTGGTCACAAACCACTGAGCTGATCTCCCTGTGCTATGTGGCTGCTTCCCACTAGCTATCTACCTTACGTTTGGTAGTGTATATATGTCCATGCCACTCTCTCACTTTGTCACAGCCTACCCTTCTTCCCCCTCCCCATGTCCTCAAGTCCATTCTGTATTAGGTCTGTGTCTTTATTCCCGTCTTGCCCCTAGGTTCTTCATGACCTTTTTTTTTCTTAGATGCGTTAACATACGGTATTTGTTTTTCTCTTTCTGACTTACTTCACTCTGTATGACAGACTCTAGGTCCATCCACCTCACTACAAATAACTCAATTTCGTTTCTTTTTATGGCTGAGTAATATTCCATTGTATATATGTGCCACATCTTCTTCATCCATTCATCTGTTGATGGACACTTAGGTTGCTTCCATGTCCTGGCTACTGTAAATAGAGCTGCAATTGCCAACAAACACATGAAAGAATGCTCAACATCATAAATCATTAGAGAAATGCAAATCAAAACTACAATGAGATATCATCTCACACCGGTCAGAATGGCCATCATCAAAAAATCTAGAAACAATAAATGCTGGAGAGGGTGTGGAGAAAAGGGAACACTCTTGCACTGCTGGTGGGAATGTGAATTGGTACAGCCACTATGGAGAACAGTATGGAGATTCCTTAAAAAACTAAAAATAGAACTACCATACGACCCAGCAATCCCACTACAGGGCATATACCCTGAGAAAACCATAATTCAAAAAGAGTCATGAAGAAGGATTCTTAAACGCATTTGATGAGTAAAGACAGTGAGACTCAGAGATGTTTAGTGATGATCCCATACACTTCATCTGTTTACTTATCTATTCGTTCAGGAAATTTTTTGAGTACCTACGCTGTGCCAGGCCTAGAACAAGGCTCTAGGATACAGTCTTAAACCAGTCATAATTCCTACATTCAAATTGGTTACAATCTTATGTACTTAACTACTAGCTGAGTAAACAGTGTAAAAATGCAGCACTAAGAGTAAAGCGGTGTCATGGGATCACACAGGAGCGATGTATAGCTTAGGTTTCAGATGGTAGGTTCAGTGAAAGTTTGCAGAGGAAGAAATAACTAAACTAAGGAAAAGTTGTCTCAGTAAAGACTGGCAGGACTTCCCTGGTGGAGCAGTGGTTAAGAATCCGTCTGCCAATGCTGGGGATACGGGTTCAAGCCCTGGTCCAGGAAGATCCCACATGCCGCGCAGCAACAAAGCCCGTGCACCACAACTACTGAGTCTCCAAGCCTAGAGCTGGTGCTCCACAACAAGAGAAGCCGCCACAATGAGAAGTCCGCACACCACAATGAAGAGTAGCCCCCGCTCGCCGCAACTAGAGAAAGCCTGCGCGCGGCAATGAAGACCCAACACAGCCAAAAAATAAATAAATTAATTAATTAATTTAAAAAAAAAAAAACACAGACTGTCAGAACACAGGGGACAATGGTTAAAATATTCCAGGCAGGGGGTAGAGCAGACACAGAAGGCTGACCGTGAAGAAGAGGATCATGTGTGTGAAGATCTGAACAGGTTTCAAATGATAGGTGAATGGAGTGCAAAATTATAGCTCTATGAATAGTAAAGCCAAAGAAGTAAACATCAAGGTTTTGTAAGTCAAATTAAAACATTTAGAGTTAATATTAAATCCAAAGGAAAGCCTTTGAAGTGTGTTAAACAAGGACAGACAGAGCCAGATTTGTGGTTTAGAAAGATCACTCTGTTGTTGGAGAATGTATTATGGGCTCTAAAAGTGTTAACATAGAGAAGTGTTAGAAGACTACTAAGTAATCCAGGTAAGAAAGATGACGAGGCCTGACTAAGAGGCAGTGGTAATGGGGAGAATAGATTTAAGAGTCGTTTATGAGAAGGACTTAATACAAAATGAACTTTTACGGAAGGGTAAAAGGGAGGGGGAGAAAAGCTATGACTCGTCTGGAGAAATGACAATGCCATTCACTGGGATAGTTAATATGAAGAGAAAGGGAGGTCTGACTGTCAAAGATCAAGAGCTAGAATTTGAACACATAGAGTTTGTGGTGCTAGTAGATGTTAAGTTAGAGACGCCCAGTAGATAGTTGGACTTATGAGCCTGAAGGCTGGATCCATGGGCATGAAAATCAGTTGAACATAGGTGCTAATAGAACCCACACATGGAGGTTGATGAGAAACAATTAGTGGAGGGAAAAGAGTCCATAAAGGAGAGCAAGAAGGAATGACTGGAGAGGTACAAGAAGAACCCAAAGAATGTGTTATTTCAGAAACCATAAGGGAATAAGAGGCTTTAAAAGGGAGGAGCTAATTTGCAATATTATATGTGGTCCATTAGATAGGTGCTGAAAATTGCCCATTAGCTTCTGCAAATAGGAGGCTATTGGTGACGTTATCTAGGTCATCTTCATGGAGGTAATGGTAGAAACCATATTGTTGTGGGTTTAGGAAAAAATGGGAGAATGAAATGGAGACAGAGGGCTAGCTCACACTATTGAGAAGTCTAAAGGAAGAAGGGAAGATTGAATGGTAGCTAGAGGAGGGATGCGATTTCGAAAGAGGGTTTTGTAAAATGCAGTTTTGTGTGGATGTGGATGTGCATGTGTGTGCATATGTGTGAGCATAGTATTTTCTTTTTTCCTCTGTGTGTATATGTGGTCTTGTTCTGCAGAGTTACTCTGAAACCAAGTCTTCTGATTTCTATTCCAAGACTTTTTGGTTTTACCATAACTAGAGTCTTTGCTATAAAACTGTTATAAAAAAAATACTGTAAAGCCGTTCCAAGGGTCAAGTGAGCCATTGTCCTAAAACTAGGCTAAGTAGTTTTTATCCCATTAGATCAATAAATGGTAAATACATGTAATACACCATGAAGGCCAGATATTCTTGTCTAAATGAGTTAGAAAAATGGCAGGACTAGTAGGGAGTGACACAACAGCTAAACTGTTACTGAACAGTTCTTTTGGGAGACACTTAAAAGGCAATAATGTAGCTAACTTTGAGCGTTAGATTTCTTCCCTTGGATTCTGAATTTTTCAAGCAAATTCTAAGAAGGAAGCAGCTTGTCTTGATGGTTGATAATCTTTGCACTACAATGAGAATATTTCCATAACATGCTTTGGAAAAAAATGTGTCATTCTTTTTCTCTACCACATGACTTTTAGGGTAACAATTTAGGTTGCTTAACAGACACTGTTGTTTATTAGCACCTCTATCTTAGGATGAGCAGTGGAAGGGAAAATATTATGAAATTTAAATCTGTCTCTTTCATTAATAGTTTAAGTACTTGGGAAAAAAGCCTACAGAGGAGAAAGGTATAAATGAGTGCATAAAGAAAGGTTTCTACTCCCTAACTATTCTTGTCTATGATACAACAGGAAACTAACAGTTGGGTGTAATGAAGCAGAAAGTCTGTTTCATTGGAATAAGACATCCAAACAAACTATCTGAAAATGAAATTTAAAAAGCAATTTCATATACAATATATCCAAAAAGATAAAATACTTAGGAATAAATTTGACAAGAAAAGGGCAAGATTTATTCACTGAAAACTACAAAACATCACTGAAAGAAATTAAAGAAGACCTAAATAAATGGAAAGACATCCCATGTTCATAGATTGGAAAATTAAGTATTGTTAAGATGACCAATACTCTCCAAATTGGTCTACAAATTCAATGCAATCCTTTTTAAGATCCCAGATGCCTTAAAAAAGAATGACAAGCCGATTCTAAAATTCATATAGAAATGCAAGCCAAACAATCTTGAAAAAGAAGAACAAAGCTGGAGAACTTATAGCTCCCTATTTAAAAAATTACTACAGTACTATACAATACAGTACTACAGCAATAAAGACAGCGTGATACTGTCACAGAATAGGCATATATATCAATGGAATAGAATTGAGAGTACAGAAATAGCCTCTTACTTTCATAGTCAACTGACAAGGAAACCAAGCCAATTCAATGGGAGAAAGAACAGTCTTTTCAACGAATGGTGCTGGGACAACTAGATATACTCATACAAAAGACTGAAGTTGGAACTCTACCTCACACCACATACAAAAATTAACTCAAAATGGATCATAGACCTAGGTGTAATATCTAAAACTATAAAATTCTTAGAAGGAAACATAGGCATAATTCTTTGTGACCTCAGATTAGGCAGCGGTTCCTTAGATACGACATCAAAAGCACAAGCCACAAAAAGAACAGGTAAATTAGAAAACATTAGTATTTTAAAATTTTGTGCTTCAAAGGATATCATCAAGAAAGTGAAAAGACAACACACAGAATGGGGGAAATATTTGCAAATCATACAACTGATAAGAGACTACTACCCAGAATGCATAAAGAACTCTTACAATTCAACAATAAAGGACAAACAATACAACTAAAATATATTTGACTAGACATTTCTCCAAAGAAGCTATAAAAATGGCCAATTAAGTATCTGAAAAGATGCTTGACACCATTAGCCACCAGGGAGAAGCAAATCAAAACCACAATGAAATACCACATCACATCTACTAGGATTGCCGTAATCTAAAACACAGACAGTATCATGGGTTGGCAAGGATTTGGAGAAATTGGAACTCTCACACATTGCTGGTTGAATGTAAAATGGTGTTGCTGCTTTGGAAAACAGTTTGGCAGTTCTTTATTAAATATACATTTACCATACAGTGTCGGAATTCCACTCCTAAGTATATATTCAAGAGAAATGAAAACATACATCTACATAAAAATTTGCACATGAATGCTCATACAGTGTTATTCATAACAGTCAAAAAGTGGAAACAACTCAAATGTCCCTTACTTAACTAGTGGATAAACAATGTGGTATATTTATATAAGGGAATATTCTTCAGTCATAAAAAGGAATGGAATATTGATACATGCTACAACATGATGAACCTTGGAAAACATGCTGAGTGAAAGAAGCCAGACACAAAAGGCCACATATTGTATGATTCCATTTATATGAAATGCCAGCATAGGCAAATCCACAGGGATGGAAAATAGATTACTAGTTGCCAGGGGCTGAGGGGAGAGCAAAATAGAAGTGACTGCTAATATTCATGGGGTTTCTTTTGGGGGTAATAAAAATGTTCTGGAATTAGATAGTGGTGATGATTACACAACTTTGTGAACATACTAAATAACACTGAATTTTACACTTTAAAGGGGTAAATTTTATGTTATATGCATGATATCTCAATTTTCAAAAAGAAAAAAGGAAAGAGACATTGAAAAGTAATTACCTAAGAAAGACCCTAGATAATCAGCTCTGACAGTACAGCAGTAAATGCTCAGTTCTACTAAACCCCATTCCTCAGACTAGACTATTTTCATTTTATTCATGTTTAAATCCTAAAACAGAGGATACATTATATATACATATACATAGAGAGAGAGAGACAGAGAGAGAGATTTATACTATATGCTTCCAAGTGTCTTGAAATAAAAATGAACGTTAAAAATTATTTGTTTAACTTGCCTTAGGAACCATGGTAGGACCCTGCCATAGAGAAGGCACAGATGCAGGAGCACAGCTTATCCATGGAATCTGTGCAGCCAGGTAATGTCACAAAGGAGAGAACGGTCCCCGTCTTAGATGCCTAGTCAGTCAGTTCACTTACCCATCTTTGAGTTTCCTACGCACTGAAAGAGACTTAGCCCAGCGTGGCTGTCTCCAATCCCTTCCAGCTCTGTCATTCAGAGTCTCTGAACACTGAGGAAAGCCTGCCTAGACAGAGCAATGATGTTTTCACAGCATGGGGTTGGCAGACCATCATCTTTTAAGAAAACCAGCAAATAGAAACAGAACAACACACCCCAGTACAGTAATTAGAGAGTAGAACTAATTTGAATCCTCTGTAATGAAACTCAAGCTTTTCGTGTTCCTTCAAAGACATTGGAACAATCTTCAATGAACGAGCAAAGCCACCTCCAGAGTGAGATTAATCAGGACAACTGCCACCAGCTCAGTGCAGAGCACACAGTGCTTGGTGCCCAAGGACCTGGGCCCGGGTGGTACCAGGGCTGAGGATGATATAGTATTTCAGGAAGGCTATGATGGGGATATGCAGAGAAAAGAAAAATGAACTCCCCAACTGAAATCATCCTGAGGCTTTTGTAATCTACACACATTCACACGATTGTCCAGTATCCTTCCCACCTGTCCCAGTGAACAGGGTGGCTCATGGCCACTTCTATGCTTTTCTTCTCATGGGTGCTTGGACTAAAAAGAGGAATGGGGAGAGGGGAGGAGATATACACAGGTAGGTTTGCCACAATCTCTCCTCCACTTGGAATGCATCAGGGAGTGAGAGCTTCCTGGAAATAAGAGGCTTTGTGAGCTGAGGAAGGTCAGGGCAAGCTGATAAAGAGCTGGGCTTTGAAGCCAGGTTGCCAGGGTTGGAATTCTGACTCTGTAACCTACTGGTTGTGTGATTTGGGGTCAACATTTAGTCTCTGTGACTTTCAGTTTCCTCATCTGTAAAGTGGTCTAAATTCCTACCCCAAAGAGTTGTTGTGAGAATTAAATAACATATTTATCAAATGGTAGACACTATTTTAAACAACAATGACAAAATGCTATTATATCTGTGCTCATAATTGCTCTATTTTTAACCTTATTTCCCCTAACATTTTCTAACTTGGCTTAGATCTAGCTATAGCAGTCTACCCAACTATGTTCTTTACATCAACACAATTTGATGCATACTTATTATGGTCTGTGTTAAAATCCTAGGGATCAGACAGAACCGTTTTCACATTCCTGACCCAAATATATATAGCAGCTGTGTGACCCTAATAAAAAGTTTAATGTTTCCAATACTCATTTAAAAAATATATAAAGTAGATGGGACTTCCCTGGTGGTGCAGTGGTTAAGAATCTGCCTGCCAATGCAGGGGACATGGGTTCGAGCCCTGGTCCGGGAAGATCCCACATGCCGCTGAGCAACTAAGCCCATGCACCACAGCTACTGAGCCTGTGCGCCACAGCTACTGAAGCCCACACACCTAGAGCCCGTGCTCCACAACAAGAGAAGCCACCACAGTGACAGAAGCCTACCCACCACAACGAAGAGTAGCCCCTGCTCGCCGCAACTAGAGGAAGCCCGCACGCAGCAATGAAGACTCAACGCAGCCAAAAAATAAATTTAAAATAAAAATATAAAGTAAAATAAAGTAAAATTAAAAAGCAGAAGCTTAAAAAAATAAAACATATATAAAGTGGAGCCTTTAATAGATACCATGTCTAAAGTCTTTAGAATAGTACTGGGGAAACAACTTGTATAAATAAAATGTAGTTCTCCTCCTCCTCACATGTGCTAAATTACCTTTATTCATGTTTCTTGGGATAATTCAAATCAATTAAATTATTTTGACCAGCTCAACAACCAACAACCTGATAGATAACTGATATAACCATAGTCAATTGTACAGATAGTGAAAGTGGCTGAAAAATACAAACTAGCCGTTGTTATGGTCTGGAGTGTCTGCTAAATGGAGAAATTGTGTAAGAGTTTTAAAAGTAATATCTAGAGTAAATTGTCGCCAGGGTTTACCTTGTCTCTGTGTCTCTGTCTCTGTCTCTCTCTCTCACACACACACACATACACACACACACTCCTTCTGGCTTTAACCTAGCCCTTCCTTCAGAAGAACTCAGCTTTGCCTTTCATTTCTTTCCATATAAATGTAGAAATAAATTTCTCCAATTTACTGAAAAGTATCTCCCAAAGGGACCAAGGGAGGCAGGAAATTAAACTGTGGTGCTGAAATCATTTCAGCACTCCAGCTTTACCCCACAAATGTAAATTTAGGGAATTCCACTTGTCAAAGTCCTCTTTGAAGCTTTGAATAATTGGATCCCAATTATTCTTAACCACATTATTCAGGCCTATGTTCAACTTAATACCTAAATAGATTACATTTTTTGCCACCTACTAAAATTCCCCAAAGTGAATCTTGCCACATTATGCTCTTCAGTTAAGAGTGAAATTTCTGACTAAAAATGTTTTTACTCATATTCCGAAATGGCTGCAAAATCCTCCGTGATAACTAAAGCTGTGAGAATTGGTATCACATTTGAACTGGTATCAACTTGTAGTAAAAATATGCTCAGGAAGAAGGAGTCATTGTACTTTCTACCAATCACTTTAATACCTGAGACATCTTCTTTCTTACTAATAGCTACTCCTAATGGTTATAAAGTCAAAACAGCAAAGAATATAAAGGAAAATCACAGTATCTGGAAAGCATCCCTTTGAACAGGTTGAATACAGTATAAATTACATGTTCTACTCTACTTTCAAAAGGAATTAATGTTTAGAACGGTGCCATGAACATTCTCTTGTTATATAATTTTCTTTTGATTTTGTTTCATACAGAGCACTGTTATCAACAGGCTACACTACATTTTTCTGAACACTGAATATCAATGTTTCCTTTCAACTTTGCAAGAGAAAGTAAGAGAGTAGCATGAAAACTTTTCTTAAATTGATTTTAAAAATAGATGTATCTTCATGGAGCATGGAGAATCAAGATGGTGTTAGTATTATCTTTATAGCATACACATATAACCACTGAAAACTATTTACTAAGCACCTGGGTGCTGTACTAGATTCCTCCTCTCTTCCAGGTGTTTAAAATCTAAATCCACGATTATTATCTTAGATGAATGTTTGCAGAGTGGGTGGGGCTGAGGGGGGTTAAAATTGTTGAGCTTCTATTATGAGCCACACCCTGAGCTTGCTATGCACTTGTTAACCTAATCTCACTTAATCCTCACAGAAACCAAACTCTTTAGAATTGGTAATGTGCTCAAGTTTTCACAACTAGTAGGTGGGAGAGTTGTTATTCATGCTCAGGTCTCTCTAACACCACAAGCCTGTTTGTTCCATTATACCAATGGTTCTCAACTGGGGGACTTTTGTCAATGTCTGGAGATGTTTTGATCGTCATGACTGCTGGAGGGCAACTAGCATCTAGTGGGTAAAGGATAGGGATGCAGCTAATCATGCAACAATGCAAAGGACCACCCCCTCTTAGCCCCCTACACCAGAAGATTATGTTGTCCAAAATGTCATTAGTTTGAGAACCCCTGTATTACACTGTGTTACAGATAGGGACATTGAAAAGTTGTTATAAAATGTCATACCAGGCATGAGTGGAGAGCTATGTTTACATTTTGTGATTACTTGAGACAAAATTACTTTATGGATTTATTGATCCTAATTTAATATCACAACCAATGGTGATAGAACGTGATTAAGAAGCTTCTTGGGTGATAGAAACAAATCATTCTAGAATAAAGTTTTATTTTTCCATTTCTGACCCACTAGGATATCCACAAAACAAATTCACTTGTGTTAAGAAATAATTATGTTTTAGAAATTTATCTAAGTTTTGAATTTTTTTCCTGATTTTAAATCCTACAATTTTTAAAACAGGGTGAGTAAGCAATATTGAGCCAATGGATTCAAAGTGCGGTCTTTATACTCATAAATATTTTAAATACCTTATCAAGTTTATTTTTAATAATAATTGTATACATAGTATAGCGTGTTACATACTGTTTGCTATTTTTATGTGAGGAAAGAAACAAAAATGGGTAAAAAGAATTTCTAATCCATGGGTGGCCATCAGCCCCAGGCAAGGTTCTCCATGAATTTAGTTAATGCTCCCTCATTTCTCTTTGTCTCTCTGGATATAACAGCAGGCTGACTCTTCCTCCTTCCTTCCTTCCTTCCTCCCTTCTTTTTTTCCTTTCCTCTCTTTTTTTTTTCTTCCTTCAGTACAAAATTGACAATGAGAAAAAAGTAGGGGTTAGTTGCAGTCATGAGATTTATGAATGGTTGGTTATAAACAATTTCCAATGTCAATTCCAGTCCACACATGAACTCTACATGTCTCTTATTCCAGTCTGTCTAGATGGGCCATTTGCTCTGCAATGAGTTGTCACAGCCTCCATTGCTGTCACTTGTTTTGCAGGAGCCACTTAGATTGCAAGTTAGTGTTTCCCATCTCTGCAGGACTACTCAACAGGTGAGAGATGGGTGATGACTGAGGAGAGCCTGTATGGTCCCCCAGGATGCTGCAGCAGCACCACTTGAGGCAAACCTGTTTTCTAATTAATCTCTCTGCTTCCTACCCTTCTCCTCCTAGGTGTGGCTTGAATTTTAAATCCTAGGTCATAACAGTCAGATGTCTACATCTTATATTTCAGTATGTAAGACAATCATGGGCACTAAAGTACAACTTTCTTCCCTAAATGGTCACTAATGTCAGAGACTGGCAGTTTAAAGAATATGCTACAACCTAAGTGTCCATCGACAGATGAATGGGTAAAGAAGATGTGGCACATATATATAATGGAATATTACTCAGCCATAAAAAGAAATGAAATTGAGTTATTTGTAGTGAGGTGGATGGACCTAGAGTCTGTTATATAGAGTGAAGTAAGTCAGAAAGAGAAAAACAAATATCGTATGTTAACACATATATGTGGAATATAAAAAAAAATGGTTCTGAAGAACCTAGGGGCAGGACAGGAATAAAGATGCAGACGTAGAGAATGGACTTGAGGACATGGGGAGGGGGAAGGGTAAGCTGGGACGAAGAGTGAGAGAGTAGCATTGACATATATACACTACCAAATGTAAAATAGGTAGCTAGTGGGAAGCAGCCGCATAGCACAGGGAGATCAGCTCGGTGCTTTGTGACCACCTAGAGGGGTGGGATAAGGAGGGTGGGAGGGGGACACAAAAGGGAGGGGATATGGGTATATACGTATGCATAAAGCTGATTCATTTTGTTATACAGCAGAAACTATAACACAACACTGTAAAACAATTATACTCCAATAAAGATGTTAAAAAAAAAACATGCTACATATATTTTTAATACTGACTTTAAAATATGTTCTTAGCAGTGTTTGAATTCGGACCTACAAAGTTATGGTAGTTGACTCCATTTTTCTATAGTTTTTTTGTATTTTTCATATTTCTTGGATATAGGATAGATTAAGTATGTCTATAAGGTAATTAATTTATAATGCCCTTACTGTTGTCTGTACAATAGGCAAGGAAAAGTACAGCAGAAAGTTTCACAGGCTGCTGAGAAACCTCAAAATTTAGATCTCAGAACTAAAAACCTATTAGAAAATATAACACAGAAATAATAAGTATAAAATTATGTACAGGTTTCAAACCAAATTTGAGGTAGATTTCCCAAATGTCATATTTGAACTGTTCTTTTGAATGGACAGAGACACATATTCCTTTTCCATGCAGGTAGAATTCATTAGTAGACCAATCTCCTTCTTAATGGTTAGCTGTAAAAAATACGAATTCTACTTTCTTAAGATGTAATTGTTCAGGAAAAGACACATTAAAACTCAAATATACAGGAGGCTTTCACTATGCTCAGGGTATTGCTGTATAAAGGTAAATTACTTCAGCATCTACCTTCTTGAAATCTGAAATCTCAAGATTTGGAACACCTAAGGTACACTGATGGAAGATATTTCTAACTTTCCACATTAAAAATTGTCCTAGTAAGAAATCTGGACCCACTTGTATGATAAAGGATGAGTAAAGTAAATTTTCTCCAGAAGGAGCTTGCTATAAATGTGCCAATTTTAATTTTAGAAACAGTGTTTTAATATAACGGTTTCTGAAGTGCAAAAAATTATCAGGAAAGATGCTTTTAAATCTATCTTAGCTTTCCTATGGCTAATACTACTGTATTTACTACTTATAAAATATACATATTCTATATGTAAATGCCAGTATATATATGTGCCATGTTTAGGATAGAACCATTCGCATTGAGTTAAGGCTATGTGCTGCTTCTAAAAACACTGCAACAAAATTGTAAATCATGTATAAAATGAAATGACCCTGCTGAACACATAGACAGAATATTGGGCAGGACCATGGGATTATTACAGTGCTAAGGTTTTTCTATTTAGATAGCCCATTTTTGCAAAGGAAAAAAATAGCAAAAGGAAAAAGAAACATAAGACATATTCCTGACCAAGATGAGTAACAGGGACCAGAGTTACCCTACCCAGAAACAACCAAAACAGGGCAAAATGTATAAAACGTCAGTTTGCAAGACGCTGTACATCAGACAACAAAAATCAGTACCCTTAAGAGATGGTAAACAAAGTGAGCTGAACAGAGAAAGGGGTCTAAAGATCCACAGAGGGTCTCCCTTGAGTATTAAGCTGAGTATTGATCAGTACAAAAGAAACTACTGGTAGCAAGGGAAAGAACTTGGAGGGATTAGAGGTAACAGTGCCCAGAGCTCAAATAGGACTGGAAATAGTGCCTGATTCTACTAGCCAAGCTGGAAAATCTCAAGATTCATAAGGCATTGGGTAGCATACTCAGAAAGGTCTTGCCTCACTAGTAAGGAATAATTAGCCCTAGACTGTGCACACTGTTGCCTTAGCTACCAAATCTTAAAACCAAGATCTGAGAGAATTATCACGTTTCTAAGCACCTAACTGCATCCCAGAACAAAGATCAAAAATATTTATAAGAATTAAGAAATATCTCTTTTTTTAAAAAAGGTAAGATACACAATGTCTGCCATCGAATAGAAAATCACCAGACATGCAAAGAAATTGGAAAATATAAAACATATGAGTGGATAAATCAACCAATTCAGATTGACTCAGAACTGACAGAGATGTTGGAATTAGCAGACAAGAACAATTAAAGCAGTTGTTATAACTGTGTTCCATATATTCAAAAAATTAAGTAGAGACAGTGAGAATATAAAAAATAACAAAATCAAACTTCTGGAGTTGAAAACTACAATGTGTAAGAACAAAAATACATTGGATAGGATTAACATCTGATTATACCGTAAGGAAGAAAAGATCAGTTAACTTTAGGAACATTAAAAAATAAAATGCAGAGAAAAGAGAATTTTTAAAAGTGAGGCAAATATCAGTGACTTTTTGGACAATTTCTGGCAGCCTAATATAAGTGTAATTAAAGTTTTTGAAAAAGAGAAAGTGATACAAAAATATTTGACCACAGCTTCTACCTTAAGATATAGAAAAGGTGACCAAGTAAGACCCAAAGTAAGGAAAAGGAAGAAAATAATACAGAGCTGAATGGAAAGAAATGAATTAGAAAATAGAAAAAAAAATAGGGAAAATCAATGAAATCAAAAGCTTGTTTTTAGGAAGATCAATAAAACTGATACACCTCCAGCCAGATTTAGTATTAAAATAGAGAGAAGACACAAATTACCATTATGAAGATTGAGAGAGGTGACACCACTCTAGATTGTACATATATTAAGGAAATGTTATCTACAACTTCATGCTAATAAATTTGGCAGCTTAAAACAAGTGGCCCAATTCCTTGAAAGATACAAACTACCAAATGTCACTCAAGAAGAAATAAATAATCTGAACAGCCCAATATCTATTAAAGAAATTGTATTTGTATTTCAAAAGTTTCCACAAAGAAAATTCTAGACCCAGGTGACCTTACTGGTGATTTCTACTAAATAATTAAGGTAGAAATAATGCCAATTTTTTCTTCCAGAAAATTAAAAAAAGAGTATTTCCCAATTCATTTGATGAGACTAGGTTTATTCTGATAACAAAACCAGACAAAAGCATTATAAGAAAAGAAACTACACTATGGCTATCCCTCGAAAATATATTTGCCAAAAATTCTGAACAAAATTTTAACATATTCAATCCAATATGATATCATATTAATATATATCATGTCAAAAATGATAGTACATATTACCAAATGGGTTTATCCAAGGAATGCAGGGTTGGTTTAACACTTGAAAATCAATCAATATAAGTAAAGTTATTAAAAAAGAAAAAAAGGAAAAATATAGTTTATGTATTACTGATTACAAAAAAAAAGCACCCAGCAAAGCAGGAATAGAAGTGAATTTCTCAGCCTACATCTATGTCATGCTTAACGTTGAAAACTAAACACTTTCTTCCTAAAATCACAAACATGATCCTGATGTCTGCTCTGACCTCTTCTATTCAACATTCTACTGGAGGCTCTAGATAGTTCAAACAGTGAATGAAAAGAAATAAAAGGCACACAGATTAGAAAGGAACAATCAAACTGTCTTTATTCTCAGAAGACATGATTGGTTATATAGAAAATCCAATAGGATTTACCAAAAATAATAAATAATAAATAAATAAAAAGCTACTAGAACCAGTAAGTGAACTTAATAAGGTGAAAGGATAAGCTATGAATATACAAAAACCAGTTGTATTTCTATATACTAGAAACAAACTATTGGAAACTGATGTTTTCAATTTACAGTAGTATCAAAAATTACAAAATACTTAAGGATTAGTCTGTTAAAAGACCTGTACACTGAAAACTATGAGAGTGCTGAGAAAATTCAAAGAGGGCCTAGATAAATGGAGAGATAATTGTGCCTGGATTGGAAGGCTCAGTATTGTTAAGATGTCAATTTACCACAAATTAATCTATATGTTCAATGCAATCCCAATCAAAATTCTAACCTCATTTACTGAAGAAATTGCAAACTGATTTTTAAATTCATATGAAAATTCAAAGGCCCTAGAATAGCTGCAACAATTTTGTAGATGAATCAAGTTGGAGGATTA
Organism: Mesoplodon densirostris; assembly: GCF_025265405.1. Lineage (NCBI taxonomy): Eukaryota > Metazoa > Chordata > Mammalia > Artiodactyla > Ziphiidae > Mesoplodon > Mesoplodon densirostris. The sequence goes on from NC_082675.1 coordinate 42,364,763, forward strand.
ACACAACCTACTCTCAAGATCTACTGTAGAGCTTCAGTAATCAAGACAGTTTGATTTTGGTATAAAGATAGATCAGAGGGATGGAATAAAGAGTTCAGAAATAGACTCATACCTATATGGACGACTGATTTCCAACAAAATACACACACAAAAAATTCAATGGATAAAGGACAGTCTTTTCAACAACTGGTGTGGAACGATTGGATATTCATATGCAAAAGAAAAAAGATCCACATCTTGCATTACATGCAAAGCTAATTCAAGGGGACTTCCCTGGTTGTCCAGTGGGTAAGACTCCATGCTCCCAATGCAGGGGACCCAGGTTCGATCCCTGGTTGGGGAACTAGACCCCTCATGCATGCTGCCACTAAGAGTCTGCATGCCACAACAAAGATCCTGCGTGCTGCAACTAAGACCTAGCACAGCCAAAATAAATACATACATATATACATACATACATACATACATATCAAAACCCCCACAAAAAACAAAAAACTAATTCAAAATGGATCACTGACCTAACAGTAAAACCTAAAACTATAAAACTTCTAGAAGAAAACTTAGGAGAAAATCTTTGTGACCTTGGGTTAGGTCAAGTTTTTTTAGACATAACACATAAAGTGTGATTAATAAAAGTTAAAAAAAATGATAAACTGTGCTTCACCAAAATAAAAAATTCATGTTCTTTGAAAGATATTGTTAAGAGGATAAAAAGATAAACCACAGACTGGAAGACAATGTTTGCAAATTGCACATCTGATAAAGAACTAGTATCCAGAATATATAAATAACTTTTGAAACTCAATAATAAGGAAAAGAATAGTCCAATAAAAATATGGGGAAGGGCTTCCCTGGTGGCGCAGTGGTTGAGAGTCCACCTGCCGATGCAGGGGACACGGGTTCGTGCCCCGGTCTGGGAAGATCCCACATGCCGCGGAGCGGCTGGGCCCGTAAGCCATGGCCGCTGAGCCTGCGCGTCCGGAGCCTGTGCTCCGCAACGGGAGAGGCCACAACAGTGAGAGGCCCGCGTAACGCAAAAAAAAAAAAAAAAAAAAATGGGGAAAAGCTTAGAACAGATATTTTACCAAAGGACGTGTATGGATGTCAAATAAACACATGAAAAGATGCTCTATATCATTAGTGATCAGCAAACTGCAAATTAAAGCCACAATGAAATATTACATACCTATCAAAATGACTAAGATTAAAAAGGCTGACCATTCCAATTTTTGGTGAGGATGCAGAGGAACTAGAACTTTTACACACTACTGGTGGGAGTGTAAGACAGTACAAACATTTTAGAAATTATTTTGGCAGTTTTTTAAAAAGCTAAATGTACATAAACCATCAGATCCAGCCATTCCAGTATTAGGCATTTACCCAAGAGAAATGAAAGCATATGTCCATGCAAAGACATGTATACAAATGTTCCTAGCAGCTTTATTTGTAACAGCTAAAACCTGGAAACAATTCAAATACCCATCGACATGTGAATGGATAAACACACTGTGATATATAAATACAGTGGAATATTACTCAGCAAAAAAAAGGAATGAATACATTACAACATGGATAGATCTCAAAATAATTGCTAAGTGAAGGAAGACAGACCACAAAAGAGCCTATTATATCATTCCGCTTATGTAAAATTCTAGAAAATACAAACTAATTGACAGTGACAGATGATTGGTTGCCTGGGGACTGGGACAGTGTGCTGTGATGTTGAGGAGAGAGGTTAGCAGGTGGCAAGATGGTAGAACCCCAGCTGCCCTGAGGTGGACAATGGCTTCTACTTTCCACAGATGAGCACATCATAGTAGGAAAGATGCTCTTCCCTCAGGATGGACAGTTTGGGGTGGACCTGAGATTGCTGAAGAAGGCCATTTATTTATAATACAGGGAGTGGAAAATTAGGCCATTGTATTTCTGCACAGGGGAAGAATTCATAAAAAGTCACACAGAATTATTCTTATATAACTGACAATGTCATCGTTGTAAGGTGGAAACAGAGCTTTATTTGTCTTACTTAAAATGATATATAGAGCACTTGTCTGTTTATTCCACTGCAAACAGCTTCTGCAAAAACAGCCATGAATCCCTGGGGGTTTCTTCTGATAGTTATAAGTTACTTGAGCAAAATCTCTCAAGCAAGTTGCTGCCTTGCAGGTATCCATTATTCTAAATTCAAAGACCTTTCCCTTGTTGTTTGTTTGTTTGTGTTGAGTGCATATTTTTTTCCCAAAATTATGTTACACGCAATATTACTTTAAAAAATATAAAATGTGTCAGAACATAGCTACTTTTCAAATAGGTAAGTATATATGCCTAACTCAAAACACGCACAGCCAAAGGGGGAAACACTCAATAAATAGGCTTCATAATCAAATCTGGCTCAGGTTAAAGGGAAGTTAGTTTGATGGATTCAGCTGGGACCCTAGTAAATAACAGCTTCTGTAATTAAGCTACCTGAGCTTAGCCTGCCTGGGAGTTTATGGGCAGCTCAAAGGTGCAAGAGTGACAACCAGGAGGCAGACTTCAGAAATGAGTAGTCAGCTTGCCCACCCATGTGCTGGTCCCTCCTCAGCGCTCAGCTCATTTCACTGAAAGCTGAGCCAGGGAAGGCTGCTGTTCTCTACATACTGACTCAAATGTCCATGGCACTGACTGGCAAAGCTCATGTTTGGGAATGGGAAAGTAAGCCAAAATCACCAAATGCTGAAGTCACTTGCCCCTCTTTTGTCACAAACTCTGGAACCTGTCATTTTTGTTTCCATATATATCTATAGTACATCTATGTGTATGTATGTGTGTATACACAATCAGATGTACATACGCACGCATACATATACTCTGCAAAGAAAACATTCTAGCAGAAAGAGGAGCAGTGGCTTTGCAGCATACAATTCTGGGTTCAATTTTAGTTTAGTCACCCTTTAGCTTGTGACTTATTGTTTAAGGAAAAGCAATTTTTGGGCAATTGCTATGTGCCAGATACATTAGGCAATGGGGAGACAGTCACTGCCACAGGAGTTTGCCTCTATTTGGGATAGAAAAGCACACAAATAATTTTAATAAAATATGTCAAATGCTAACCTAGAAATAAGTAGGGTGTTATGAGATCATAGAGAGATAGGAGGTTTCAGATTTAATCTCCTGAAGGACGAAACGGAACTAAATTTTATAGGATGAAAAACTTAACTTTCTTGAGCCTCACTTTCCTTAGCTATAAAATGGAGTTTATAACATGTACATCTATAGTTTTGGTATAGGAAGTAAGCAAAGCATGATATGAAGTTTCTAGTAAGAAATGCTATTTTCTGCCCTGATGGCCCTCTTCCCTTCTCCAAGCTCTCAAATTCAAAGAATGAATAAAAACAATCCTTTGCCAAGGGTGTAAAATCAGAAGCCACTAACTCACATAGAAGGATGGAAAGGAGAGTATCATCGATTGAAATAAGAATTCTCCATTCCTCTTTATTATGACAAATTAATTCATAACACTGAAAGAGAAAAACAAGACTCATTCATTTCAAGCTACATTTTATTTTCCTCCTCCATTTCTCCCTTCACCATGCTTATACAAAAAGGAAACCCATTTCTTCAATTTTGAGAGGTAATTCTATTTCCCCCATTGTTCAGTTCATGTATGTTACAGCCCATGCCATCTCTGGTGTAGCAAAGAGAAGAGTTGCTCAGATACCCCTTCAAGGAAGGACTCATTTCCTGGCTTCAAGGAGTGTGGTTGGCTGAGAGTCTCCAGCTATATATAGGCTCCTTCAGAGCAAGCCTGAAGTTTGAAGTGTGGATCACAGTCTTCTCAGGGTGGCCTCTAGCCAGGGGTGTGCTGGCTCATACCAGCTCATACTGGCAGGAGAAGTGATGTGCACATCTCTTCCAACCTCTGTGTTCAGCGATGTCATGTAGGCAGCTTGAAATCAGCCATGGTGCAAGTATTTACACCACAGAAATGGGCAAACACTACAAACCAGGCTTTCCCATCACTGGAGAGCCCTTGTTAAACATTTGCCAGGACACGAGCCAATGACTGAGCACTGGTACAAGGACCTGGCTGTTTCTGCCCAACATGGGACTCCTGTAACAAGTGATCTCTGCTCTGGAGCTCCCTGTTGAGCTTGCAAAGACCATCCAGTCTGTACCTTGGACTGATGCAGCCATCTGTCCAATACTGCTTCCTCCCATTTTCCTATCACAGATGTTATTCTCTAATAACCTTCTGCAATTCTCACTCTGCCTCAGCATCTGCCTTGTGAAGAATGCAACCTGGGACAGCTGGTACTAGAATTCGTCTGAGGAAGAAGGTGTTAAGAAGGGGTTTTGAGGCTGGAAAATCATCTACTGGCTGGTAATGAGAACCCATCCTTGATGAGAGGTGGTACATAGGTCAGGGTGGTAGCCAAGGGCACTGACCCAGAGAGAGTTATGGAGATGGTTAGTAGAAAAAGCTTCACTGGAGGCAAAATAGATGGGTGATTGACAAGGGATGTATATGTACACACACCCACACACCCACAAATGCAGCAAGAATGGATGAACGGGAGTCTGAGAGTGGTTGCCCCAATAAAAAAGTCACGATACCCAATTATTTTCAGACCAGAGCCAGTACTCAGCCCTGGAAACCACAACTGAAGATGTGGCTAGATCTCCAGGGGAAGAACACTGCAAAAACTGCAAGTTTACACTGCAATGATCTGCCCAGTACTTCTCCAAAGGGACCCATAGCCATGTATACAGACCTACAGAAGTGGACATGAAATGAGAAGATCTCTATATCACATGCTAATGCTCAGCAGAAACCATCCCCTAGAGAAGAGGCACTAAACAACTACACAGACAAAATAGACAAAATGGCTTTGGACAGGCAATGCCGGTGAGCTTTTGTTAGTGGCCACCGTAGTCCAGGCAGAAGGAGCACACAAAGTAGCCATGGCAGCAGAGATAGAAGATAAGCATCAACTCAACATCATGAACTCCCACTTACCAAGGCTAATCCAGCTACCACCACCTCCGAATTTCCAACCTGCCAGCCCTAGTGAAAAATGCTGAGTTCCCAGCTGATACCATTCCCTGCCAGACCAATTGACCCCTTGGTGACAAGTTGAATACATTAGTCCCCTTCCATCATGAGAGGACCAGCAGCTCATTTTCATAGGAAGAGGTGCCTATTGTAAGTACAGATTTGCTTTTTCTGCACCTAGGGCCTCAGCCAGCACCAACAATCCAGGGTCTCATGGCATGCCTGACCCCAGGGATAAAATCTCACATGACATAGAAGCTCACCAGGGTACATACTTTTCAGCAATAGAGGTACAAAGGTGAGCCTATGACCCTAGGGCCACTGGAAGAACCATATACTATATTACCCAGAAGCTGCTGGCCAGACAGGGTGTTGGAATGATCTGCTGCAAGTGCAGGCAAAACAGCATCATGGAGGTAGTAAATTATGAGTAGGAGATGCCATCTTTCAGAGCATGGTATCTGCACTGAATCAGAGACTTTATATGGCACAGTGTTGCACTAGGAAGAATGCATGGGTCTGGGAACCAAGGAGTCAAAGCAGGAGTGGCTCCATTCACTATCACTCTCAGTGACCCACAGGGAGAACTTGAGCTTTGGCCTCTGCAGCTCTGGGCTCTGTAGGGTTAGAGGTTTTCCTCTCGAAAAGTGTCTACTCTGTCCAGGGGACACAACAAAGGTGCCACGGCTGCTGCCTGGGCACTTTGGCTTCCTTGTGCCCAGGAACCAACAGGCAAGAGGAGGAGTCACGATTCTCTCAGGGACAATTGACCTTACTCAGTAGAAAGAGGAAGGGCTACTGTTACACAATGGGGGTAGACAAATGTGTGTGTGACCCACTTGGGTGCCTCTCAGTATTTCCTTGTCCAACTGCAAAAATAAATGGGCAAGTGCAGCTACCCCAGCCTGAAAAGGTGATGGTTTCCAGAATCTCAGACTCTTCAGGAATGAGGGTTTGGTCATAACACCAGGTAAGCTATGTGAAATCGGCAGAGGCTGTACTAAGGGTGAGGAGAATCTTAGAACAGTGGACCAAACTGGGGAGGTGAGGAGGATACCATGAGTACCGTTGCGGCCCAAGACAGACTGCAGCAATGGGGCATCCCACAAACCTTCCTTCTTTAACTTCCCATTGAGAGTAGAGCCCCATCAGAGCCCTGGAGGTTCGGCTCCCAGAAAGCATACAGAGAAGTGAATCAGCGCAGAACAAGGGGTAGACCATGGACGATATGGAGATGTGCTGCTCAGATGCCCCTTCGAGAAAGACTCGTTGTCCAGCTTTAAGGAGCCATTAGGGGACAGTTTCCAGATGTTAACACCTTCAGGATCTGCCTCAGCTTTCAAGCTGTGGTCACATCCTTCTTGAAGAGGCCTCCAGCTAATGACTGAACAAAGTGCTGGCATAAGAACCAGGCCATTTCTGCTCAATGCAGACCTCCTCTAATGGGCAATCTTTGCTCTGCAGCTCCCCTTTGGGCTGGCAGAGACTTAGTTCATGGAGCTATAGATCCCCCTGCCCAGTCCTGCTTCCTTCCCTTTTCCTTTCATGGATATTATTCCCCAATAAGCCATTTGTGTTCCTGAATCTATCTCAGCATCTGAGTCTTGGGGAACCCAACCTGTGACAGGGAGGGGCAGGGCCAAGAGCCAAACAAATCTAAGAGGCACCAGGGCGTTGCCCTCCTGGAGTGCTTGTCTGACACAGAAGAACTTTTCTGAGGATCTTTCTCTCTGGCCCCTCAGAGAGGAATAGGTAAAGCGTCTCTGTCTCTGACCTTGCAGGCTCAGACTTGGACAACTCTGATGATGGGCTCCCCCAGCCTACCGCCCAGATGCTGTTCTTAGCTTTGAGATCGTGTTCACTACTATCTGATGACCTTTGCCTCTTCTTTACATCCTAGGTCTGGTCAGCATGTTTTACTGGTTTCCCTCTTCCTGCACTACCTCCTGGATCCTTTCAATTCTGCTCTTTAGAATGAAGTACCTGGTTCCTCCATTGAACCTAGGAGTAAAAATTGTGTGTATCTTTCCACATCTAGGTTCACGATATTGAATGGTCCGCTCATGTTCTCACTGACCTTGCAGCTGTGTATCCTTGTTATCCAGACCCTTAGAACATAGCTAAAACCCCAGTTTCAACCCGACCCCACCAGGTAGGCCACTCCTGGTCCAACCCATCCCATTGCTATGGAAATTCTGGTTATGACATTAACTTGTCAGACCTGGGGAGGAAGGGAATAATTTTCTTGGCTTTCTTCTCTACCCCATCACCCCACACCCCTATATAATTGTATGCACTGCCTGTAGACTAAACTACAAATTATTCAGAAGCCGTATGTGACATTTCTAAGCATCAGGGGATTCATGTTAACTTAAATCCCTGTTTCAAAAAATGATCATTTATTAGTCATTAACTGAGCACTTACTATAAGCTAGCACTTAGTCTCTTCCAAGCACGTAGACTCGGGAGTAGCACATATGTAGAGCTTGGTTTGTTTGCTTATTTGCTTGCTTTACTTCTCTCTGAATTCCTTCATTGACATGTTGTATATGCATTCTACTCTCTTCTGGTACTAAATTTTAGGCTGGTGATCAAGTAAGTACTACTGCTTTACCAAAAACAGTCTTAATATTATTTAAATGGACATAATAAAGGACATTTGCAGGCCAAAAATATGACTTATTTTGTTCCTCTTACCTCATTATTGCTCCCTCTCTCACCTTTATATTTTCCCCTCTCTTCTTCTTCTTGTGGAAAATTTAAGTTTAGAGAAAGTGAGAGTCTCCTTTTGACTACCACTATGATTTCTGCTTATTTTTCTTTCTCTTAAGTAACTGAGTGAAACTGGAATTTTTTAAGTTAGGGGTAAAAAAGAAAATTTTAATTTTGAGAGCAACCTTCTAAACATATACTGAGAACTTACACCATCTGTAGCCATACAGTTCTCCATCCACATTAATCTGCCTTTACTATTCCACTGCCTGGAATTTTGTTTTGTTTCAGAAATGTCCCCCAAATTCTTTTTTCTAAACAATAGACTAATGGCCTATCAACTAGCTCTTCTTAGAGTAAATATCCCATTCTCAGGGTTCATCAAAGAAATATTTACACAAGATTTTCTTAGAAACTCTTGCCATGATATGTCCACCAATCCTAAATTATTATGTCACCAAGCCTGCCCAACCCTAATCGGGTCACACTCCCCAACCAACATCACCTCCCTAAGTACTTCCCCTTTACCCCAGAAACCTTGTAAATATCTCACTTTTGTTCTTTTTGTACAGACATGCTACTAAGACTCAGCTTTGCTTTATCACAGGTCATTTTGCTATTTTCTTTTTCAGGGAATCAGCAGTCAACAAAAAACAACCTTTAGTGGGTACCTAGCACTGACCTACCTTTTGTGGAAAGCCATGACAAATAGTACCACCAAGGTGATTTCAGTCTAGCCAGTGACAGGGATAAATAAAAGTTACCATATGAATCAGAATAAGGTAAATGCTATAATAAATGAATAAGCAAACAATCCTGATGGGACACAGAGTAGGGTCTGCTAAAGCTTTGTAGAGAAGGTGATAAGGGAATTTAGGGTGTTGTAAACGTGAGCTTGAGATGATATGGAGGCTTACATCTTGCAGTTGCTGTCTCCTAATTCTCAGATGGATGGTTCCTGGAGATGCCTACAGCCACTTTAGTGAGAAATAACATAATTCCAAAATTTTTTGAACAGTTACTCTGTGCCTAGAAAATGTGGTGAATACTGGGGCCCCATTAATGAAGAAAATATGATTGAGGCTTTCCTTTTAAAAAAATATTGCAAGGAGACAGACTCTTTCTGTCTACCAGAGTCCTTCCACTCTCTCTACTGCCCGTGGACCCCCTTCCTGGCCATCTGGTGGAGTCTAAGTTACGAGACAGGGCACCATATTCCGTGATCGTTCACCCATGATTCCTGCAAACTTCTCAAACATTGGATAAACACCAGAGCACTTGTTTAAACAGAGCTTATTGAAACTAAACTGTCATGGTTCTCTTGTATCTTTTCACGGGGTTTGGTTGATGAGGGGGATGGTATCCAATACATTTTAACAAATATGAAGCAGATTAAACAAAGTGAGGGTTTTTTCCCTGTTAATCACATCAATTTTCTCTTAGGAAAGTATGGATTTTGTTTGTGCAGCTGACAGTTATTGTTGAAGGTACAATGTGGCCTGCCATTAGATTTCTGAAGATGATCCCAATCTGAGTTTAATTTGAGGGATAGTTCACAAGCCTAAATGGAAACGACTGCCTTTAGAAAAAAATATTCTAGCCACATACTGATTATACTTTTGAAACCTAAAGGTGCAAACGCTATAGGTGTGTTCGTAGTAATTGTGTTTTTCAAGTGATCACAAGAAAAATATCAACCTGATTTCCACTGAGCTCATAAAAGTTCCAGCATCTTGTAGTGATTCAGCCTAACTTTGCTGAGAAGAATACCAAGTGTGTGAAGAAACTGCAGGTGCTGGCAGCAAAGGTCTCATTCTGTTCTTCGTCCAGACAACAAGGTCCAAAGAATTCCATAAAATGACCAAAAATTGATCAGGGCCACAGTAATCCAAACAGGGCAACATAGGTGCAACCTTCCATCTCATTAGCACTGTTTGTCTCATATTGCATTAGCATCCATTTTCACTAATATGATACAAAAATGTAATGATGTATAAGTGTTTTTTAATGTCATGTAAGTGAAAACAGGTGGGTAATTTACCATGGGCTCATTCAGATTGGAGGTGACTGGCTGGCATTTCACAAAGAATGCTGAGGTTTTTTTGTTTTGGGGGGGCGTTTTTTGGTGGGGGGGACTTGTTTTTACTTGGGTCAAATTTCAGCAATCTTGGTTTTTAAAATCACTTAGTCAACTCCATGTGAGACATCACACCACAAGTCTGTAAACCTGAAGCAAAAATCAGGAAAGTGATTTACTGGGGCTGAAAGCCTCAACAAACAACAAGCCTGTTTATGTAGTTAACCTCCATTCAGAAAGGAAGTAAAGGGGGAGAGAGTGACCTAAACGAGGTATCATGGGTATTAAAAGAAATGTGTAGTCAGAGGACAACCCCTTGATTAGAGCGTTTGCCCTGCCTGGGTATGTGGCTGCTGAGCTAATGGACAGTCCTGGAGGCATAAGTCAAGGGTGTTACTTTATAAGATTCACAACCACGTTCGATGGTACCGACTGGTCCCTATTTTTTCCAGGAAGTTAGAAAGGTTTAGGATACCTCCAGATCTTTCCATAAGAGACCCCAGTTACTTTCCTGCTGCCATCATTATTAATAAGATATCAATAATCTGGATTAATTTCATCTACATCAATATTAGCTGAGCTCATAAATCTAGTGAAGTCAGGTGTCTTAGTGCCTTTTTCTGGGACAAGCGTTATTCAGATTCTCCCTTGACTATTTGCTGATAAAAGGTTATAATATATTTAATAAGATTCAAGGAATTGAAGAGCTAATTTTCTAAGTGAAAATGAGGTTCTCCTTTCTCCTCTCAGGTACATGTAGAGATAGCACCTTTCTCCTCAAACTTTTTATTTTCCACATTTTCTATTTTCCCATTTTAATATTGAAATAGAAGAAACATGTTCCCTACAGAGCACATTTCTTCAGCCTTGTTCTGTGTCTCACTTTGCCTGTCCAGCCTGTGGTTCTACATTCCAGAATGCCCTGCGGGAGAACGAAATTGTGTCCAGACGCAGCCATGGGAATGGGGAATTTCCCATACCTTGAGAGTGACCTCCACTGTGACCTTAAAATTAAAAACTTGTTTGTGAACTCCTGAGAGAGAAAAAAGTACATAACAGTAGCTTCTGTTTAAAAATATAATTGGAAAGCACAGTATAGAAACAACACATGAGTCAATCATGGGCTCCCTTAAATCCCAACAACTCATGACAGATTTCCTGTGTTTTGCTGCCCATGAATGGACCAACTACCCGTGTAAACATCCAGGAGGGAAAAGAACTATTCCTTTCTAATCCCAGTTTGTACTGGTAACTTTTCCCAAGTATTTGTCTTAGGACTGGCATTTCTCACTCATTCAGTCACAGTCTGAGAACTTGTCATCAAGCTTGTTTGTGTTTAAGAACACAGATTAGGGCTTTGGCATTAAAGAAAGGCATAAGTCTTAACTTTATCATTTACCGGAGGTGTGACCTCAGTTTCCTGATCTGCAAAACAGTGATAAATGATAGTACATACCTGAGACACACAGTTGTTATGAGGGCAAAAGGATATACTATATTCTAGTAGCTGTATTTCACTAATAATATCTTTTGACATTAATTTTTCTTCTTATGAAAATAGCTGCATGACTATTCCTTATAAGCAAGAGAGTTTCTGAGATGACTGTATCCATATCTGCCTTATAAGAAAATGACTAACAATCATATATTACTAATATTGTCAACAATATATCACATTTCACAGTTTACAAACATGTTCACGTTATATTATTTAATCCTTGCAACAATGCTGTAATTAATCTTTGAATGGTTATATTGCCTGTATTGTCCAGATGACATATTACAACCTCTATTTACATATTGAGAAGGTAAGATCCAAATATCGGAAGGAAATTTTTTCAAGACCAGATATCGTCTGTGTAACTAGACCATGAATTTGAGGAAGGGCCTGCCTTAGGAAGACCTCTGCCATTTCAGTATAGCGGGGGACAAAGTGACTGGCCATGTTGGGAATTCTGAATTGGTTCTGTCACTGAAAATGAAATCAAAGACCTGTGCTGGGCAGGGTCTATTGTGCCAGTGGTCCGTCAGCATTTCCATGTCAACCAAGAAAGCTATTGTATAGTGCCAGTGTTTTTGTTGCTTTTCAGGTCTTGTAAGCTGCAGTGATTTAAGAGACGGCTTGCTAGAAGTTGGTCTTTTGCTGGTGGTGGTTTTTATTCATCTGTTTGTTTTGCCTAAATAGAGAATTGTCAGTGGACTCAGCTCTTCACAAGTCAGAATATTACTACAAAGCAAATAAATGGGCAGGTTGTCTTGGGTTATTCAAGTCATGAAAAAAACCCTTTGTCTCTGGCAAAGTTGATAGACATGAATTTTCAAAGGGTTGGAAGGTACATTTTTATGTGTATTTCATGATCCTCAATAACTGCTTTAACCTGCTGATGTAGAACTGAATTTCACTAATATCCTAATTCATTGAGGATCAGCTATGCGTCCAGATTTCTGCAAGAAATCATGAGGAATATTTTCTTCTTTAATTGACACAACATAGTTTCTGCCACAAGGTGCTAAAAATCTAGCAGATATTAAATGTTTTGCCGACCCTTTCAAGAACAATACCAGACAAAATGTAACTAAATGTTATAAGGTGTTTTATAACTGTCAGACATTAGAGGATTTGGGGAGGTGATAGCTGGCTTCAGCAGCCAGGGAAGAAGGAAGGAACCCTCTCCTAGTTGAACCCACTCCATTCGCACTCACAGTCCAGAAAGGGAACTCCCTGTTGTAGTGAGGGACCCCTCCGGAATATCCCAAAGGGGCTTTGGGGTGTCTGAAAAACAGCGAACAAATCTTCCTTCTTACAGGAATAGCTCGATGATCACTGCTTTTAAATAAAATAATGTAGCTCAAGGTGGCTGCCTTCCTGAAACAGTCCCAGTTTTCTGTATAAGGTAGAAAGACTAACGTGAAGATACCTTCTTAAGTCCTGTTTTTGCTTCTGTATGATTTTTTTTTGTATGATTCTCTAATGTACTTTGAGAGAAACTCATCCCTTTATATCTCAAATAAAGAAAAAGAATATTGAGATTTCACCATGGGGGGGATTGTAATTCAATTTTACACAATCTCAGAATATTGACATTAAGAAATTCATTTAAGAATAACGACACTCTCCCCCTTTTCTGTTGGAATGGGATTAGTCCAATAAGAATGAAGAAACTCAGCTCTAATGCCAAGGTAGCCTTTTGGTGGTATTCTCCCAATCATTAAGCAAACAATGAACCCAAGTCTAAGGACCAGGGAACATTCCCACAGTCAGGCAGAAGGTAAAAAGCAGCAGAGTAATACCTATATATTGTCTGGAGGTTGCAACTGATAGGGAACAAAGGGCATATGCTATTGCTTTGGCTTGTTTCTTGCTTTCTTGAAATTTCCACCATAATGGGATTAAAAGAATCAAAGTATGGTCTAGCCCAGAGATAGGAGGCCTTGCTAATTCACCAGACCCTAAAACATCTGTTTTTAAAATCCCACCCAGTAAGCCGCAGCTGATGGGCCAGGTTGAATACCAACACAGATGGTCAATACAATGCACGGACAAGAACTAGTCAGATTTACTTTTTCAAGGACTTCCTTCAGATGATGGAAGTTGGATATTGAGTCAAGAAACTGAAAGAGTAGTAAATACAAGTCCAAGAACTCCTGCTGATGAGATTCTAGAAGATGCCTTGCTTCTTATAAGAATTTAAGGATTTGTCATAAGGATTTTCCCTTATGACAAATCCTTTTACTTAAACTAGCTGATTTGCAACAGAACCATCTCTGAATCAGAGCATGTGCAAGTCTCTCTAGTCTATTAAGGGAATTCAGATGGGAAGGAGTATAGTGGGCAGAGTTCATTTCAGAGGGAGGAAGCCAGTGTCCATATGTAGATTACTATGATGTTGTTTTTTTAAGTTTTTACCACCATTTTTGTATCCAAGTGGTTAATACATATTCATTGTAGAATCCAGAAAAGCACAAAACTAAAAATAAAAAGTACTCCGAGCACTAAGCCCCATTAATATTTTGCTGTGAATACTTATAGTCAGATATATCACTTTTTAAAAAAGCAGGATTGTGATGTATGTACTATTTTAAACTTTTCCCATCTAACATAATTTGACCAAATATTAAACCATTATGTAGTATTTCATTATATTTTAGTCCCCTTATATTGTTGGACACAGGCTATTTCCAATTTTTTACTCTTAGAAGATATCCCAAACTTAGCATCCTTGCAACAGTATATAAGTGTTTGTATACACCTCTGATTATTTATTCCATAGAATAATCTACAAGAGGAAAACACATTTCCTATCAGACCAAGGTAAGCCTGAAAGCATTTCTAAATATAAAAGCAAGAGAGGAAAACATAATAAAAATTACCAATAAGTTTGGCCTCCTAAAAATGGAAAACTAGGCTTCTTTTCTCCATTTTTTGCTACACCTAAGGATGTGCCTTACTGCCCAGGTACACATCTATACGTGGGTAGAAATGTTGGCTACCACAATATTAGCTGTGCAGGAAGAGGGAACTGGGGGATTTATTTCAGTCAACAAATTTCAAAGGTACCAACAAATATAAAGGCCAATATCCAAATGTGGCCATTTGAAACTAGAAGATCCATGTGGTCTTATCCTCAGAGGTCTCCTTTGTGTCTGGGCTCTCTCCTCATATAACCAGTATGTGCAACTCCAACCCACATGTAGAATCAGCTTCAAGAGGACAAGAGAGAGAATAAAGAGGTGATCACACATGCCTAACGAATCCCTCAATCTTTTCCTTTTATTTAGGTAAGAAATTTTTAAAGAATGAATGCCATTTAAGCCTATTAAGCAGCTTATTTGTTCTAATATAATGCACAGAAACACATTGGTGAATTAGCAAGCTGACAGTGCACTTAGTAATGAGTGAGGATTAATATGTTTGCAGAAATGTGATTCATGAATAAAAACTGACATAAAATTAAACTCTAGACATACACAGTCATTTGTAATCTTTAAAAAGAAGACTGCTGAGTTGTGAATTATTTTTTTGTTTTTTGGGGTTTTTTTTTGCAGTACGCAGGCCTCACACTGTTGTGGCCTCTCCCGTTGCGGAGCACAGGCTCCGGACGCGCAGGCTCAGCGGCCATGGCTCACGGGCCCAGCCGCTCCACGGCATGTGGGATCTTCCCGGACCGGGGCATGAACCCGTGTCCCCTGCATCGGCAGGCAGACTCTCAACCACTGCACCACCAGGGAAGCCCTGTGAATTATTTTTGTGTGGGACCTAGGTAAGAGTTATGGAACTATGAGGCTAGAAGAGGTGTTGAGTCAGCTATTCTTGTCTCCCTGTAGGGCAGGTGGGCTACCATGTCCCACCACTCTCGCACTGCCTCTGGTCTTTAGGCCAGCCCAACACAACCATCTAAAGGTCAGCAACAACTGCCTGCAGGTTGTTTGCAGTTAGACCTTCCTTCTTTATTTCCAGCTATTCTTCTTCCAACACTATTTCTACCACATTCCAAACTCTCAATAATTGTTATGGGTTGAATTGCATCTCCCTAAAAAATGTCAAAATCCTAACCCCCAGTACCAGGGCATTTGACCTTATTTGGAAATAGGGTCTTTACAGATTATCAAGTTAAGATGAGATTATTAAAGTGGGTGCTAATCTAATATGACTGTGTTCTTATAAAAAGGGGAAATTTAGACCCAGACACACGTACTGGGAGAACACCATGTGAACATGAAGGCAGAGATTGGGTTGATGCATCTCTAAGCCAAGAAACACCAAAGACTGCCAGCAAACCCACCAGAAGCAAGAAGAGGCATGACATAGATTCTCCCTCACAGCTCTCAGAAGGGACCAAATCTGTCAACATCTTGGTCTCAGACATCCAGCCTCCAGATCTGTGAGAGAATAAATTTCTATTTTTCAAGCCGCTCAGTTTGGTATACCTTGTTATGGAAGCCCCAACAAACTAATACTATAATGCTTCCTGACCCAGAGCCAGACTTTGTCCTTTATACTCAATCTCTCCATATATCCAACCTCCCACCCCTCTGCCCTAGTCCTGATGCCCAGGAACCCATTCTTAGCCCTGTCTAGCCATACGCTTCCTGATGTACTTTCCCACCCTGAGTATGTGTCTATGTAATGAGGAGGGAGCCAGGGAGCCAGGGTCTGGACACTGACAGAGGAGATGAAAGGGCCAGAAATCAGCTGTTGAGCCTCTGCTGCCTCCACATGCTACAGAAGGGAAGGGAGATAAGAGCTGGTTCTGCTACCAGGAGCTTCCAGAAGGCCTGAGTGTCCCCACTGCAGCCACCTCCACTGCAGGCTGCTGGCCAGGAACATAGACTCTGCAGGCAGGTGGCTTAAGTCAGCTTCTTTTTTTTTGTTTGTTTTTTGCTGTACACGAGCCTCTCACTGTTGTGGCCTCTCCCGTTGCGGAGCACAGGCTCCGGACACACAGGCTCAGTGGCCATGGCTCACGGGCCTAGCTGCTCCGCGGCACGTGGGATCTTCCCGGACCGGGGCATGAACCCGTGTCCCCTGCATTGGCAGGTGGACTCTCAACCACTGTGCCACCAGGGAAGCCCCTTAAGTCAGCTTCTTGACTCTACCACTTACTGGTTGTAGGACCCAGGGCAAATAACATCTCTGTGCCTCAATTTTTCTGACTGTAAAATGGAAAAAATGATAGTCCCTACCTCACTAGGTTATTGTGAGGATTTAAAAAGCCAGTATATGTAATGTGATGGTACCATGCCTAGTTCAGAGTAAGTGGTATGCAAGTATTTGCTTTTTGGGGGTTTTATTCTGTAGGACTGTCCCAGTTTTCTTGGGACTGTCTCAGTGTATACCCGTGGTTTTGGCATAATTATAGCCCCAACAACAACAACTGCTTACCCCCTTGCCCCTCCCTTTACTTTCATAATACGTACAAACTACTAGGTATAAAAAAACATAAGACCGACCTTCAAGATGGTGGAGGAGTAAGACGTGGGTATCACCTTCCTCCCCACAAATACATCAAAAATACACCTACATGTGGAACAACTCCTACAGAACACCTACTGAACGCTGGCAGAACACCTCAGACGTCCCAAAACGCAAGAAACTCCCCACATACCTGGGTAGGGCAAAAGAAAAATAAAAAACAGAGACAAAAGAATAGGGACGGGACCTGCACCTCTGGGAGGGAGCTGTGAAGGAGGAAAGGTTTCTACACACTAGGAAGCCCCTTCGCGGGCAGAGACGGGGAGTGTAGTGGGGGAAGCTTTGGAGCCACTGAGAAGAGCACAGCAGCAGGGGTGCAGAGGGCAAAGCAGAGAGATTCCCGCAAATAGGATGGCTGCCGACCAGCACTCAACAGCCTGAGAGGCTTGTCTGCTCACCCACCAGGCAGGTGGGGGGCTGGGAGCTGAGGCTCCTGCTTCGGAGGTCAGATCCCAGGGAGAGGACCGGGGTTGCCTGTGTGAACACAGCCTGAAGGGGGCTAGTGTGCCACAGCTAGCTGGGAGGGAGTCTGGGAAAAGTGTGGACCGGCCTAAGAGGCAAGAGACCATTGTTTTGGGGTGTGCGAGGAGAAAGGATTCAGAGCACCACCTAAACGAGCTCCAGAGATGGTGCGAGCCGCGGCTATTGGCACGGACATCAGAGATTGGCATGAAATGCTAAGGCTGCTGGTGCAGCCCCCAAGAAGCATGTGTGCAAGCACAGGTCACTATCCACACCTCCCCTCCCGGGAGCCTGTGCAGCCTGCCACTGCCAGGGTCCAGTGATACAGGGACAACTTCCCCGGGAGAACACATGGCGTGCCTCAGGCTGTTGCAACATCTTGCCAGCCTCTGCCGCCGCAGGCTTGCCCCGCATTCCATACCCCTCCCTCCCCCCAGCCTGAGTGAGCCAGAGCCCCTGAATCAGCCACTCCATTAAACGCCTCCTATCTGGGTGAAGAACAGATGCCAGAGGGCAACCTGCAAGCAGAGGCGGGGCCAAATCCAAAGCTGAACCCCAGGAGCTGTGCAAACAAAGAAGAGAAAGGGAAATCTCTCTGTGAAGCCTCAGGAGCAGCGGATTAAATCTCCACAATCAACCTGATGCACCCTGCATCTGTGGAATACCTGAATAGACAATGAATCATCCCAACACTGAGGCGCTGGACGTTGGGAGCAACTGTAGACTTGGGGTTTGCTTTCTGCATCTAATTTGTTTCTAGTTTTATGTTTATCTTAGTTTAGTATTTAGACCTTATTTTCATTGGTAGCTTTGTTTATTGATTTGCTTGCACTCTTCCTTTTATATATATATGTATATTCCTCCTTTTTCTCTTTTTGTGAGTGTGTATGTGTATGCTTCTTTGTGTGATTTTTGTCTGTGTAGGTTTGCTTTTACCATTTGTCCTAGAGTTCTGTCTGTCCATTTTATTTTTAGTACAGTTTTTAGTGCTTATTATCACTGGTGGATTTGTTTATGGGTTTGGATGGTCTCTTTTATTTTTTTACTTTTTTATTTTAATAATTAAAATTTTTTTATTTTAATAACTTTATTTTCTTTATTTTTTAATTTTTTCTCCTTTTTCTTCTGAGCCATTTGGTTGACACGGTCCTGGCGCTCCAGCCCAGTGTCAGGCCTGAGCCTCTGAGGTGGGAGAGCAGAGTTCAGGACATTGATGCACCAGAAACCTCCCAGCCCCTCATAGTATCAATCGGCGAGAGCTCTCCCAGAGTTCTCTGTCTCAACGCTAAGACCCAGCTCCACTGAATGCCCAGCAAGCTCCAGTGCTGGAAACCCCATGCAAATAACTAGCAAGACAGGAACAAAACCCCACCCATTAGCAGAGAGGCTGCCTAAAATCATAATAAGTTCACAGACACCCCAAAACACATCATCGGACGCAGTGATGCCCACCAGAAACACAAAATCCAACCTCATCCAGCAGAACATAGGCACCAGTCCCCTCCACCAGGAAACCTACACAACCCACTGAACCAACCATAGCCACTGGGGTCAGACACCAAAAACAACAGGAACTACGAACCTGCTGCCTGTGAAAAGGAAACCCCAAACACAGTAAGTTAAACAAAATGAGAAGACAGAGAAACAAACAGCAAATGAAGGAGCAAGGTAAAAACCCACCAGACCAAACAAATGAAGAGGAAATAGGCAGTCTACCTGAAAAAGAATTGAGAGTAATGTTAGTAAAGATGATCCAAAATCATGCAAATAGAACCGAGAAAATATAAGAAACGTTTAACAAGGACCTAGAAGAACAAAAGAGCAAACAAACAATGATGAACAGAACAATAAATGAAATTAAAAATTCTCTAGAAGGAATCAGTAGCAGAATAACTGGGGCAGAAGAATGGATAAGTGACCCAGAAGATAAAAGAGTGTAAATAACTACCGTGAGCAGAGCAAAGAGAAAAGAATGAAAAGAATTGAGGACAATCTCAGAGACCTCTGGGGCAATATTAAAAGCACCGATATTCGAATTATAGGGGTTCCAGAAGAAGAAGAGAAAAAGAAAGGGACTGAGAAAATATTTGAAGAGATTATAGCTGAAAACTTCCCTAATATGGAAAAAGAAATATTCAATCAAGTCCAGGAAGCACAGAGAGTCCCATACAGGACAAATCCAAGGAGAAACATGCCAAGACACATATTAATCAAACTATCAAAAATTAAATACAAAGAAAAAATATTAAAAGCAGCAAAGGAAAAGTAACAAATAACATACAAGGGAATCCCCATAAGGTTAAGAGCTGATCTTTCAGTGAAAATCTGCAAGCCAGAAGGGTGTGGCAGGACATATTTAAAGTGATGAAAGGGAAAAACCTACAACCAAGATTACTCTACCCAGCAAGGATCTCATTCAGATTCGACAGAGAAATTAAAACCTTCACAGACAAGCAAAAGCTAAGAGAATTCAGCACCACAAAACCAGCTTTACAACAAAGGCTAAAGGAACTTCTCTAGGCAGGAAACACAAGAGAAGGAAAAGACCTACAATAACAAAGCCAAAACAATAAAGAAAATGGTAATAGGAACATACATATCGATAATTACCTTTAATGTAAATGGATTAAATGTTCCAACCAAAAGACACAGACTGGCTGAATGGATACAAAAACAAGACCCTTATATATGCTGTCTACAAGAGACCCATTTCAGACCTAGGGACACATACAGACTGAAAGTGAGGTGATGGAAAAAGATATGCCACGCAAATGGAAATCAAAAGAAAGCTGGAGTAGCAATACTCACATCAGACAGAATAGACTTTAAAATAAAGACTATTACAAAAGACAAAGAAGGACACTAGATAATGATCAAGGGATCAATCCAAGAAGAAGATGTAATTGTAAATATTTATGCACCCAACATAGGAGCATCTCAATACATAAGGCAAATGCTAACAGCTGTAAAAGAGGAAATTGACAGTAACACAACAATGGTAGGGGGCTTCCCTGGTGGCGCAGTGGTTGGGAGTCCGCCTGCCGATGCAGGGGACACGGGTTCGTGCCCCAGTCCGGGAAGATCCCACATGCCGCGGAGCGGCTGGGCCTGTGAGCCATGGCCGCTGAGCCTGCGTGTCCGGAGCCTGTGCTCTGCAATGGGAGAGGCCACAACAGTGAGAGGCCTGAATACTGCAAAAAAAAAAAAAAAAAAAAGAAAGAAAAAAAGAAAAAAAGAAAAAAAAAATACAATGGTAGGGGACTTTAATATGCCACTTGCACCAATGGACAGATAATCCAAAATGAAAATAAATAAGGAAACACAAGCTTGAAACAACATGTTAAACAAGATGGACTTAATTGATATTATAGGCCATTCCATCCAAAAACAGTACACACTTTCTTCTCAAGTGCTCATGGAAAATTCTCCAGGATAGATCATATCTTGGGTCACAAATCAAGCCTTGGTAAATTTAAGAAAACTGAAATCATACCAAGTATCTTTTCTGACCACAACACTATAAGACAGTTACAGGAAAAAAACTGTAAAAAATACAAACACTTAGGGGCTAAAGAATACATTACTAAATAACCAAGAGATCACTGAAGAAATCAAAGAGGAAATCAAAAAACACCTAGAAACAAATGACAATGAAAACACAATGACTCAAAACCTATGGATGCAGCAAAAGCAGTTCTAAGAGGGAAGTTTATAGCAATACATTCCTACCTCTAGAAACAAGGAAAATCTGAAATAAACAACCTAACCTTACACCTAAAGCAATCAGAGAAAGAAGAACAAGAAAAACACAAAGTTAGCGGAAGGAAAGAAATCATAAATTTCAGATAAGAAATAAATGAAAATGAAATGAAGGAAACAATAGC
Organism: Mesoplodon densirostris; assembly: GCF_025265405.1. Lineage (NCBI taxonomy): Eukaryota > Metazoa > Chordata > Mammalia > Artiodactyla > Ziphiidae > Mesoplodon > Mesoplodon densirostris. The sequence continues at coordinate 42,385,906 of NC_082675.1, forward strand.
AAATATGAATAAAACTAAAAGCTGGTTCTTTGAGAAGATAGCCAGACTCATCAAGAAAAAAAGGGAAAAGACTCAGATCAATAGAATTAAAAATGGACAACCTGGAAGAAATAAACAAATTCTTAGAAAAGCACAAGCTTCTGAGACTGAACCAGGAAGAAATAGAAAATATAAACAGACTAATCACAAGCACTGAAATTGAAACTGTGATTAAAACTCTTCCAACAAACAAAAGCCTGGGACTAGATGGCTTCACAGGCGACTTCTATCACACATCCAGAGAAGAGCTAACACCTATCCTTCTCAAACTCTTCCAAAATATAGCAGAGGGAGGAACACTCCCAAACTCATTCTACGAGGCCACCATCACCCTGATACCAAAACCAGACAAAGATGTCACAAAAAAAGAAAATCACAGGTCAATATCACTGATGAACATAGATGCCAACATCCTCAACAAAATACTAGCAAACAGAATTCAACAGTATGTTAAAAGGATCATACACCATGATCAAGTGGGGTTTATCCCAGAAATGCAAGGATTCTTCAATATACGCAAACCAATCAATGTGATAAACCATATTAACAAATTGAAGGAGAAAAAGCATATGATCATTGCAATAAATTCAGAAAAAGCTTTTGACAAAATTCAACACCCATTTTTGATAAAAACCTCCAGAGAATACACATAGAGGGAACTTACCTCAACATGATAAAGGCTACATATGACAAACCCACAGCCAACACAGTTCTCAATGGTGATAAATGGAAACCATTTCCATTAAGATCAGGCACAAGACAAGGTTGCCCACTCTCACCACTATTATTCAACATAGTTTTGGAAGTTTTAGCCACAGCAATCAGAGAAGAAAAAGAAATAAAAGGAATCCAAATAGGAAAAGAAGAACTAAAAAAAGTGTCACTGTTTGCAGATGACATGATACTATACATAGAGAATCCTAAAGATGCTACCAGAAAATTACTAGAGCTAATCAATGAATTTGGTAAAGTAGCAGGATACAAAATTAATGCACAGTAATCTCTTGCATTCCTATACACTAATGATGAAAAATCTGAAAGAGAAATTAAGGAAACATTCCCATTTACCACTGCAGCAAAAAGAATAAAATACCTAGGAATAAACTTACCTAAGGAGACAAAAGACCTGTGTGCAGAAAACTATAAGACATTGATGAAAGAAATTAAAGATAATAAAAACACATGGAGAGATTTAGCATGTTCTTGGATTGGAAGAATCAATATTGTGAAAATGACTATACCACCCAAAGCAATCTACAGATTCAATGCAATCCCTATCAAACTACCAACGGCATTTTTCACAGAACTAGAACAAAAAATTTCACAATTTGTATGGAAACACAAAAAACCCCGAATAGCCAAAGCAATCTTGAGAAAGAAAAATGGAGCTGGAGGAATCAGGCTCCCTGACTTCAGACTATACTACAAAGCTACAGTAATCAAGACAGTATTGTACTTGCACAGAAATGGAAATAAAGATCAATGGAATATGATAGAAAGCCCAGAGATAAACCCATGCACATATGGTCACCTTATCTTGGATAAAGGAGGCAAGAATATACAATGGAGAAAAGACAGCCTCTTCAATAAGTGGTGCTGGGAAAACTAGACAGCTACATGTAAAAGAATGAAATTAGAACACTCCCTAACACCACACACAAAAATAAACTCAAAATGGATTAAAGACCTAAATGTAAGGTTAGACACCATCAAACTCTTAGAGGAAAACATAGGCAGAACACTCCATGACATAAATCACAGCAAGATCCCTTTTGACCCATCTCCTAGAGAAAGGGAAATAAAAACAAAAATAAACAAATGGGACCTAATGAAACTTAAGGGCTCTTGCCCAGCAAAGGAAACCATAAACAAGATGAAAAGACAACCCTCAGAATGCAAGAAAATATTTGCAAATGAAGCAACTGACAAAGGATTAATCTCCAAAATATACAAGCAGCTCATGCAGCTCAATATCAAAAAAACAAACAACCCAATCCAAAAATGGGCAGAAGATCTAAATAGACATTTCTCCAAAGAAGATATACCAATTGCCAATAAACACATGAAGATGGTCAACATCACTAATCATTAGAGAAATGCAAATCAAAAGTACAATGAGGTATTACCTCACACTGGTCAGAATAGCCATCATCAAAAAGTCTACAAACAATAAATGCTGGAGAGGGTGTGGAGAAAAGGGAACACTCTTGCACTATTGGTGGGAATGTATATTGATACAGCCACTATGGAGAACAGTATGGAGGTTCCTTAAAAAACTAAAAATAGAACTACCATATGACCCAGCAATCCTACTACTGGGCATATACCCAGAGAAAACCATAATTCAAAAAGAGTCATGTACCAAAATGTTCATTGCAGCTCTATTTACAACAGCCAGGACATGGAAGCAACCTAAGTGTCTATCAACAAATGAATGGATAAAGAAGATGTGGCACATATATACAATGGAATATTTCTCAGCCATAAAAAGAAACGAAATTGAGTTATTTGTAGTGAGGTGGATGGACCTGTCATACAGAGTGGAGTAAGTCAGAAAGAGAAAAACAAATACCATATGCTAACACATATATATGGAATCTAAAAAAAAAATGGTTCTGATGAACCTAGGGGCAGGACAGGAATAAAGACGCAGACATAGAGAATGGACTTGCGGACATGGGGAGGGGGAAGGGTAAGCTGCGAGGAAGTGAGAGAGTGGCATGGACATATATACACTACCAAATGTAAAATAGAGAGCTAGTGGGAAGCAGCTGCATAGCAGAGGGAGATCAGCTCCGTGCTTTGTGACTACCTAGATGGGTCGGATAGGGAGGGTGGAAGGGAGGTGCAAAAGAGAGGGGATATGGGGATATATGTATACGTATAGCTGATTCACTTTGTTATATAGCAGCAACTAACACACCATTGTAAACCAGTTATATTCCAGTAAAGATGTTAAATAAATAAATAAATAAGATATAAGGATGTAAAGTACAGCACAGAGAAAATAGCCAATATTGTATAAAAATTTTATACGGAGTATAATTTATAAAAATATCAAATCACTATGTTGTATACCTGAAAGTAATATAATATTGTAACTATACTTCACTAAAAATAAAAATAATAAAAAAAAGAAAGCCAATCCATGGTCACTCTACAAATCAGCACCTTCTCTGATTCTGAAATATGAGATTATTTCCAGGGAGGGCCCAATTTCATGGTTTGGTATCTGGAAATATTCCTTTGTTATAGGTAGGAGAAGGCTTATCCTTAGATAGCTTGGTTTTGAGTATCCCTGCTGAATGAATGCCTACCACTATCCCAAGGCTTGGGGTGTTTTCTATGATCACAGCCTGGGAAACCCATACTTTCTTCTTGCTAACCATAACAAGTGCAGGACCCCTCAAGCCAGTCAGGAATAATTGCTTTATTATCAGCTGCAAGGGATTATGAGGGCACAAACTCCATGCAGGTTGGTGATTATATAGATAGAGACATAGTCCAGTTTCATGGCCAAATCTTTCAGACCTTACAAGGAGACACTCACCTAAACTCCATTCTCTTCCCAGAGCAGGCTTCTCTGACTGGCTCCTCAAAAATCCTGCATTCTCTTTCACTTTCAATCTGCTTTTATTCAGAGTTGAGTCCCTGCTCAGTTACATATGCATTCTACACTGGTCTCTTCTGATTCTTTCCTCTTTTTTCCTCCCTCCCTTTTAATAAGTGTTTATTGATCCATCTATTATGTGCTAGGCATAGTTCTAAGTGCTAGACATACTGTAGTGAAAAGATAGAAAAAGTCTGTGCCTTTGTGGAATCCGTATTCTCATGGGGAAAAAGAAACATCAGACAAGTAAAAAAAAATATATATATATATATATATAATATATATAAAGATATATATATGGCATTTTAGATCAGGGATTGGCAAAAATTTTTCTGTAAAGGACCAGATAGTAAATATTTTAGGTGTTGCTGGTCTCTGTTGCAAGTATTCAACTCTGCCATTGTAGTGCCAAATTGCCACAGATGTACATGTGGTATGGCTGTGTTCCAATAAAACTTTATTTATAAAAACAAGCAGCAGGTCAGATAAGCCATAGGTCCATAGTTTAACAGTCTTGTTTTAGAAAGTGATAAATTCCATGAAGAAAATAGAATGGGGTGTATTGTAACTGAGAGGAAGAATAGCTTAGGGTGATCAGCAAAGGCCCCTCTTAGGAGCAGACTTTTGCACTAGGCCCTAAATGATGGGGAAGAGAAAGTCAAGGCTCAGAGTGGTCTAGGCAAAGGCATCAGCTGGTGTGAAAATCCTAACAGAAGAATGAGCTTGGAATGTCCTAGAATGGGAAAAATGTCAGTATGACTGCAGCATATTGGGAGAGCAACTAGAAAAGTCATGAGAGAGGGAGCCAGAGTCAAGGTAAGTGCTTCGGATTTTATTCTAAGCGAAACTACAGCCACTGGAGGATTTTTTTTATTTTTAATTTTTTTTTGCGGTACGCGGGCCTCTCACTGTTGCGGCCTCTCCCGTTGCGGAGCACAGGCTCCGGACGCGCAGGCTCAGCGGTCATGGCTCACGGGCCCAGCCGCTCCGTGGCATGTGGGATCCTCTCGGACCGGGGCATGAACCCGCGTCCCCCGCAGCGGCAGGCGGACTCTCAACCACTGCGCCACCAGGGAAGCCCCACTGGAGGATTTTAAACAAAAGAGTGACATAGTCTGATTTATGTTTTTCAAAGTTTGCTCTGGTTGCTGTGTGGAGACTGAATGATCGGGGATAAGACGTGACCGCAGAGACTTGCCAGTGGCCCATTGGTGTAGAGTCCCAATGAGGGTCCAGTTTTTACCTCTAGTCTAGTCTAAAATGGAAAACTGGCTGAACTTTCCCAGGACCCCCCTGCACCCCTCCCCTACTTCAGGGAGGGCTATTCAGTGGCAAGCAAGAGAAGCCACTGCTGAATGACTTGAGTGAAAAGGGAATTTATTAGAAAGGCATGGGAATGGGTATCTAAATATCAGTCTGGGAAAGGACAGAGAAGTATCTAATAGCTGTGAAAGGGCCCCTTAAATGAGAATCGGCTCCAAACAATGAAAAAAAGAAATCCTTGAATTACTAAGAGTCCTTCGAGTCCAGGTGGCTGAGTGTTTGCCATAAGCCCACCCTTGGAGAGGGGAGAGCATAGCACCTCGACTTAAAGATTCAGCAAGAGCACACACGATGGGAGAGATGTGATTACCCCAATAAGGAAGTAGGGTGTCGCTGCCACTGGAGAGAATGGACACTGGGTGGCCCAGTTACAACATCTTCAAGAACCTTTTTTTCTGGTGTTCAGCTTCTACTGAAGGGAAAACCTCTTTTCTTCCTTTAATTGTTCTCCCACCATTAGGTTTAATTCCCCTTAGAAAGAAGACACTTACTGGGCTAGAAAAATATGTTCTGTTTATCCATGTCCCCCACTGCACACCACCCAGAGATCAATTTCCATGAAAACACTGCTTTGATGAGGACAGTTAGAATCCTGTCACCTGTAAGTCAAGCTGCTCCCCTGACCCTCTTAGCCTCACCCACATGAATCAGGACTTCAAACTGGCCGCATGGTTTTCCTTGCTGTTTCCCAAATACAGCAAGCATGTCCACTCTTTCACTTATGCTTTTTCTCCCACCTAAAGCTCTTCCAAATACTCTGAAATGTTTATTAAGCACCAATATCTATAAGGCACTGTGCTAAGCACAGAACAATCACTCTGGTGCTTTAAGCAGTACTTCTCAAATTTTAATGTGCATCCAAACCACTTGTTCATCTTGTTAAAATGAAGATTCTTATTCTGATTGTCTGGGGTGAGGCCTGGTCATCTGCATTTCTCACAAGCTCCCAGGTTTTGTTGATGCTTCAGGTCTGCTGGCCATGCATCAAGTAGAAATGTTTTAAGTATATGTATTCAATAATAACACCTTCATTCAGTAATAAAAACTACCATTTGTAGAGTGTTTTGAGGGAGTTCCCTGGTGGCCTAGTGGTTAGGATTCTGGGCTTTCACTGCTGAGGCCTAGGTTCAAACCCTGGTTGGGGAACTGAGATCCTGCAAGCTATGCGGTGCAGCCAAATAAATAAAAAATTAAAAGAAATGTAGAGTGTTTTGAATTTTACAAAGTAATTTTCAAACATTATCTTATTTAACTCTTAGGACAATTCTGTGAGTCAGCACAGTAGAAATTATTATACCCATTAAAAAAAACACTTTACCTCCTACACACACACACACATACACTCATGTATATACCTACATGGTTTCTCTGAACTATTTTAAAGTTGCGACATCATGACACCTTATGCCTAAATATTCCAGTAGTTTCTCTTGAGAAAAAGATATTCTCCTACTTAATCTCAATACCATTGTCATACATAAGAAATTTAACATCTAACATCTATCTTAGATGTTGATAATCTAACATCTAAGATATAGCACATTTTCAGCTTCCTAACTGTCCTCAAAATGTCCTTTATGGCTGGGTCTTTCTTTTTTGGATCCAGGATCTGATCAAGGGTCATATGTTGCATTAGTCAGTATGTGCTTTAGTCCAAACCTTTTTTTGTTAGTGGTATTATAATTTTATTAATTATATTATCTCTGCTGTCAGATTACTTCTATCTGGATGTTGCAAGTCATGTCTTATATGTGCTTATATTCTCACAGATCTTAGACTATTATCATATACTAGGAAGAAACCCAATAAATGTGTGTTGAATACATTCATTCATACCCAAAAGTGATGGAAAGAGTGATCAGTTGCCCATAAATTTCTTTGGACCTAAACCATTTGATCATGACATCTAACTTTTTAGAAATATAGTATAGAAAGAATCTCAGATAATTTCAGAAAATAGAATTATGCACACATACACCCAGAGTTCTGGAAAATGACATAGGCTATTGACTCAGGCTGCTGCCCAGGTATACAACTCTTTTGAGTTTTGCATGTCTGTTTTAATTGTTCACATTAAAATGTTATACCCAGACATGCATTCCCTTTTGGAATCTTGAGTACTTACAATAAACACAAACATACCCTTTGTAATAGAACAAACCTTTTTGACCTTCTATGATAATAACATTTTTGAAGATTCCAGGAAAGTCTTCATGTAAAATATCCTATAACCCAGATTCTCCTGATTATTTACTCATGATTATATTCAGGCTAAACATCTGACAAAAATATTACATAGATGATACTCTGTGCTTCCCATTACATTATATCGGGGGACTCAATATCAGTTTATCTCATAATTGGTCATTCTAAGTTTTAATCACTTGGTTAGAGTGGTGTCCACCAGACTTTTCATTGTGAAGATACTTTTTCTACCTTGCAATGAATAAATAATGTGTTAAATGATACATCGAGACCCTGAGATATTTTTCTCCATCACATTTAACATATTTTTAAAGCGTTTTGTTTTTAAATAATTATAGATACACAAGAGGTTCTGAAAAATAAAAAAGTCCAGGGAGGTCTTGTGTCCCCTTCACTCTGCCTCCTTAAAGGTTAACTAACTCCTAAAAAGAAGGTTAACTTCTTTCATAACTATAGTGCGCTACCAAATCCAGGGACTCAGCACCAGTACAACCCACAGAGCTTCTTCAGATCTCACCAGTTTTATACTCATTTGTGTGTTTGTGTGTAAATAGTCCTATGCAGTTTGCTCCGGTGCTTAGTGTTGTACACTCACCACCACAGCCAGGATCGAGAATGGTTCCATCACCACAAGGCTTCCTTATGTTACTCCTCTGTGACTACAACCACCACCATCAACCATCCCAAATCCCTGGCAACCAGTAACATGTTCTCCATCTTTATACATTTTTATATAAAATGTTACATAAATAGAATCATACAGTGTGTAACCTTTGGGGATTCAGGTTTTTTCACTCAGCATAATTCCTTTGAGATCCATCAGGTTGTTGTATGCATCAACAGTTTATTGCTTTTCATTACTCAGTAGTATTCCATGGTATGGATATATCACCACCCGATGCCTTTTAAAATGTACTAATAATCCTTACCTGAGTTAACTGTTACCTCAGAGTCTTCAAAATAAAGATTCATCTTATAAAATTATTCCTTCAGTGTATCCATTTTCACATGAAAAATTTGAGGGTCAAGATTGTGAAACTATTAAAAGATGGATGCAAGGCAATCTCAGGGTCTCCAACTACAAATCTTGTATTTTGTGTCATCCACAATATTCATCAAGCACCTATTATGCACCTCCCTGTTCTAGGTACAAGAAACAGAAAAATAAAGATAATAATCCATCCTTCTACCCAAAGCTGACAATTATTTAAATATAACAGCTGTATGAACAAAGTCTTCCAAGTTTGGTGACAACTAGAAACCCACAGATTCAAGAAGCTCAATGAAACCCAAATAGGGAAAGCATAAGGAAAATCACATCCACCAAGGTACAGTCTAATTGCTGAAAGCCAGTAGTAAGAAGAAAAAGTTTGAAAGCCGCCAGAGGGGAGAAAAAAAGGTCCAGAGTGGAACAAAAGTATGATAGTAGATTTCTTGTCAGAAACCAAAGGGCTAGAAGTAAGTGCAACAACGTCTTTTCAGAGCTGAAAGAAAAATAAATAAATAAAACTGCAAACCCAGATTCTATTCCTAACAAAAATATCTTATAAAACTGGTGAGAGGGCTTCCCTGGTGGTGCAGTGGTTGAGAGTCCGCCTGCCAATGCAGGGGACACGGGTTCGTGCCCTGGTCCGGGAAGATCCCACATGCCGCAGAGCAGCTGGGCCCGTGAGCCATGGCCGCTGAGCCTGTGCGTCCAGAGCCTGTGCTCCGCAACGGGAGAGGCCACAACAGTGAGAGGCCCACGTACCGCAAAAAAAAAAACAAAAAACAAAAACAAGAAACAAAAAAAACAAAAAAACTGGTGAGAAACTTCTGCTTCTGTTTAAGTATTATAATAGAATCAAATTTACCATCCCATCTAAAACACCAAAATACACACATGTACACATACACACATACACACACACGAATGTGTGTATACATATATTTTAGGTACATATATGTATATATATGAGAAAATAATACTTAATACATTGAACGTCAGGCAAGGAAGGACAAGGAAGAGAATGAGGTGAGCCCTAAAATTATCCCAGATTATTGTCTGGAGAAGGGGGATTCAGGCAAGACCAGAGGTCTTTATGAGTTGAGAAGACTAATCTGGGAATCTCGGAAATCCAAGGTAACCAGAGTTTCCAGTGTAAAGCACTGGAAAGAAGAGCACTGCACAGAGAGAGGACCCTGCTGAGGACTGCCCTTGGATATTTGGTTGAGAATTGACTACCTGTATGTGATGAAACTATCCAAGTTCAGGGAAAGAACCACTCAAAAGGACTGAGGTAAACAGTTCTCAGAGCTCACACAGTGCTGGGAATAAGTCTACTCCCAACCATCAGCGTGGAAAACCTCATAAGTTACGAGGTATAAAGTACAGAGAAGAGCATTGTCTCAGTCCTGGGGAAAATTTGCCCTAGACTAAGTGCTACTCTGGTCATGTCTAACTAACCTTACACATGAGACCTGAAAGGACAAACTGTTTCCAATTAATTGAACCTCATTTAAGAACAAAGCTCAAGAATATTTTTAGGAATAGAAAAATAGCCAGTACCAAATGAGTAAAGGAAAAATATCTCACATACAATCAAAACTTACTAGGTAAGCAAAACAAAACAAAACAAAAACCAGGAAAATATAGCCCCTAATGAGGAGAAAAAATGGGATGGAGGAAATGGAAATATAATGTTTAAGGTTGTGACACTGTACATGAATTGATATAATTTTATTTGAAGGTAGACTGTAATAAGTTAATTGCTTACCGTAAAGCCTAAAGCAACCACTAAAAAGATGAAACAATGAAGTATAGGTAATAAGCCAATATGGCAAATAAAATGGAATTATTAAAATGCACAATTATTCCAAAAAGGCAAGGAAAAAAGAAAAAGGGAATAAATAACAGATGCAATAAATAGGGAAAAAAGCAGGATGTTAGGTTTCAACCCTACTCTATGACCATTATGCTATATATAAAAGATATATCAGGACAATGCAAATTTAAATCACAAAGAGATACCACCACTCATTGCTAATAGTAGAGTGAAAATTGAAGAGTGACACCACCAAGTGTCCTTTAGGTTTTAGAGAAACTGGAACTCTCATACAATGCTTGTGGTAATGCAAAACCGTACAGTTACTTTGGAAAACTGGTGGACGATTAATTTCTTGTAAAGTTAAATGTGCACTGGCATTTGACCCAGCAATTCTACTCTTTAGTATTTATTTATCTAACAGAAATGAAAACACAAATGAAAAGAGAAATGAAAACACAAAGACATGTATGTAAATGTTGATAGCAAATTTACCCATGAAAACAAAACAAAACAAAACAAAAACTGGAAACAATGCAAAAGTCCATTAAATCATGAATAGAGAAACTAACTATGTTATATCCACATGAAGGAATACTTCTCATCAATAAAATGGAGTGAACTTAATTATGGTAGTGGTTACACAACTGTACAACTGAATACATTTGTCAAAACTTATTGAATAGTACATTCAAAATTGGTGATTTTTTTGGTATATAATTTATACCTAAATAAAGCTAATGTATACAGATATATAAAATATATATAATTACATTTATACATGCATATAAATGTAAATATTTTTGGAACTGAAGAGTGAATTCAGTGTTATAGATTTCTAAGTCCAAAGCAAAGGAAATATTTGAAACCACTAGTTTTGTAGGAATCCTGAAAGAAAGGCAGTAGCTATAATATCATCACCTTTTACAAATAAGATAACAGTCTCACATATATTATGTGATTTGTCCACAGTTATATAGCTATTTTAAAAAAACATAACAAGTTTCCCCCTATTCCATGATGATATATGAATATGTATGTTTAAACTACACATGCAGTGGAATTAGAAAGGGGTTGCCGAATTCCATCCATTAAAAAGTCAAATCATCATTCACTTGCTTTTTGTGAACCACCTAACTCTTTCTAAAAAGCCGTAGGTGGGAAGTACTGACCAAAGATCCTTTCTACCTTTCAGTGTTCATTTTTTACAGATATCCCTCCTACCTACATAGGAATATGCATGCATAGAAACTATACCCATACCCATACAATCCTCGAAAGAATAAGTGATTAGACAGCTATGAATATTGATTGGTGGAGAGGGACAAAGGAGATGAGTGGATAAATGAGGGAATAATGAAAGAGAGAATCCAGAGGTGCATGAAAGATTGAGAGTGGGCAGCATGACCAAAAGGATCCAGAATCTCTATGATCCTTAATTGTCTATTATTTTGTCATTTTATAGAGTTAGATTTGCAGCCTCAAAGGCTTTTTAATTATTAACTTTGGGGCTACGTTTGCATTTACAGATATTAATACATTTCTTACACTAATTATCCAAAAATTAACACAGATTAAAATGTAAACCTTAAGTTTCTATGACGAAAACAATTATCAGGGCTTATAAAAAGAACCTACATAAAACCATTAGCTAAGCAAACAAAAGGATGTCTGCTGTTATATATACAAGAGGCATCAGCATGGATTAAAATGCAGGCAAAATGAACACACTAAGAATGTGACAAATTTTTATGCAAGTATAATTTTATTCCAGATAGGCAACAATTCTTTTTTAAAATGAAATGACTAAAATCTAGCAAAGGAGCTAGTAATGACTACACTGCTTCTCATATTTCTTTTAAGAAATTAAATTAAACCATTTTTCATTGTGATGGGCAAAAAAAGTAAAATGCCCAGAAAACAATAGTGTTTTGGGTTTTGAAACAGTAAGCAAGGTCCCTCTCACTTTCCACAAAGATTCACTTTCCCGGTGCAGCTTTGTCATCAGGGAATATACGTGTATTTTTATAGCTGTTAAAAACCCAAGAATTCTAGGGTTTGTGACAGAGAGACTAAACTGCCTTTAATGATGGTGGCATGAACAATAATTCGAGATAGTGTATGGCTGCCGAGGAAAAATCAACTTAGAAACAATCTTATGATTTGAAGAACAGACAACCACAGTGCGACTGAACTGCCAAATCTTAACTGCGTGTGGAGTAGGGAATGGGCAGGGGAGAAGAGGGAGCATGGACCAAGAAATGGTGTTCACATAACTGGCTTTGTAAACACTGACCCACACCTGTTGTTCTGTCTGTTATATATAGTCCTACAGAAGGAATTCTGGCCATTGGCATGTGTGGGGTACAGAGACATACTTAAGAAATCTTAATTGAAACATACAAGTGATCTCCTTGGGAAAAATCTGTTTTAAATTATAAACCTGGGCAGGGTGGGTGGGAGAAAGAGGGACAAAATGGGGGAGTGGGGAAGAGGTGGCAGGGGAACGCATTTCCAGATTTCCCACTTCATGCAATGACTGTCTCGCTCCATTACTTCCTATGATGTGCACGTGCTTTAGGGGACTTTTTTTTTCTGCAGCAGGTCAATGTTCTCTGTAAAGAGAAGCAACAGGAAGAGGGCAATGGTTTTGTGCTGTGAAGGAAAACCACAGAAACCCATTAAAGGGAAAGATGGAACAATATTCCTTAGGACATGTTCCCTCCTGTAGCTTTTCTGTACTTGCCAAACATTATTTCAAGGACAAATAGTTGTCCTTTCATCACCTGCAACTAAAGGAGCATGGTATTTTGGACAGAAAGATGAAGAGAGAGATTTCACTTTTACTCTTGTAGATATAAAGAGTGTGTTTGGCTCTATAAACAATTACTTGTTGCTTACCTTCTTATATGGGACACAAGCCATTTGTGATATTTATGTACAAATGCTTAGAGACAATGCTACTGAAGAAAATACAGTGAGTATTTTCTGAAAATGGGCATATGAGAAAACAAAATGGAAGTTCAATCTCAAGGAAGATTCAAAAACCAAAAAAAATAAACTCAGGTAGCAAACGGAAGGGGAAAACAATAACATTAAAAAAAGGAAAGAGCTGTTTTACGTATTGCTCTAAGGGGAGTTCACCAAGGTAGGGTCAGAAAGAGCTAAATATTACTAACAGGCTTCAACTTGGAGATAAACAGGTAACATCTTAATAGCATTTGTCTTTGTACTGCAATTTTCCCCTAACAGTCTCAAAGTATCTCACATGTGTATTGGAAAATAAGAAGTTTCTGACCATAGGAGCAGCTAAACATTTGAACAAGTTGCCGAGGGAGTTTAAAGCGTCTGTTTTGGAGATCCTTAAAATGGAGCGGCTTCTTATTTATCTGAAATTGTTATGGACCATTGGTTTTCAAGCTATAGCTTGCATCAAAATCTGGAGGGTTTGCTAAAATAAGGATTTGTGGATCTACCTACCACCAAGTTCCTGATTCCACAGGCCTGGGAAGTGAAGTGGGCTGGAGAGTTTGCATTTGTAAGAAATTCTGAATGATGCTATTTCTGTGGGTCTGGGGACCACATTTGGTTAAAGTCATAGATCTGTCTAATAATGGGAACAACCATAATCTCTTGACCTCTGACTATTACAGGCCATGTGCACTGTATTAGGTGGATGCCACCTTCCTCCCTATCGTATCAAGTGTGAAGCTACAGATGAGAGATAATAAACTATTTCTCAAATCACTCAGCAGATTAGGGGCAGCACTGCTATTCACATATGAGTTGGCCTGAATCCAGGTCCTTCACTCTAAACTACTGTGTTATACTGTCTAGTGGTGGGGTTATGAATGATCTCTAAGCACTATGTACACTTACAAGTTTCGAACTGTAAATCACACAAGATGCAGGGGAAAAGTACAAAATGTAAAGTACATGCTTTCCTGAGGTGTCATAATCTTTAGACGTCACTTAAAATTTTTTTTTATTTTATATTGGATTACAGTTGATTAACAATGTTGTGTTAGTTTCAGGTGCACAGCAAAGTGATTCAGTTATACATATACATGTATCTATTCTTTTTCAAATTCTTTTCCCATTTAGGTTACTGCAGAAGATTGAGCAGAGTTCCTTGTGCTACACAGTAGGTCTTTACTGGTTATCTTATCTTAAATACAGCAGTGTGTACATGTCAATCCCAAACTCCCAATTCCCCCCCCACCCCCCACGCCTTTCCCCTTGGTAACCGTAAGTTCATTTTAGACCTCACTTTGATATGTAAGGCCACATCTCTCCTCTAGGTATTAGTTATGAACTGTACTGCTGTAACCAAAATATCAGCTGTCTCTTTGTTCTCCTTTCCAAGCTTCTCCCTACTCTTGGCGCCATCAGAAATAAAATCCACTGATATAAAATCATGTTAGAGTGATGTACATTTTGTAAGGGATGGAGGGCAGGGCTCACCATGTCCCTGACCTTCCCCACTGAACCCTCAGTCCCATTTGTTCCCTACTCCTGAATCCTCCTTCTCTTTTATTCTCCAATATGCAAGTTTTCACCCTGCTTTTAATTTGTGGAGTTTCTGTTTCCTGAAAACTGGCCACCTCTCAGGTGCCCCAGATTCTGGAAGTTGCTTTTACCCTCTAATAGGCTTATGAAAGCATTATTTCTCTTCCACGATGGTCTCCCTACAAAGAAAACTTCCTATCAGCTGCTTGAGATAAAATATTCTGCATACCCTTATATAGAGAACATCTTTAAAACTTCCTAATAATTTCAAATGGAGGGTTTATACATTCCAGATCTATACCATCCATATGTGGCTATTGAGCCCTTGAAAAGTGTTCAAATTGAGATTTGCTGGAATTGTAAAATACATATAAGAAGATTTAGTATGAAAAGAAAAATGTAAAATATATCATTAATAATTTTTTACATTGATTACATATTGAAATGATAACATTTTGGATATACTGAGTTAAGCAGGATATATTATTGAAATAAATTTTACCCCTTTACTTTCGTTATTGTGACTACTAGTAAATCTTAAATTACTGATATGGCTAGCATTATATTTCTATTGGACAGGTCTGTTGTAGATCCTAAAAAGAACTAAGCAAACTGTCAAGTGGAGAATATGTAAGGCTGTGTTTTTCTGAAAGTAAGTGCACTGAAAAGTCATTCTTTACTACAAAAGAACCAGAAAAGATCTATTATATACTTATCTCCACCTGGCAAATGTCAAAAACCCTGGTCTTAAAGGGTTTCAGCTATTGCTGATCACTTGCCCTTGACACCAGGGTCAGCAGGCCAGACAATTTTTGGTACATCTGATACAGCTCTTACATTATGCCTTACACCGCATAGCACTGTGTAGTATTTGATGAATGAATGAATGAATATGTTCCTCATTTTGACTATAAGAATTTTGGCAGAAAGATTTATGTTTTTTATTCATTGCACAGTGCCTTATGCACAGCAAGGGCTCAGCAAATATTTGTTGAAGGAATGGCAGCTTGGGAGTACTGGGGAGGAGGGTGGGTGACAAGGTAAAGGCCTGTACCACATGGGAATATTTGGTTTGGATAAACGCAAACACAGTTCAAACTGACAAACTCACCACAGAGGGCCCAGGCTTCAACATTCTTAAAGTCACAGGTCTGGGCTTTGGCTGTGCCTTATTTAATTATGAATGTGAGATTCAATATGTCATTTAATGTTTGTGGCACATTCTCCAAGTTGCAATTTGCATAATAGGAAATGAGTCCAGAGTGTATTTTTTCATGAAAGATTTCAGAAACTCTAAAAAGAGACCTGAAAATTAGAATATCTGTGATTCCCTTGGTGCTACCTGCAAAGAAATAAAACTCAGGCATTTAGAAATTTAAGGGGCATCAACAAGTCAGCAGTGTACAATCCAATCCAGGCTAAATGGAATGTTTCCACAGATGCTTACAACTCTCCCCCACATCTTGCTTTTGTTTTCTCTTTACCCAAATTTAAAAGAGTAAAATTCACACAAACATAACAAAGAGACTGAAGTAAGAAAAGAAAGAATAGTTTCAGATTCCACAACAGGCGGGCTAAGCATGTGCTTCAGTTATCAGTAAATAGTGGGCACAAAAAAAGATTTTCTTTTTCAAATATGAAAAAAGAGCATCTAGGTAATCATCATGGGACAAATTAAAAACTAATAAACTGATGTCATTCTTATATAGCTTAGTACTGTTTATTTTGAATTAAATATGGGGATGGACACCATAAACTTAATAGCTCTTAGATCTTAATCTGGACCTGGGAGGGTGTGATTACAACATGATGTATTACCCACACTTGAAAATACTGTGGGTCAGTCCAGGGTCTCCAGACAATAACTTTACACAGTAAAGTCAAATGGAACATGGTCATTAGGACAACAACTCCCCTTAAAAGTGTTCCTCTCTGTGAAAACCCCGAGTTTTCACAATTGGGTTGGACTCTAAGAATCCATGGTTAAGATTATTAGATAACATATTTTGTAAACCACTGATGGTTATTATCTTTTTCTTGAATACAGTCAAGGAAAACAGGATCTGTAAGCAAGATGCTGAGACCATAAAAATATCTATATCGAGGGGATTTTTAGGGCAGCAAAACTGTTCATATTATCTATATGATTCTGTAATGGCAGATTCATGTCATACATTTGTCAAAACCTATGAATGTACAACAGAAAGAGTGAACTTTGTGATAATGATGGGTGAAAGTCGTTTCATCAGTTGTAACAGGTGTATCACACAGATGCAGGATGTTGATAGTGGAGAGACCGTGTGTGTGTGTGTGTGTGTGTGTGTGTGTGTGTGTGTGTGTGTGTGTGGTGAGGACGGGATACGTGAGAACTCTGTACTCCCTGCTCAATTTTGCTGTGAATCTAAAACTTCTCTAAAAATAAAGCCTATTAATATATCTTATATTTTATTTCTATCTATACTTCTGCATCCAATAAAAAGAAAACACATTTTTTGCACATAGTGGGAGCTTTCTGTACTAAAAATATTGATGGAAGATGGGTTAGATAGTACTGGTATTCTGGTGATCAATCTAAGAAAGAGAAGAAATAAATCTCACCTCACTGACTAGGGGATAGAAAAGGAGTCTTAAAGAAGAAGATGGAGGAGGAGGAAGAAAAGGAGGAGAAGGAGAAGAAAGAGAGACAGAATAAGAGAGAGGGAGGAAAGGAGGGAAGAAAGAGGATCCTGTTGAAATTACTGCTCTGGGATATGGTTGTCCTGAGGTTTCCCACGCTCACAGTCAGTATATATGGCCCTGTAGTCTAGTACTGGGAAGTGGTGATTGCTATCAATTGTGTGAGATCCAGGATGACAGGATCAGTCATGTCATAACCACTTAGAGAACAGCTTCATACTAGGTGAGCGTGGTGTAATAAATAAGGCATTTAAAACTCAGCCAGAAAAAAATGCATCTAGAATGTTGCTTACCCATAGGAAAGAACAGACTAAAAATGCAAAATAATAATAATAATAATAATAACACTAGTAATAGTAGTAGCAGTAATGAGGAGTGGGATCTCAGACACCAGCCTCAAAAATCTATACAAATCCATTATTAAGAATAAATATACTGAAATGGAAGAGTCTGTACCTCTGCAGGGGATACTTTTTTAAACCAGCTGCTGGTACTATTTTTTTTTTTTTTTGGCATAATGAGATGATCTCAGGTAAGGAAAATTTTAGGCTGAACGTCAATAAAAAAATTCCTGACTGTGAGAACTATTGGATTACAAAGTGGCCTCTCAAGGGAAGAAGCAGAAACTCCATCTGCACTGCTCTGGGAATAGGTTTCTTAGTTAAATTGTACTCCTTTTCTTAGTTGACTGCTTGACATTTCAGCAACAGAGCCAAATAATTCATGGGTCAACTAAGAAAAGTGCTGATTATAATCATCTTTTAAAATTTCCACCAACAGCAGTGAATTAGAAAAAATATATAGTTACTATTTTATTCCATGTGATAAAGCCTGTCGGTTTTTTACAGTATGAAATGTTCTTCAATACCCTTGGATTGCTTTTTATATGATCGCTAATATCCATAAAAACGAATGCCCTGGCAGTGCTAAGAAAATAGCATTTGAGAGTTGACTAGAAATAATGAACAGAGATTGTGTCCACTATTTGTACAAAACTGCTGCTAGAATCTTAACCATCCCTTAGACTTCAAATAATAACCTTGCTAATAATAAACTAGATTAAAGCCAGCAACAAACCAAATGACTTTTAATTCTCATGGAAGCAGAAAGGAAAAAAACAACAGTTTAAGAAAAAGAAGGCTTGCAGAGAATCAATAAATGAAGAACTGCAGATTGTGACACTATTATCCTGTAAATACTCCTTAGTGGTACTTTCAGGATCTCTTCAAGCAAAGAAATAGAAAATTAACACAATCCCATCCAATATTAGCATGGAACAAATGCAATAAAGGTGAAATACTAGTGCTCTCAGGTCCTGGAGAGGGGCCCAGGGCGAATCAATGAGTGTTCTCAACCCCTAACATTTTTAATAGAGTTAGAAGTGGCCATCAAGGGCAGCCCTGAAAGGGGCAAGGAGGCAAGGAGAACTCCAAAATGGACAACACACCATCTGGACATTGTACCAGGCAGCCAGCCCCAGTACCCCACACATATAACTCATTAACCACTGCATAAATATAAACTTTGGGTATTTATGAGCACTTGTGGCAACTCCTTTGCCCTACCTGTCACCTGTCTAGCCACTGGAATCTCTGATCATCAATGATCAGCAAGTACCAAGAATAGTTATCTTCCTATGAAAAGATCAGCTAGCTTTTGCCACTGCAGGTGGGCTTGCCCATAAAAAAGCCACATGACAGAGTGGGTTTTATTTAACTAAAATCACAGTTTTGATTTCCTTGCATTAAGACAAAGCAGAGCTGAAACCATACGTGTGTTGGTGTACATTAATGCTGGCTGATAAGATGCCATTGTGTTCTACACTGACTACTGGAAACCAAAGGATAGAAGCCTAGGTAGAGCCTAGAAAGGTACCTGCAGGTTCACTCTGCTTCCGGCTGGGGAATATGCACCATGTGAAAGGGAAAATATTGACTTGCGTGTCAATTGTTCACTCACTCATTCAGTCAGTCAGTAAATATTTATTGGGAATCAGAGGTGACAAAAAGCAAAATAGTCCTTCCTCTTCAGGAACATGAAGTCTAGCTAAATGAACTCTTGAATCTTTGCTCTATGACAAGCCACATATGAGACTATGGCCAAATTAACCTTTCTGAAACTCAGTTTTCCCATCAGGAAAATGGGTTAACACCTATCAAGGAGTGTGGCTCCGAGAATAAGTTAAATACATGTAGAGACAATGCTTCAGCATTTAACAAGCATTCAGTAAATGTTTTCTAAGCACCTGCCCATGCTTGCAACTATGAAATGTTTTGCTATTTGTGTGCACTGTACTAACTAGATCACAGGGTTATCTGTTCAGTATTGTATAAAAGCAAGGAGAGTACGTGTACCTTTCAGAAAAGATTGAGTAGCTGATATCTACATTATACTTAATGAAAGAATAAACACGAGGAGGAACTTGGATAAAAATTGAGGAAGTTAACATATTTGTAGGTTAACTGTTAGGACCAATCTTCATATAGAATGATGTCTCTCAATCACTGAAACAACTTTAGAAGGAGGAGCCAAAAGGATGTACAATCACCATGACTGTGTCAAAAATTACTTTTACGGCTACTTTTTATCTTTTCTATCTTTTGTTGAAAATCCATATAGATATGAAAGTCAGTAAGGCATAAGCCATTCATGACATAGAAGACATAATGAAATTATTATTTACATTCATCAGCATTGGGTTCTACACATAGTAAGGTTATATTAGCCCATGTAAACTATATATATATAAGTTTATAAAAGCAGTTAGAATGCTGGAGCTGAAGGAGATGCTGAGATCACCTAGTCCAAGTTCTTTACAGATGAAACCTTAGGCAATATTGACTAAATAAAGTGACACAGCTGGTAAGTGACAGAAACTGGACCAGAGACGTCCAATTTCAATTTCTTGTAATGTTCCTTTTCTCTTCATAATGTATAAGAATATATTTGAAGCTGTGTGGTTTATCAACTCTATTCCAGACACTATTCTAGACGCTGAGAATAGAATGATAAGCAAGATAGACACAACTGTTGTCCTTACAGAGTTTACAGTTTAGCTGGGAAGATAGTATTGTCAGGACTTAGGTCTGGCTTATGGATCAGGGAAGAGCTCCCAAGGGAATATTGTTAAGTTGAAGCCTCAAGTATGAGGCAGACAAATGGGGCAAGAAAATGGGGATGGGGAAGGTGGGCCAGAGAGAGCAGTTGTTGAGCTGAAAGACAGAAGGCTGGGGGATGAAGGGTGGGATGAAGAAGGCAGGAGGGAGGGTAGAGGGAGGTAACTCTAAAGAGATGAGTAGGAAGGGCTTGGAAGATCAGGTTAGAGTTTGGGAGTTACTTTAAGAGGAAAGGGAAGCCACTGATAAGTTTTAGGAGGGGAGTTGAAATTATTATATTTGCACTTGGGATTAGTCTGGCTGCATTGTGGAGAAATCATTGGAGAAAAAAAAATCAGAAGCAGGAGGCTTGGTAGGGGTAATGGGATGAGCTGATGGCAGTAAAGGTGGAATGAAACGAACAGACGTGAGATACATTTAAAAGGTGAAAGTCAGGCTGGGGACTTGTTGATTGAATAGTTATGGGGACAGTGAGGGACCCGGGAAAGTCAGGACTTATTCTTAGGTTCACCACATGGGAAAAGGCAAAGAGAAGACTCAAGGACTATCTATAGTAATGGGGAGTGTGTGCGTGTTGAACTTAAGATGCTAGAAGATAGGTGATAATTCCATCCCCCAAACTGTAAGAGATTCCAACACAGAGCCCATTATACAACACTGTCATCACATGGGAAAGATCATAAAAAATGAAGACTGAAAACATTTTACCAGACATCTGGAGAAAATGCAAATTTCCTAGAAAAATACTCATAATCTGAACAAATCCTTGGGCAGATGGAACTAGGAGAGTCGGAAGAGTGTTCCCCAAATAAAAATCATGTGGTAGTAAACACGCTGGGTAAGTGACAAATGCATTGCGATGTTGTGAAAGATGTGTTTGCAGTCAGGCACAGCAAGCACAGAGGGCCATACGTGGAATTAGGTGCACCTGTACATAGCACAAAATGCTTCAAAACAAGACGGTGGTGCGTTCTCTCTCACCAGAGGGGAAACAAATGACAAATGGAAGCTTCAAAATTACCCCAAGACCTAAACACTTACACAGACACTGATAACGTCACCAGCACAAATGACTTTTCCCATTCTCCCCCCAGCTTCCGGACAGCACATATTCTGTTTCTGGGTCCCTCCAACTTGGGAAAGAAGCAAGTACAGCCTCTTTGACCACCTCTGTAGAGCAGGTTTCTGCTTCTGACTCCCAGATCACCCCTATTTCTTTAGAGGAGAAAACGTAAACTTTTCAAATGCCCAAAACTTTCATTCTACCAAAACTTTTAAAGCACAAATCTTTCATGAAATTACCCAATACCAGCTTGTCAGCACTCACTCGATTGGTGTCATGGCTAGGACTCCTCTAGAAGCAGACCCTGAGACAGGAGATACAAGCACACAGTGTACCAGGGAGGTGAAGGGGCACAGCAGAGGAGGAAGGAAGTGAGATGAGGAAAGGCAGGAAGCCAGGGAAATGTGTGTTACCAAGCCAGCTGCCCCTGTAGGGAACTGGAAATGAATTAGTTATCCCATTCAAGAGGTGAAGGAGCTGGGTATTTACATACCAAATCCCACCAGTCATGGACTGAGAGCAGTAGGCAGGTGTGTGGGTGGATGGATGGGGGCTGTCAATTCTCATAGGAGCAGCAAAGTGCTAAGAGAAAGCCCTGAGGCAAAGAAATGCATATTCTGGCCACAGGAGGTCCAGAGGGGTGCACTGAGGTGGTGAGGATGATGGGATATGGGGAGCCCCTGAGAGTGTCTCCTGGAGATGGCAATAAAATGGGTTCCATTTTGGAGCCAAGGGGAAGGTGTCAAGATAGACTAAAAGGTAATTGACAACAGATATACACATACACACACTAGGAGAGATGTGTGGCTTTGCTGTTCAAAGCTCCTTGAAAGCAGGAGAAAGCATCCAGAAAGCCATTTTTATTGTGGTACTGGGGTGAAAGCCCAGACAAGAGAGAATAGACAAAAAAGATTTCATCCCAGGAGGTTAGGGACAACAACGCTGGAGGCCAGGACAGAAGAGTGGCTGGTCACTCTTTGCACTGGTCTTTTGAGGACCGCCAAGTATTAACAAACTCTTGTTGACAAGTAATGGTCATCAGACTTTCCGAAGACCTAATATGAACTTAAAATTAACTATCTTTAATTATGAAGAACAGTCCTTCAGAATCTTTTGATAGAGAGGCAGCTCCAACTGGGTGCTAGCAGGTCCTTGAGGAATTACTAGGGAAAAAACGTTGGTCGACCTTGCTCAGGTCAGGAGCTATCTGACCAATTGACATATCCCAAATATCTACCTCAACACTTCATATCTAAAGCAATAAAGATAAAATCATACAATCCAAATATAGTGAAAAGTTGTCAGTAAAGGACAAACCAGTCCAAATACTTAAACTTTAGCACTAAATCTCTCTACAAGAGGCTCAGACCTATAGGGATTAATGACCCAAGTTAGTAGGCCAAAGCAGCTTTTCAGTTTCTTAAAGGAAAATTAGGGTGAGGTACTTTCAGAAGAAGATATTCAGACATTCATATAAAAGGCTGGTTCTGAGGTTCAGAAGTTATGGAAAGCAATTCTTAAAACCGGAACCCCAGATGATAGGTTTCTGAGTATTATGCCTGGGAAGAAGCATATCACTCTGAAACAGCTAGACACGATCTCATGAGAGCACAGTATCAATCAGCCTGAGATGTTCCCTTTCAGTCTCCATGTCTCCTTTTTCACAGATGTCTATACACTAGAGAATCTACACAGCCTCTGCTGGCGGAAGTAAAAACCTACAGACTCCCAAGGAGAGTGAAGACATGTGGTCCTTGGGGCCTAGAAAAAACTTGGCAGATGTGTCAGTGTTACTAAGCCTGTACCAAATACCTGATTTTGGCATATCCTTGGTTCAATTCAAGAAGTTCTTAAGAGTGCCTTAGGGATGTGGGCCTTCAGTGTTAATTTTAAACACATTTCATCAAGGCTAGAATGACTGTATAACATGGTGGTTTAGAGGACAAGTCCTTGAGTCAGATGTATTTAGGTTCAAATCCTGGCTCTTTCCCTTATTGAATGTATGACCTGGTGTAAATACTTTCCTCTTCCAGTCTTTATTTTCTTATCTAAAAAATGTGGATAGCAATAGTATCTACATGATCAAGTTGTTGTGACAAGTAAAGGAGCTAATGAATAAAGCACAATACATGGCATGTGGTCAATACTTAGTGCCTTTTGACTAGTACATGAGGAGTGATGGTGGTGGTGGCTGTCTTGATGGTGGTCATAGAAGAAAAGGTTCAACTTTCATGGGGATGCTGATCGTGAATGCTGTTTACCCAATATCAGCTTTCCCTCTTCCAGGCACATGGTAGGATTGCAGTGCCCTGTCCACTTTAGAGTTAGAAATGGCCTTGTGACTCACTTTGGCCAAGAAATGCATGTTACCTCCTGGGGGAAAATTCAAGAGCAATGAACAATCGGCTACTCGCTCTTTTTCTCTCTGCTGTGACAATCAGCAATGTTCCTGTTGGTGGCTATTTCTTCTTCTTTGATCACGGAGAAAAGACACAGGCCCCAGAAGAGCAAAGTCCCCAGATGATCCATGATGGACAGGTAGTGAGAACAGAAATGTTGTCTACTTTGTTGTCTTCTGCCACTGAGATTGCAGGGTTGTTTCAATAGAACCATTATTTCCTAAAGGAAATTATGACATAAAATACTTTGGGATTCTCCTCATTAACAGTTACTAAATGATTATTTTGTGTAAAAATGGAAAGAGCAGTGATGTGCCCTTTTGTGTCTATGTCTTTGCAGTGATTTAGTTCTTCATTTCAAAAACATGGCTACAGCTTCTCTTTGTTGTTAAATTGGTTGATGGTCCAGAAACTTATATACAGAACAGGTGGTAGACGGTTTCTCTGTGATACATCTAGTGCTATCCTATGGTACCCATTTCTAAGATGATTCATTCCAGTTCAAGAACATAAACAGTCAACTCAACCATATTTTAAACACTATTTTCTATTCATTGGAAGGCAATAATTTCTTGTAACAAGAAATCGAAACCAGGTCTGAATCTACAATATGAGAGAACTGCATTTTGACTAACCACCGGTGTCAGGATTGCTGTAAAACACCCGCTACTTCATTGGCAGGAACTCCAGTCCCTTCACCTGGACATCATATCCTACCCCTCAGTACAACATGTATGTGATGAAAGCCAATTTCAAAAATACGGCTAAGCTAAATCCAGAAAGAACAATGTGTGTTACCAGTTCTAGTTCAGATTTGGTGATTAACTTCAGTTCCTTAAAGGGTGGAAGAGAAGAAAAGAGAAAGAAGCTAAAATGTAATGAACAGCTGTATACTTGTACTGGCAGTGCAATCGTGAACAAGATAGGCATAGTCCCTGCCCTCAGAATCAAACCTATCATAGCAAATAGCTAAATAACTAAAACTTTTAAACTGCTATAAGTGCAAATGGAAAAAAAACCCAAAATCTAGCCATTTGGGTTATATTCAAGGGCAATTGAAACCATCAAAGAGGAGAATAAGGTGATCTAATTTAGTTTTGTGTCACTTATAGTGACTGCCCATAAAAAGATATAGAGCACTTCTCTCTCTGCCAGTCTCCTTGGCAGTAAAAACCTACCAACCCTACTCACTTCTCACGTTGATCAGATTTCTATCATCATGCCTATTCCTGGACTTCATATAAATAGAATTATATAGTGTGTACCTGTTTCTGTCCAACTTCTAATACTCAATGTGTTTTTGAGATTTGTCCATGCTGTTATGTGTATCAATAGTTCGTTTCTTTTTACTGCTGAAGAGTATTCAACTGCATGCAAACACTCCAACTATTCACCTATTGATGGACATTTGTACTGACTTCCGTCCAACTATTATAAGTAAAGTTGCTCTCAATGTTCTCATGCAAGTGTTTGGTAGACATTTGTTTTCATTTCTCTCAGGTAAAGACATAGGAGTAGAAATTCTGGGCCATAGGGAAGGTGTATGTTTAATTCTATAAGGAACTTTCAGTTTTCCAAGGCTTTTACCATTTTACAATCCTAGCAACCAAATGTGAGAGTTTCATTTGCTCCACATCCTCTTTAACATTTAACAATGTCAGTCTTTTTGATTTTAGCCATTCTAGTCGGAGGCAAATGGTATCTCATTGTGCTTTTAATTTGCCTTTTCATCAAGACCAATGATGTTGAACACCTCTTCCTGGGCATTTTGGACATTCATGTGTCCTTTTTCCTCTGTTCAAGTCTTTTGCCCAATTTTGTACGAGGTTGTTGAATATAGGATTTGTTTATGTATATGGATATGAGTTCTTTGTGAGATATATGTTTTGCAAATATGTTTCCCAGTCTGTGGCTTGCCTATTCATTTTCTTAATGGTGTCCTTTTAATTTTCATGAACTTATCAATTTATCAATTTTTTTCTTTTATATGTCCTAAGAAAGCTTTGCTTATTCCAGGGTCACATGATGTTCTTACATGCTTTCTGCTTGAGCCTTCATTGTTCTAGCTTTTACATTTAGATCTATTATCTGTCTCAAATTAATTTTGTTATGTATTACTATACATACACTTACATATATTTTATGTATGTGTAGACATTGTGTTACTTTTTAAAAATATGGGTATCCAATTATTCCAGCAATATTTGTTAAAAAGACTTTCCTTTTCTGATTGAATTGACTTAAGGCCTTGTAAAAATCAATCAACCATATTTTCTGAATCTATTTCTGGACTGTATTCTGCTTCATTGATCTATTTGTCTATCCTTATGCCAGTGCCACAATGTCTTGATTACTGTAGCTTTAAAGCCCTGAAGCAAATATTGCAAATCTCAAAATTTGTTCTTTTTCAAAATTGTTATGACTATTTTAGATTATTTGTACTTTCATAAAAAGTTTAAATTACCTTGCTGGGCTTTTGGTTGGGATTATGTTGAAGCTCAAGATCAGTTTGGTAGAACTGACATCTTGACAATATTGTCTTCCAATATCTTTAGTATCTCTTAGCAACATTTTTTAGTTTTCAGTGAAAAGACTGAAATTAATTAATCTTTTGACAGATTAATTCCTAGGTATTTGATATTTTGCTGCTAAAATAAATGTTTTTATTTTATTTTCCATTTTTTTGCTAGGTATAGAAATACAATTGATTTTTCTATGTTAACCTTGTATTCTGCCACCATATTAAATGTACTTACTAGTGTTAGTAAGTTTTTTTGTTTTGTTTTGTTTTGTTTGTAACTCTCCTAAGTTTTCCTGTGTACACAATAATGGAAGTTCTACTTCTTTTCTAATACATATATCTTTTCTTTTCCTTGTCTTATTTCACTGGCAAGGACTTCCAGTACAACGTTTAATAGAAGTAGTATATCAATTATCTTTTTAAAAATTAAGACAATTTTTTAAGAGCAGTTTAACATTCACAGCAAACTTGAGGGGAAGGTACAGAGAACTCCCATACATCCCCAACCCTGACACATGCATAGCCTCCCTACTATCAACATCCCCCATAAGAGGGGTACATTTGCTACAACTGATGAACCTACATTGACATCATTACCACCCAAAGTCCATAGTTTACGTTATGGTTCACTCTTAGTGTTATACATTCTATACATTTGGACAAATGGATAATGACATGTATCCATCATTGTGGTATCATACAGAGTATTTTTATTACCTTAAAAATCCTCTATCCTCTGCCGGTTCATCCCTACCTCTACCCCTAACCCCTGGCAACCACTGATGTTTTTATTGTCTTTATAGTTTTGCCTTTTTCAGAATGTCATATAGCTGAAATCATAGAGTATGTAGCCTTTTCAGATGGGCTTCTTTCACTTAGTCATATGCGTGTAACTTTCCTCCATGTCTTTTCATGGTTTGACAGCTCATTTCTTTTCAGCACTAAATAATATTTCATTGTCTGGATGGACCATAGTTTGTTTATGTGGTGGTGGTCAGCTGTCGGGGGAGGAGAAGCATTCTATAGTTCTATGATTAGGTCTCAGTCTTATAGTGAGACCAGGCCTCTAGACTGTGAGCTGCATAAGAATTTCTCAGGTTTTTTTCTCCCGCCTTAAGTGGGATAGGATGGCTAGGGAGGGCTGGAGTTGGGAGTTCCTTTTCCCCAGGGTCAATTAGGATCTGATAATACTCCAACAGGTTAGGCTCTGGTTAACTAGTTTCCCCTGAGGGCAGGCCTTGTTAGAACAGAATGCTCTGGTATATTTTAAAATGGGTCATTTTCCCCTCCTCTGCCAGAAACATAAGGAGATTTTTCTCCAATATTTACTGTGGGAATCTAGCCAAGCTGCTGGAGGTAAATCTTACAATATTGTAGGGACCTTCCAACTGGCTACCCCTGGAGTTTTTAATTCTCAGACCTGTCCACACTGAGTCTCCAGCAATTTGTCAATTACAGTTCTGGTTTTCCTACCCCAGCACTGGTTCCTGTTATGGTTTTCACTTAACGACTCTGCTCTGCTAAGCCATGACTCCCTATATTCACTTGTCTGTCTCTCCAATCTTAAGGGCAGTGGTTTGCCCTGTATCCTCCCCTCGCTTATGGGTCCAAGAAAAGCTGTTGATTTTTCAGTCTGTTCAGTTTTTTTTACTTGTTATTAGATGGCATGGTGACTTCCACATGCCTTATATGCAAACTAGAAAGCAATTCTCAATTTTCTTTTGCTACATAGCAAACTAACCCAAAACTTAGAGGCTTAGTACAATAACAATTATGTTGTTTATGAATCTGTGGATTAGAAATCCAGACAGAGCTCAGCAGGAGTGACTTCATTGTGCCACCACCTTGCATGTAGGGAATGGGACATGTACCTTGGGGATATGAGTCCCTTAAGGGATCTTGCCCTGTCTCCACTCACCAGCACATGGCCCCTATGTACTCAGTGAAGGCTCATGGGAAAGATCTGGCAAGTCAGTGCCGACTTGTCCTGTGGCTGAGGCTCCTCTGAATTATGATCCTATATACCAGTTCATACATGGCTGTTAAGAGTTTGATGGTTAAATAGACCAAATTATATAGAGAAATATAGCATATGATAAAAGTGGTATCACAAAAAATTGAGATAAAGATTATCTTTTTTCTTCTTAGTAAATAGTGCTGAGACAATGGGATAATTTTTTAGAAATGGTAAAATTAGACTTGTTCCTTTTATAATACACAAAGTAAACACCAGATGGATCAGAGATCCAAATGTTAAAAAAAAAAAAAACAAAAAAAAACAAAAAAAAAAAACCTATACAAGTACCAGAAGATAACACAGGTGAATTCTTATATAACCTAAGTGTAGGAAAAGGCTTTCTAACAATGACTCAAAATCCATATGCAGCATAGTAAAGTATTCATAAATTTTACCACCAAAAACTAAACAATCTTTAAAATGAAAACATACTGAGAGACAATATATGCAACACGTTTCACAGATAAAGGATTAACATACATAATACATTAACATACATGATACACATGTATCATTAACATACGAAGAACATTTAAATTTTGAAGAATAAAAGACCAAAATCCTACAGAAAAATGGACAAAAGATATAAACCAAAAATTCATTAAAAGAGATACAAAAATGGCCCTGAAACATATGAAAAGATGTACAGTCTACACATAAGAGAAATGCAAAGTAAACCACACTGAGTTACCATTTCTCACCCATCAGACTGGCAAAATTTCAAAAACTTGACAACACACATTCTATCAGTGAGGCCGTGGGGGAAGAGGTGCTCTTATGCACTGCTAGCTGGAATGCAAAATGACACAACTCCTATGGAGGGAAAATTGACAATGTCTCATAAAACTACAACTACCTGTATCCTTTGACCCAGCAATCTTCTAGGAATTTATACTGAAAATACACTTTCAATAATATGAAAATATATATGTACTAATTTATGCACAGCAGCAATACGTATAATTGCAAAATATCAGAAGCTCCCTAAATGTCCAAGCATTGATATGTTAAAATTTGGTGGATAGGGCTTACCTGGTGGTGCAGTGGTTGGGAGTCTGCCTGCCGATGCAGGGGACACAGGTTCGTGCCCCGGTCCGGGAGGATCCCACATGCCGCGGAGCGGCTGGGCCCACGAGCCATGGCTGCTGGGCCTGCGCGTCCGGAGCCTGTGTTCTGCAACGGGAGAGGCCACAGCAGTGAGAGGCCCGCGTACGGCAAAAAAAAAAAAAAAAAAATTGGGTGGATACATCAAGTGATGTCAGTCACACTATCCAATTCTTAAAAAGAAAAAGAAGGGGAAGGGAGGGAGAAGGAGGTAAAAAAGAACGAGGATGAGCTATATGAATTGCTACAGAGTGATTTCCATAATATATTACTAAGTGGAGAAAAAAGTAAAGTACAAAAGAGCACATATTGTATACTTCTTTTTGCGTAAAATAGAGGGGAAAATAAGAAATCATAATAGATATCTTCTTACCTCTACATAAGAAATACAAGGAAAATAAAAGTTTGCTTTCTATAAGGTTAGGTAGGGGAGGAAACAGGGCAAAAGGGATATGGGGACAGTGACACTTGTCAGAATATTCCTTTTTGATACAGTTTTAGCCTTTGGAATCATGTTAAAGTTTTTAATATAAAAAATTAAATTAATCCAGATGGAAAGGGGAATCTAAAATGGAAATGAAAGTAAAACAGATGGCCCTAATGTATTTCAAGGACTACTATAACCACACTTATGGGAGGGTAAAAAAAAAAGAGAACAATCAGGTAATTTATGAACACAGAATTTGGTTATTAAGCCCTCAGTGTTGGGTGGGGTAGAGGATGTAGTGGAATGTGGGGTGAGAACTGCAAACAAACTCTGAACTTCTTTTAGTTCATTTGTGTTTAGAAGAGAGACAAGTTAAATAATTCTGAAAAAAAATTAAATGTACTATAAGCTTGAGCAAATAAGTAAATGTGTTGTTACTGTGAGGGGGCCAGGATTCGCACTGTGGAAGAAAGGACATACAAATATGAAATGAAGTAAATGAACCCTGTAGGGATGAATTGGAATTGGAGGTAACAATATGAACTCATGGTTTCTAAAATATGAAATACATGTGCTTATACATGTGTATGTGCATGTGTATACACAAGTATATTTATATGTACATACATTTTTATGTTTCCTAGCTCTGCCCACTGAAAGGGTCAAGAAACAATGACATCCTAAGAATAATGAGCACCCCTAGCACCCGAAATGTGGTCTCTAATCCGTTCCCCAATAAAAGGAACCAGGGATCCTCAAAGAAGTGCTGATTCTAGACCTGGGACAGAGAGGTACAAGGTAAGCCTGGAAAGTTTTGTTATGACAAGAAGTAAAGACGTTCTCAGTAAAATTAATGAGGACATGTCACAAAGACATGGGAGTCATTTGAACAGGCTGCCACCAGTCAAATCTGGAATAATTTGAGCACAAAATAATTAAGTACACCATTGAAAAATAGGAATTCATGACTTTTTACATCTTAACCAGAAGTGAAAATCCCAATTTAGGTTTTAAAAGTACTTTTACTACTGAGTGGAGATTGGATTGGAGGGCTCAGGGTCAAAGCTGTGAAACCAAAGGAGGAGCTGTTGTAGGAGATGAATGATGGTTGCCTGAATTACAGGTGCAGGCAATGAAGACAAAGAAAAGTAGGTGGATCAGAGATGAACTTCCAAGACAAGACTGATAGGACTTGCTGATGAATTAATGAGAAAAGAAGGTCCTGATGGGACTATGATGCTGTTTATTGACAAAGGGAAAAGTTGGAGGAAAAAGTTTGTAGTGGGGATCTTGGTAGGGGTGGAGGGGCAAGGATGAAGCATCTTGAACATGTATAGCTTGTGATTCTGTGAGATATCCAGGTGAACTCTGCATGTCGACTATTGGATATACAAGTATGGAGCTCAGAGGGGGTCTGGGATAGAAATTCTAACTCCATACAATAAGCATTCTTAAACTAGTTAAAAATGGTGAGGGTCTAAAATGTAACTTAATTTTCTCAAAGTCATCAGCCTGGTAAGTTGACATGCTAGGATTCAAACCCTGTAAGCGACCTCATCGCACTTCCTTGGAGAACTAAACTCCATCTGATATGTCTCATGTCCCCAAGAACACTTAGCAAAACACTCAGGGCAGAATAGAGGTTTAGTAAGTACTGGTTGATTGATTAATATGTCTGGGGATATTAAGAAACTCCCCAAACACCAAATGTTGTATTAAATTTACACTGCTACATTTGAAATGTAGACTTGATTAACTGCCTTCTGGCAGTCAGTAGCATACCAACTTGGGTAGAAGGTAAGCAGAAGCAGAGAAAACAAATCCAGCCTATATGAGGCCCAGTTAATACTGGTCCTGAATGATTGGGCCTGGTCAATGGATGCCTCTGTTTTACCCAATAAGGGCAAACCTTTCTTTCTCCTGTAGGTGCCTTGACCTGCCTGCATCTGCGCTGAAGTAATAACACTGTCCTGGCGGCCATGTTAAGATCATCAAAGCTTAGTTAGTCCTTTTGCATCATCACATGGCCTACGAATGCTGTGTTTGTGGCCCAATTTCCACCAAGAAAAGAAAAAAGACTAGCTATGCTAAGCTTGAGCAGTACAATGAATCTTGTCCTGCCAGTTTTTATCCACTTTTCTTTTCTCTACAAGTCTTTCTCATTTGGCTTTTTGCTATATATTTAGCAGCCCTAGTACACCTCTCAGCCAGGACACAAGAAACTATTTCTCTCCAGTGATGTGGGGCATAAGCAAAAGTTTATCTGAACATTTTAAGGTTAGTATTCACTGTGTTTGGGAAGAACTATATTTTCCACCAAACATGATTACCACAGAAACAGCTGCATTTAACTGCTGACATGTCATAAGTCCTTCACCTTGGAACGGTATTAGGATTAGCAGCCCTGAGGTTGTCATGTGGTAATTAAGGGACTGTGAAATGTTATATAAAGGCTCACAGCTGGTTGTTCGAGACAGCAAAATTGAAAGGCAGATTGCTATCACCAGGGGAGATCAGCTCTTCTAGTTCTGTAATACTAAGCCCCAGCACTTGCTGGAAAAGCTGCAAGTATGTCAAGAGTTAATTTCTGGCCATTGTATGACCCTCATGGTTTTCCTGTGGTGGGTCATAGTCGGGAAAGAATACACCATTATCACGCTGGACTGGGATGGTGTGTGAGTTTCTGCCAAGATATGAAATAAATGTGTGTTGCCAGTTCAAGCTCTTTGGTCCTGACGTCCCTCCATCATAGGTTCTTACAGGGGCAATAGACAGCCTTCAGAAGACAAAAGTTCTCTGTCCACCAGTCCACTGACTTACCTCAGCCCTCAGAGAAATAGAAACTTACATAGCTGCTTAGGAAGCTATTATGCTACTTGGCGTTTCCTGCTGTTCTCATTGTCATTGAATCCCTGATAGTGTTATTTAGAAATCAGGGATAATCACTACTGGTATATTACATATGAGACAGTAAAATGTTTCTGAGATAGACTAATAGCCAAATAAATTTTGATTCCAAATGCCTCAAGAGTATCAGGAACCACCTTAAAATTATTATATAGAAACCAGTAATTTCAGTTCAAATGTATTTTATACATATTTGAGAGAATATAGGTTTTTAAACTCTTTTTCAAAGTATATTTAAAAATATGAGGCTAGTTATGAAATACGAAGCCCCATTCCTCCCCCAGATCAAAAAAAAATCCATTCCACTATAAAATCTATAAGGTTGGGAGGAAGAGTAAATTAGAAAGTGATAGCATAAAAGAGTGGTGGCAAACACGTTTTAGCTCATATGCCAGGTCTGTTTAATTAATAGTGCTTATCTGCAGAGCTGGGTTAAGAAAGAGTCTGAGTGTATGATTATTTAGTGACATCTACTGCAGGTGTATGAAGGAGGAATGGGGTATATTTTATATGAGGTTGCACTGAAGATATTTAGCTTTACAAATCTTTGTCAAAATGGAAGGAGATTAAGATGTGATTTGCTGCAGACTCAAGTAGTCATTCTGAAACATTTATTTTTCTTCACTGTTCATAAGAAAGAGATCAAGATAGAAACTCTAAAGGGTAAATTTGGCTCTAAGTCAAGATCAGAGAATGGCATGCAACAAAAAATAAAATCCAGATAACATCTTATTTGCAATTGTAATACATATATACATATACATGTATATGTATTAAAATTTTTAAAAAAATATTATATATATGTATACATATTTAGCAACTAAGGTAGTGGTTAAAGGTGACTGCAAATTCTTTGACACTCCTCTGATTGAGAGATAGGATATATGTGCACTACCCTTGAAACTAGGTGTGTCCTTATAGTCCAAAAATGAGATACAGACAATTATAATAGCATGATGGTTAAGAGTTCAGGCTTTGGATCCCAGTCTCTGATCTGACACTAACAGTGTGTCCTTGAGCAAGTTTGTAAACATTTTGTTCTTCCATTTTATTACCTGTAAAATGAGTATAATGATAGTACCCATCTAGGAGGTTATTGGGAGATTTAAATGAGGTACTATGTGCAGAGGACTTAAAAGAGGGTCTGGCACTTAGTAAATTCTCAATAAATGGGCCATTATGATTATTAAAATAGGACAAAGTACAAGTGCTCTGGGAGCAAAGCGAGGGATATTTATTCAAGTGGTGGTGATGAGAGATCAGAAAAGACTTCATGGGAGAAGTGACATTTTACCTGTGACCAACAGGGTTAGGAGGATTTGTTCTAGGAAGCAGGCTTTGAGGGGGTGGCTTGAAGGAGGGAGGGGACAGGGACTTCCAAGCAGAGACAGTAGCTTACACTAAGTCCCTGGACTCAAGAGAGAGCATGGCACCATGCTGGATTCGACTCCAATTTCTGAATCTATCCCTGTGGTGTCTTTAGTCATTATTCAATTCCCTTGAACATCAAGATGTCATTGACTTCCTAAATTAGAGTTCTTACTTCTCAGCCTTTCAATCATTTTTCATCATTTACTCTAACTCTTCTCGAAGTGTCAATTACTCCTCTCTACAAAGAGATAAAGCTGTCCTTTGCATCCTAGTACCAGCCCAGCAAGTGTTCTACTCTTGCCTTGTGGTCTGCTCTGGACTCCGATCTTCAGGACCTCGCTGATCACCTGGGATTTGCATTAATATTTCAAAGCCATCTTACCTTGCTAAGCTGGTCAGGGTCAGTCCTTAGCAAGTAATGAGTTTATCCATACACTGTGCAAATATTTGTAAATGGAAACAAAGTAGTTCATTTAATAGCTTACAAGTCCTGTAGAGGCCTACATGGATGGAAAGAATTTTTAAAAAGGGAATATTCAGCTGTCGGGCTGGATCACTTCCTCAAACCAAAACAAATGTTCTTTATAAAATGGCTATCAGCTGGGTTCTCTGCTACCTCTCCTAAGAGGGAAAAAGATGAAGAGATGGGGGTTGCAAGTGAAAAGATGCTGTGAGAGCAAAAGCCGTGGGATTCAAACCCAATCACAGAAAGTGTCCTTTAAAAAAAGTAGTCTGTAGTCAGTGTGTGGAAACTTTGCAATAGATGCAGCTACAGACTGTTTTTTTTTGAAGGGTACATTATTTATTTTCACTTGAACATGGAAAGAAAGTATCACACTCTCCCTTCCCCCTTTCAGGAGGAGTGTATTTTAATCAGCAACCTCTCTTTCATCCACCCTGTGTATGTGTGTACACACACAGACCACAGTTGGGAGGGTAACTAGGCTGACCTAGTCCTCTTACCTATTCCTCCTTTGAAGAGGGCTTGACAAAGGGGGAAAAGGAAGGAGTCACACCAGGCAGAGGTTTCAAGCCATAGACTCACAGACACAAGAAACAAACTTATGGTTACCAAAGGGGATAGCAGGGGGAGGGCAGGGAGATAAATTAGGAGTTTGGGATTAACATATACACACTACTATATATAAAATAGATAAACAAGGACCTAATGTATAGCACAGGGAACTATATTTAATATATTATAATAACCTATAATGGAAAAGAATCTGAAAAACAGTACATAACAGTCACTGCTGTATACCTGAAACTAACATGACATTGTAAATTAACTATACTTCAATTTTTAAAAAAGTAGTCTTTAGTCAGTGTGCAGGAAGACCTAAAAAACTTCGCAATAGACATGACTACAAACTTCTGAGCCTCTAACCAGGGGATACGTGTGACCACCCAACCATACAAAAGAACAGTGATGAGATGAGGTCCCAAGGACTTCCTAGTGCATTTGGAGAACATGTGCA
Source organism: Mesoplodon densirostris (assembly GCF_025265405.1). NCBI lineage: Eukaryota > Metazoa > Chordata > Mammalia > Artiodactyla > Ziphiidae > Mesoplodon > Mesoplodon densirostris. The sequence continues at coordinate 42,421,475 of NC_082675.1, forward strand.
AGAACTTCACAGCTGACCAAGTGGGCAGAGCCAATGTGAGTTCTAGAATGTTCCACATAGGGAAAGAGCATCTCAAGACAGAATTAAGTACAGGTTACCACACACAGCTTGTGCAGACTTGACTGAATCACAACCAGAAAAAAAGATTAAATTGTTTAATTTTGGAGAATTCTCTAATTTTCTCAAGTACATGTCATTTCCAGTGATCCCTGCTCTGAACATTAGTGTTATAAGCACACAGACTAATAGAATTCATGGTAGTAATGAGGTGTTTCAGTGGTGAATATAGCTAAATATCCATTTCATAAAATAATATTTGTTAAAATGTAAAAATGGATAAAAAACAAAAGAAAAATATTGCTTTTTCTGTTGTGTTTGATGGGTTTCCCATTAAGCCTACTACTTTTAATGATAATATGGTCCTTGGGAACTAACAGTCACAGAGTTTGTAAAGCATGCTTCCAAAGTTTAAGGCTTTCATCAATCTGGTCTTTCTTCAGAAAGTGGGATAATGGCAAGACCATTTATTAGGGAATGACACTCAAATGTTCTAAAGTAGACAGGTTCCACAGGAACCTGGGTTTAGTAGAATATAGAAGCTGTGCCTACTTTCTTCCTTGTGATAAAATACATTATATTCAGTAATTTTTGACAAATAAATATTGCTGTTTTTTCTCTGTTGGCAGGGGGTAGAAAAAAACGCATAAAACTAGCACACTATTTTAAGCCAGTGTCACTTGCTAAAGGAAAGAGTGTCACAATGAAATTTATTTTCAAAACTTTCATTCTCGAGGAAAGTAACAGAAAGGAGGTCAAAAATCTTAAAGAAAATAGTAGCCTTATCGACATCACGAATTGTCAGAGAGTGATAGATTACTCAATGCCTGTGACATGCCAGATCCTGTGCAGGTTTGGGGCAGATAAAAATTAATAAGACAGAGTCATACCCTGTCTTATTAAGCGCAAAGTTTTAGTTAATGTGCCAGCTGAGTGGGGGCTAGGCGGCAAGTGCTAGGATAGGGTGCCCAACCATCCTAGTTTTCCCAGGACTGAGGGGTTTTCTGGGTGCTAAAAACCTGGAAAATTTCTGGCAAACCACGAAGAGTTGGCCATCTTCAAAGCAGACGCTGACCTAAATTTTAGGGTCCATTTACGAAAGGTTTGTATGCCCTGCAAGGGAGTTCGGCATTGGCCTCGCGGGAAAGGGTGGGTCTCTGCTTTGACACAGAGTTGGAAAAGGTAACTCTGTCCTGGAGGCCAACCAGACACTTAGGAGGTTTCCCATTTGTCCAGGACAGGACTGAGGGAGGCCTGAAAGTGGGCAGCTGCAGGGGGATGCAGAGAATGGGACAGATTTGAAAGTCACTTCAGAGACATGCTTGGAGCTGAAAATACAGGCTCGGTGAGTGATTCAAAGTGGGAGGTGGTGTAAAGAGAGGAGTCAAGGATGACTGAGGGATCGTCCTTGGATGGATGAACTTGGATGACATTACAGGAGGTGGGAAACATGGGACAGCAGATCGTCCCCTCAAATGTGGACTGACCTCAGGAGTTATAAAGTGCCAACCATGTAGAGGCCTCTATCGAGAGCTACTGCTGCTCCCACTCACCCCACCCCTCTGCTCACATGTGAAGCCTTCCTGCACTCTGGGTTGCAATGGTTATTCAAAGGGCTTCTCACCATGTGTGACTCTCCCTCTTCCCCAGCTGCCCTACAAGAGTTTACCTGGAATAGCCTTCTTATTGCTAGTTATAAGCTAATAAGAACATTGAAAGTCTGAAGCAGTAACTCAGAGCTGCTGTACACAAGTGACTATTCTCCAAGTGAAGCTTACCACAGAAACAGTTGGGAAGAAGTTTACAAAGGCAAAGTGATCCTACAGGGCTTTCTTAGCTCATCTGCCCACTCTGGCCACCAAAAAGATTTCTTTTCTTCTCCAACAAGTCTTTTTTTTTTTAACATCTTTATTGGAGTATAATTGCTTTACAATGGTGTGTTAGTTTCTGCTTTATAACAAAGTGAATCAGCTATACATATACATATGTTCCCAAATCTCTTCCCTCTTGCGTCTCCCTCCCTCCCACCCTCCCTATGCCACCCCTCTAGGTGGTCACACAGCGCTGAGCTGATCTCCCTGTACTGTGCGGCTGCTTCCCACTAGCTATCTATTTTACGTTTGGTAGTGTATATATGTCCATGCCACTCTCTCACTTTGTCCCAGCTAACCCTTCCCCCTTCTCATGTCCTCAAGTCCATTCTCTAGTAGGTCCGCGTCTTTATTCCCGTCCTGCCCCTAATTTCTTCATGACCACATTTTTTTTTTTTAGATTCCATATATATGTGTTAGCATATGGTTTTTGTTTTTCTCTTTCTGACTTACTTCACTCTGTATGACAGTCTCCAGGTCCATCCACCTCACTAAAAATAATTCAGTTTCATTTCTTTTTATGGCTGGATAATATTCCATTGTATATATGTGCCACATCTTCTTTATCCATTCATCTGTCAGTGGACACTTAGGTTGCTTCCATGTCCTGGCTATTGTAAATAGAGTTGCAATGAACATTGTGGTACTTGACTCTTTTTGAATTATGGTTTTCTCAGGGTATATGCCCAGTAGTGGGATTGCTGGGTCGTGTGGTAGTTCTATTTTTAGTTTTTTAAGGAACCTCCATACTGTTCTCCATAGTGGCTATATCAATTTACATTCCCACCAACAGTGCAAGGGGGCTCCCTTTTCTCCACACCCTCTCCAGCATTTATTGTTTGTAGATTTTTTGATGATGGCCATTCTGACTGGTATGAGGTGATACCTCATTGTAGTTTTGATTTGCATTTCTCTAATGATTAATGATGTTGAGCATATTAAAGACCTTAATGTAAGGCCAGACACTATAAAACTCTTAGAGGAAAACATAGGCAGAACACTCTATGACATAAATCACAGAAAGATCCTTTTTGACCCACCTCCTAGAGAAATGGAAATAAAAACAAAAATAAACAAATGGGACCTAATGAAACTCCAACAATTCTTTAAAAAGGCTTCTGATTTAAAAATAATGAAATGTGAAAACACAGAGAAACCACATAGAAAAAAATAAGCTATTACCAAATTCCCAATATTGCAGAGATAGCTACAACTAAAATTTGGTTTTACTTCCTTTTTTACACATGAGGAACCCAAGGTACCAGAGTTCACGTCGGTGACATAAAAAAAATAATAGAAAATAAAAATAAGACACCCCCTCCCAGGCCCTGCCTGGAAAATTAGAATGATGTCTTGATTTTTCTCAGAGTCCCTCTCCCTACAAATTCTGGGGCATTCACAGCCAGAAATTTCACACATTTGTGTAAATTTATCTCCATTTTCTTTTGCCTGTTGCCACCAACCAAGCAGTGGGAGCTCAAACTTGCCCCTGAAGCTGACTTGGTAGCCACTGATTTCTAAAGCCTGTCACCCACCATTGGCTTCTAATCCCACCTATACATCTTCCTCTAATTCTGCAATAATATATTTTAATTCATTCATTTTCTGCTTAAATGAGCCAATAATGAATTCCATGTTTCTAATTAAGAACAATGACCAATACATAGGCTTTCTCCAAAATGCCTGGTTGATGTGCTTCAATTTAGGATGAAGTGCTGAAAAGTTTGTTGGAAGCTCTGTGTGCATGGGAAGTCTTGGTTGATTGGCTTCATTCCAAGCTGATTTTGCAGGGAAAGACCTCCACTTATCAGTGTCTGGAGGTCTTTTTATTGAGGATGAAAAAGAATCAACTTTAAGAACGAAAGCTTCCAGTCTCCTTCCTGGGGGTTATGAGTTGTTTCATCATTTTGAGAGCTAAGTGTGACAAGGGGCCAGGACTCTCACCCTTCAATATCAACCCTTTCATAGAGCCACTCTCTTTGAAGCCCTCAACTCTGTCCAGTGTCCACTAGTGTACTAGACCTTCAGCTTAGCCTCTCCCTCTCCAAAGAGTGAACTTTCAGTCTTCTGCTGGGGTGGGGACTGGTAAGGGGGCCTCAAGGAGTGTGGAAAAGAAGCCAAAGGGTCTATAACACTATTCTTACTTAGTGTTTCAACCAACTGTCCTTTTCCAGCTCCACACACACACACACACACACACTTTACTTGGATGTTCCAATTCCTGAGCTTCTCTGATATTCTTTATTACAGATCAGCCAATTTCTGGACTTCCTCCACTGCTACTTAAGAACAGGGGGCTTCCCTGGTGGCGCAGTGGTTGAGAGTCCGCCTGCCGATGCAGGGGACACGGGTTCGTGCCCCGATCCCGGAAGATCCCACATGCCACGGAGCGGCTGGGCCCGCGAGCCATGGCCGTGGAGCCTGTGCGTCCGGAGCCTGTGCTCCGCAACGGGAGAGGCCACAGCAGTGAGAGGCCTGCGTACAGCAAAAAAAAACAAAAAAAAACAAAAAAAAAGAACGCCTCTTGCTTTAGGTCTGCTAAAGTCAGTTACCACTTGTTAGGCCCTTTTCTAACTTCTGATTTTTTTTCTGCTCTTCTTCTCCCTTTCACTGTCTTTTATTATTCCAGAGGGGTTTGGGGAGTGGAAGTAGATTAATATGCTCTTCAATCCACCTTGTTTAACTGAAAGACTAATCCATTTTAATTGCCAAATAATATTTTATTCAATGGATCTTTTATAATTTATCTAACATTGGCCTAGTTTTTTTACTTTTATACTGTTTCTCCCTTTTTGATATTTTAAGTAATGAAAAATAAATAATATTGAGTAGACATGTGGGTGGAGAAATAGTTGTGCGGAAAGCGTTATCCGGTACACTCAGTCTAATGTTACAAGTTAAACATTTACTCTGGGTAATTCAGTACCTTTTGGACAAATGCTCAGTCTTTCAGAATTCTCCCTCCTGCTCCCTCTAAATTAGAGCCTGGGATGTAGGGGGGTCAGATAACTTATGTCTACATGGTAGCCAGAAATAGTGAGGCCTTGGACCCAGATTCTTGCCTTGTGGCTGTTTTCATCTTTGGGAAGCCCTGTGAACATACTGTATTGAAGCCAATGTCCAAGTAGCTCATAGCTTACTTCTTCTTGATTTGTTAGTATCTGCTAGTTCTTGCTGCTTGAATTGACCCCACCTGAGCTCTAACTGGCCCTGTGTGTTGCCTTGAGTTATTTGTGTATTGTAGATCTAATCACTGGCTTGAATGATCCGCCACACTATGAAGCCAGTAAGGATTTCTGAGTCTCTTCCATGGCACATAGACACTGATGGAAAATCAAGGTGCCCTAATTCAGGCTTCTCTTATGGTTAACCCTGCCATGGCACCATCATTACTCTTCTGTGGCTATTCTAGGTTGATGCAAATGGGATTAGAGAGCTCTGCAAGGTAATCTCCTCTTGGAGTTCCAAATAGGAAACAGGTGTATACCCATTGGGAATACCTTCAGCTGCAGGTAACTGAAACACAGCTATCAGTAGCTCAATGAATCAGGATTTGTATTTCTCATATAATATGAAATCCAGGGATAAGCAGTTTCTAACATTGTTGGAGCCACCACCAAGGATGGTCTCTTTCTGTACTTCCTACTGCCATCCTTTAGCATCTTGGTTTTTTATCCTCAAGTTTGTTGCTTAGTGGTCTCAAGGCAAAAAGTTGAGTGAAGAGGTGACACACAATGTCTATTCTTTCTACAAGGAAAACAGCAGCCCATTCCCAAAGCCCCTGACCGTCACTTCTGTTGATGTCTCATTGATGAGGAGGAAGGCTTTATATTTATTGGAGAATGGCAAGAGTGTCTGCTGCAGCGTTCTATTCCTTCCTATCTAACCTTTCTCTCCACTCTGGGATGATCAAGAAATACCTGTCATCTTGCCTGACTCCTTTACCTCATCATTTCCCACAATCCACTAGGGCAGAAGGACAGCCTTTCTTCCCAATTCCTCTTCCTTTCTGCCTGGGATAGTATCCTACCACCCCTTTCCTGAGGTGGCATTCACGCTTTCTCCTTCCCTGGAGTTGTAAGCCTAGAGTGGCTGCTGGTGATCATAGTTCATAGAAGACAAGTATTAAATATTAGATGTTTAATATTGTCACAACAGTATCTCTGACAAGCAAAATTAAACTATGGTGACAGAAATCAGAACAGTTGTTGCTGGGGATGTCTGAGTGGGAAGGGGCACCAAGGGATGTTCTGGGGTGATAAAACACTCTATATCTTGAAGGCATGTGGATCTGTTAAAACTTATTGAACTGTACACTTAAGATTTGTGCATTTCACCATAAATAAACTATATCTCAATAAAAATTACTTTTTAAAATGGAAAAAATTAACCTCTCACCATTATAAACATCCTTGCAATTAAATCTTCAAATATATTCATGATTATTGCCTTAGGGTAAATTCCTCAAAGTAGGATTTGGGGGCCAAAGGATATGTCCACTTTCAGGGATTGTGTTACATTTTACCAAATCATCTTCTAGAAAGGTACTTTCTCATTTATACCTCAACTGAAAGGTTTTTTTTGTTTTTATTTTTGCGGTACGCGGGCCTCTCACTGTTGTGGCCTCTCCCGTTGCGGAGCACAGGCTCCGGACGCGCAGGCTCAGCGGCCATGGCTCACGGGCCCAGCCGCTCCGCGGCATGTGGGATCCTCCTGGACCGGGGCATGAACCTGTGTCCCCTGCATCGGCAGGCAGACTCTCAACCACTGCGCCACCAGGGAAGCCCTCAACTGAAAGTTTTTAAGAATAGATATCAGGATCTTAACTGTCATGGTTTTATCTGCTGTTTATACAAATACAAATGGAGTGTTTTACTCACAAATGTATAAAGACAACAGACAGGTTGCTTGAGAATTACTGATCCTATTTTATGGTTTGAGAAGAATGCATACTTACTAAATAATTAGTATAAGTGTATCAGGGATAATTTCATAAAATTAGATATGCAGGAAAGATAACCTTGTCTATTTTCTATACCTTAGCTTCATTTCTGTGTCTCAGTCTACTTTTTCCCACTGGTGGGAAAATAAGCCTAATTTCTTCTGAGTTTGCACTGAAGTCTATGCAGAGACAAGGCATGGGTGGCGAGTGCTGGGATGTGGCTTCTTTTTGCCTCAATTCTCATTCTAGGGAGGTGGCACATTTCCTGCCTCCACTTGCTGCTTTGGGTCCAAGGCTGTACGACTTCAGTGCTATGCTTGGTGCACACGTTTCCTCACTGAGACACACCATACAGCCACTTCTCTCTGGGGTCTTGCTACTGCTCTAATCTCGGGGTCTATAGATCTCTGTCTCTCTCCTGCTATGTCTCTATTTCTCTTACTCCATCATACCCGCAAATCCCCTTTTGAGAACTGAAGCTTTAAACCTCATTAGAAAGAAAGACTTGGAGATTATTTCTGTTTTCCACCCAACCCAACCATGGGTTCAGTGACCGGAGAGGAAATGAATAGTGAGCTAGCAGAAACCACAGACATCCTCCACATCAAGGGACCTGAGTTCTAGTGGCTAGTAAGCGGTGGACCTGGATTCTAGTTCATGCCTGCATTCTCAAACCGGCCCCCTGGTGGTCTGTAAATGCACATGATTTCCCCGAGTGATGGCCTTTCACCTGGCAGCAGGTTAGACACCAAAAGACTCAGGACACACCCAAAGAGAACTCACATAATTCAACCAACTGACAGCAACATTATGGGCAGCTGCTAACATGAAGTGTGAAGAATCTGCCCACACGATTTTCAGTTATTTCTACAAATGATGCCAGGGAGAGAGAGCGGACCTCAGAACTTTAATCCCTTCTGTCCCGGAACCTGCACACGGGGCTGATAAACTACTCTGCCCCAGGATAGCGGGGCTGATGTGAGCATGCTCTCCTCTGTGGTCCCTGCTGTCGTCTCTGGTGGAAGTGCTAATGACAGGGAAATGGTCAGCAGCAGGAGGGAAAGGGGAAGGCAGGAAAAAGCCACACGACGGCGCAAAAGGCAATAATTAGCTCTCAGATAATCACAATCGGAAATAACTCGAATCTGAGTCATTTTCTTGAGGGCTATGTTTTCTGAACAGCAAGTAGGGAGAGAACAGCAACCAGAGCTAGCAGCAAAGGGCTGTGAACATTTCTGCAGTGACGGTCCCCCCATTAGTGGGTGTCCTAGAGTTCATCTTTCTGCCCTCCCCCACTGCCACCACACACCTGAGCATTAGTGGCACAGAGAGTTATGCAGTCAAATAATTACTGGAGATTGTGTGTATAAAGCCGGAAGAAACCAGTGTCATCTTGTACTGCTGGTTTGTTTTGGGAGGACCTGGCACAGAGCAGCATCACGCAATAGGCAGCAGCCTTCATCCTGGCATAAACCTGTGGAATCAAATGCTTCTGCTTGTTCCTGGCTGGTTCACACCCTCTCCTCTCATTCCAGAAGGAATTAGCCCAGCTCTGACTAAGTGCTATGCTGTTCCATATGGACCACCTCACAAAGGATACAAAAATGTCCTGCTCAGCATTAAAGCAGGGGCTCACTCTGCTGTCTTGAGACCTTCACAACCTCAGTCTGAAATGAAGCTTCCTTATTCTGTATACAGTATGGCTGGGGTATTGCAAGAGCTGGTAGATCAGATTTCCCCCCGCTCTCTGTCTCTTTTTGGTTTCAAAACCCTTCCCAAATAGAATTGAGTTAAAAAAAAAAAGTGCTGGTTTGCTCTTTTTCAAAGAGGGGAGGAGAAGGATGAAGGTCTTTGGAAACCAGTTCAGATGAGTTTGAATACAATTAGACAGGTGGCTCCTGCCTGCCTGCCATTAGCAATTTTCAGATTTCTTTTTTAAGCCCAATGTTGCTTAGTTCCTACCAATGTGAGTAGAGTGGAACAGAGACTGAAAGCCAGTAAGATCTGTTATTTTCTGGTAATGCCCAGGTGGTTCTTAGAAAAGCCAATCTAGTATCACATACTCTCGATTAATATGTATTGCCGCTATCTATGTTTTTGAAAAGTGATCCACCCCACTTAGAAAAGGCACATGACTTCACATTCCTTCTCAGTCTTTACAAGGTCAGGCTCACAAGATACAGGGAACAGAAGCCTGGGGCTGAAGCTCACTGACCCAGGTAGGGATTAGCTTCCTGAACCACTCCTGGGGCTATCCCTGAAGAGAGAAGAAAATTTCGGCACCTGCCTGGGCCAATCTAACCAGGTCATAGCAACAAATAGATTTTTCAAAAGCTTTTAAACCCACTGTGTTCAAGGTCACTAAACTAACCACTTCAGGGAAGGCACTATCACGGGTGTAGACTGATTCTCTGTGTTTCAAAATAGGTTTCCAAGTATTATTTATTTATGTCATATGATATGAATTTCTAAATGACGATCATTTGTTGAAAAATAGGACAAAAGAACTTAGGACTGTGAAGCTGGTCTGGGTTTGAGCCCCAATCCAATAGTCTTATGGGCTCCATGACCAAGTCTGCATTTTAGTTTCCATGTCTGTGACTCGAGACTAAAAGTCCCAAGTCTTCTTCCTTCACAAGGTTGTTGGAGTCATAAAAATAAGGTCACAAATCATTGTTCCTTGGCTTTTTTCTCCACCCCCCGAACCCTAGTACCCTTGAGTTTCTCCAAAAATAGTTCTGAGGCCCCCCCCCGAGGGAGAGGAGCTCCCATGTGTTTCTTGGCCTCTTGGGTTCTCTGTGACACCCACCTTCTTCTTCTCCTGTTGCTGACGGCACCAGCAGCAAGGTGCCAGTCCCCATAGAAGGCATCGCTGTGGCGTGGACACACACACACACACACATGCCCATGCTGCTGCTCACCATGATGGCACCAGTGCTGCTTGACATCAAGGGTTCTGACACTGGGACAAGGACCCTCCCTGCTATTGTCAAAGCTTCTGGAGTCAATGCTGCTAACCTCTTGCACTGGACTCTTTGTTTTTCCTCCTTTTATTGGCTGAGCAGGAAGGTAATAGAGGGACAAGACACAGGGCTGAATGCAGGCTCACCCCTCCCCTGTGCTCAGCTTAACACATGACCTTCATTCTCTGTTCTGACAGGACAAGATACAGAGAGAAGTTCCTGTCTACAGACCAGCTCAGACACACTGGGACCCGGGAGCTGGACCTTGCCTCTCTTGTTTGCACCTGTTTGCCCAGTGCCTAGTGCAGTTCTAGGCACAAAGAAGGTGCACTATAAAGATCTGTGGAGGAAATGAATGATGTTGGTCACCTCCTCTCCTTTATGCATCACAAATTACATGGAATAAATGGTATCATGAGGGTGCTACGTGACTTATGCCACTTGCCGTGTTCAGATATACAATCAGGGCATACTTGGATTTTAAGAGAATTCAACATGTCTTACTTTGTTCATAGTGTTAAGAAGTAATGGAAATGATCAGGTTTAGAGTTTGTTGACTGTTGGTTTGCTTTTTGCTCTCTTGTTACTTACTTCTCGTGTGATCCATTGTTACTGTTGGATCTGAACTCCTTACCCACTGTGTTCCATCTCCTAACAAAGCACAGCAGAATGCAGACCCACTGTTCTCCAAATGTGCCGGCCACTCACTACCACAGAGCTGGTCTGTGCTTTTGTTCCATAAAAATTGCGCCCCATTTTGTGCCAGGTGAACCTTTTGAACTCCCACTTCTGTGGAATTTTTTCTAACACTCTCTACCTCCCACTCCCAATAGGACAAAAAATGGTCCCCTTAGTGTTGGAGAGTTGTTTGTTCACCTGGCCACTGTGATGCTAGTTATCTGTTATTTATGTGTTTGTCTCATCTGCCAGACTTTAAGTTCCACAAGGGCAGGAAGGACGGCTCCGTCACCACTATCACCAGGGCCTAGTGCATGATAGACGCCCTGTAACTGTATCGTAAGAATACCTCTGGAAAAAGAACATTAAAAAGCAGTATAAACGCATCGGATTTGTGCTCATCTTCTCCTCCCCTCCATTAAGACGCAAACACAACCCCCACACACACACACACCCTGGGAGCACGCCTTAAAAAACCTAGTACGTTTACGGTCTTACTGTGTCCACTGCAGGCACCCAGAACATAACAATTCCAATGGGGAAATCCCTCATACTCTCGGGTGAACATTTTACATTCTCCATACTGTCGAGTGGCTCTGCTTTTATCTGTGCTTTTACAGTTAGAACAGCTGCATCTTCACATCTCTAAATCCCGCTTCTCCCTTTCCAAATTAGTTGTAGCAGAAATACACAGAGAGTAGAGTAAATTAAGGGAACGCGTTCGGCACCACACAGGGAATAAGTTTGAAAGATTTCAGAAGTCTGGGCCAAGCAACGTTCAACCGTCAGACTAGATACTCCGGGTGACCTAAGAGGTAAGAAGTGAGACATTTAAGGGGTTACTGACTTCCACAGAAGGTAAGCTTCAAGGTCTTTGGCACAAGTGTTTCTGTACCAATGATATCTTAATGAAGTGCATGTTCAATGGCCTTAAACACCCTTTCCTATCACTGTGCAGTGTGAGCATTCACATATTAAATTGTAACACAATGGTACAGAATATGGGACATTATAAAATTATTTTTACTGTGAATTTTTTTGTTATAACATACAAATCATTATCTTGTAGGTAAATCACCCTCTGTTTTTAATCATGCTTGACAAATTATTTTATCATTCAGACCAATGAAATTTTTCCAAAAGTCCTTAAATACTTCTAAGAATATATTTTCTGTTCAAGGCTCATCTGATTGCATTCAACTCTAACTCAAGAAGAGGAGTGTTTTTAAAATATTAAAAAATAAGGACTCTGACAGACATTTGCACAAGAGTCAAACATGTCCCTTTGTAGGGACAAAACCAAAGAACTACAAAGGCAGGAATCAAGTCTTCTCTCTCCTCTCCACCATGTGGTCTCCCTCAGCTCATGGCTTCTATCTGGGGAACCACTAGGGTGTCCCCCTCTGCTCAGTTTACTGCCTCTGTAAATTCAGTTTGCACAGAACTGAAACTTAAGATTGCTTTGGGGTTCTAGCTGCAGCATCCATGGCCAGTGCCAACAGTTTGCTGGTTTCCTAGCACAAAATTCCCAGAAGAACCTGACTGCCACGTAAGAAGGTCACAAGCCACTTTAAGAAGAGTCAGATCCTGAGTCAGGATCCAATGAATCCTGACCTGGAGGAAGGGACGGAAATTGGGCAAATCCACTCAGGTGGGTTTGTGAGAACATGGGTGAGAAGAGATTCCTCAATAAAGGGGGCAGTAATAAGCCTGTGCAGACACAGTCCAAAGTATGACTAGAGCAGGGGCTGGTAAACTTCTTCTGTTAAGGGCCAGATAGCACATATTTTAGGTTTTGTGAGCGACACAGTCTAGGTCATAACTACTGAATCCTGCTGTTGTGGTACAAAAGCAGCCATAAACAATATGCGAACAAATGAGCTCGTGTTCCAATAAAACTTTATTTACAAACCAGGTGTCAGGCTGGATTTGGCCTATGGGCCAAAGTTTGCTGATTCCTGCTCTTGATTATTATAGGGATCCTCATAGTGATACTTAGGAGTAACTGAGAGATAGAAACATCAAGAACTGATTATTCAAACAATTTTTTTTACAGAGGTATCATACGTTCCAAGTAGAAAATCTAGCTATGTAAAAGTAAATAAAATAGATATTTTTAATCTAACCACTCAGAAAATAAAACATGGCTCAAATTCCAGTCTCTTTTTCTCTGTTTTTTAAATAATTGTTATGCATATTGCTTTAGAAGATATCATCCTCACGTGAGAAAAAAATAGTAAATATTTTCTCCTGTCTTTTTTTTTTTTTTTTTTTTTTTTTTTGCGGTATGCGGGCCTCTCACTGTTGTGGCCTCCCCCGTTGCTGAGCACAGGCTCCGGACGCGCAGGCTCCGGACGCGCAGGCTCAGCGGCCATGGCTCACGGGCCCAGCCGCTCCGCGGCATATGGGATCCTCCCAGACCGGGGCACGAACCCGTATCCCCTGCATCGGCAGGCGGACTCTCAACCACTTGCGCCACCAGGGAGGCCCTTCTCCTGTCTTTTAATTTTATACAAATATTATTAATAATAGATGTAAGGCAGTTAAATGCTGGTAGATGTTTATCAACCAGCTCTCTGAAGGATCAAACCAGCCTAGATTTGCAGCGTTTTCAGATTTCCTTGGTAAGCACTCACACCATGGTTGATTTCAAGCTACCAACACTTCAACAACTGGCTTCTAAAATTCCTGAAGTCTTAACAGTCTATACTCGTAAGCCAGTATAAGCCCACTGGAGAAAATCACTGAGAGTATTCTATGTGTATACTATAAATTATTCACCCATCCCCTATTTTTGGAGATGTAGACTATTTCCACTTTTTGTTGTTAGTAATAATGATGCAATAAATGTAGGTAAGTCTTTGTCCAGGTTGTTGTTTTCCCTCAGATAGTTTTCTATAACTGGAGTTTCTGGGTCAAACCTATGCAGCATTTAAGGTTTTAAAATGTATTTTAAAAATTCTCATGTAAAAATATCTCTGTAGTAACAAATGAGAATGTTACTTTTGCTGAAATCCTTACCACAACTGGGTATTGGAAATAATTATTCACCAATGTGATTAGCTTCAAAGGTCATCATATTTTTAAATTTTCATTTATTGATTTTAAAGATTTAATTTTCAATGTCTATTGGCTAATTACATTCTTTTGTGTAAATCTGGCTCAAGTTCTTTGCCATTTTTTTTCCTGGCAGGTTATTTATCTTTATGTTATTGATATTTGAGACATTATTAACTGGGATATCAATTCTCTTGCCATATATGTTGCAAATGTTTTTTTCCATCTTAGGCATTTTCCTTTTAATTTAAAGATTTTGATTTACAGAAGTTTTACATTTATATGTAGTTGATACTCTGTTTTTTCCTTTTGATTTCTGCCTTTGATGTCATACTTAGAAAAGTATTCTTCGTTCCCAAGAGTATAAATATATTTATATATATATATATATATTTTTTTTTTTTTTTTGCGGTACGCGGGCCTCTCACTGCTGTGGCCTCCCCCGTTGCGGAGCACAGGCTCCGGACACACAGGCTCAGCGGCCATGGCTCACAGGACCAGCTGCTCTGCGGCATGTGGGACATTCCCGGACAGGGGCACGAACCCGTGTCCCCTGCATCGGCAGGCGGACTCTCAACCACTGTGCCACCAGGGAAGCCTCATATTTATATTTTATAATATATATTATAGACATATTTATCAATAATTTTCTAGTGCATTTTGTTTCACTTTTTTATAGTTAAATACGTAATTCTTCTAGAATTTACTTGGCAAGTGAGGTAGAGATCTGATTTTTTTTTTCAAATTGGTCTCAAAAAGTGGACAATTAGGGGTCAGATAACACTAGGCTTTTAATCTTTTAACGTTCCCTTTTCAATATGTTTGAATGTACCATAACTGCAACCTGTTTGCTTCCTCAGGATCCCGTGCTTTTAAAGAAGAATGAGTTCTAATTCATTACTTGTCAGGCAGACTAAACCCTTTGCCAAAGCAACACCTTCTCAGTGAAGAGAATACTTTAGCCAAGCTAAAGCACGAGTGACACACACCAGGGAAACCTGGCTGAAAGGTAGCTGTCACTGGGAAGGTCTCTTCAAGCACGCTCCCTCTGTGAAAAGTTATCCTTGTCAATTAAGACAAAAAAGGGAGAGAGAGATACCCTCATTTTTTCTATGATACATAAAAGTATAATTTTTTTAGTTTTAAGGTAAATATTTGCTTTTGTGGCCAATATTTTAAGCAAATATTTGTGTTTTTTTAAAAGATGTTAGAAGTTTTTAACACAAATATTTGCAACTTTTTGGGTGGTGTTTTGTTCTGTATGGTATGTTTTAAAAGATAAGAAATTGTTTGGGGTTCAGTGTAGAAGCAAAGACCTAATTTTAGTGTAAAGTGGTGCCCCCAGAGAGCCTGCACAAATAAGATGACTCAGCAGTAGGCCTGATGGCATGCATCTGTGCCATTCAGGTAGCTTCACTATTTAGATGTTGTTCTTAAACTAGATGCCTGAAAATGTGTCTCAGGGGGCTTAATATTCTTAACCTTAAACCTAGTCATTTTATTTCTGGGAATCTAGCCTAAAGGGAAAAAATCCTTAATGTGGAAAATGCCAAGGGGGAGGAGGGGTTGGGGGACGGATGGATTGGGAGTTTGGGATTAGCATATGCAAACTGTGATATATAAGATGGATAAACAACAATGTCTTACTATATAGCACAGGGAACTATATTCAGTATCCTGTGATAAACCATAATAGAAAAGAATATGAAAAAGAATATGTATATATATGTGTATAACTGAGTCCCTTTGCTGTACAGAAGAAATGAATACAACATTATAAATCAACTATACTTCAATAAAATTATTAAAAATGAAAAAAGTGGACAATTAATCATTTACAGAGTATTTGAGAATCTCTTTAATTACAGATTAATTTCTTACATACTTTAAAGTATTGTCTTTGCTGTGCATTGGAGTATTTATTTTTTTGCTCTTTCATTCTATGAGGTCATGGTAACTATAGCTAACAACACTGTATTATATATTTGAAAGGTGCTAAGACAGTAGATCTTAAAGTTTTGTCACACAAAAAAATTGTAACTATGTGAGGTGATGGATGTTAACTAAACGTATTGTGGTAATCATTTCACAATATATAACACATATATCAAATCACGTTGGACACCTTAAACTTACACAATGTTATATGTCAATTATATCTCAATAAAACTGGGAAAAAAAGTATTATTTGTGTCTTCAGGAATATAACACTCAATGTTGTGCTAGGAAGTTCTTTTTATTAAAGGTTGTATGATGTGGTAAAATAGCAGATATATATTAGAATAGCTATCATAAATAGTTTATCATAAAATGGGAAAAATATGAATATGAATGTTATACCTCAGCCCAGTGAAACCAATTTTAATTAACCCTCCCTATTCTGACATTGACCTCTGTCCCCCACTCTTAAGAAAGTGGTACTTTTTTTTCTCTTGTGATTTCTTAATGTTAGTCTAGAATTTTAAGTAAGACATTTCTAAATCCCTGAACATTTACAGGAACAAATCATGAGGGTTGAATTTTGTAACTCTTGTAACTCTTAGTGAAACACTACTTTTAAAATTTATGAATGTTTAAGTGGAAGTTTTAAAAATTTAACCAACAATATTTAATATCAGGTGTAAAGAGCAACATACTACAATAGAATTAGAGGTCCCTATTGCCTACAATCTTCAATTTTAAAAAGTGATTGTGACCCTGTGCAGACTATGGCTACCTGACAAAGGAACAATGACAAGAGATGAGAAAGACCAACATCTGGCTTTCTTCATCTATTTACATGTAGATAGTGGTACCACCTAATGAAAGAAGGACAAGACAGACAAACTTCAGTAGAAACCCAAATTTTGCTTGTTAGTTGCAGAACTTTGAGTAAGTTATTCAATCTCTCAATGCCTTGATTTCTTCCTCTATATAATGGGAATAATAATATCTTGAGGTCACAGTGAGAATATGTTACTCTATGTGAAAAAGTGTCTAGCAAAATGCATGTTATATAAAAATCACTCAAATGTTACTTCTTTACCCTTTCACATCCTCAAACATAACTGCATGTTGCTAGTGGTCTTTGGGGTAAAGACTAAGATAATAGTCTTATTATCAGAAGCATGACAGGGAAGAGTTTATGCCTGCTTCCCTGAAAATTTCACCTAATATCCTACCACTGTGGAAATTTGCTCAGCCCCTCCTGGGTTGTTTGTATCCCCGCCATATATGGTCTGTGCACTTATTAGGAGGTTTGTCACGATTCATTTCTTTGGTTTTTTTTTAAATTTACACACTAAACTCAACTCTTTGTGGTATATAATTCTACGGGTCTTGACAGACATATCAAGTTGTAGCCACCACCGCAATCATGATACAAAATGGTTCTACTACCCCATTTGCTCCCTAGCACTGCCCCTTTGTAGTCAGCCCCACCTCTCACCCTTATCTTTAGAAACCACAGATCTGTCCCTATAGTTCTATTTTTTCCAAAATGTCATATAGATGGCATCATATATTATCTAAAATTTAGGTCTAGCTTCTCTTCTAACAAAATTATTTGAGATTTATCAGTGCCATTGTGTGTATCGATAATTTATTTCTCTTTATTGGCCAAGTAGTATTCCACTGTATGGATGTATCATGGTTTATCCATTCATCAGCTGAAGGACATTTAAGTTATTTCCAGTTTTTAGCAATTATTAATAAAGTTGCTATAAGCATATCAATACAGGTTTGTAAGGCCATAAGTTTTCATTCCTTATGGGTAAATACCTAGAAGTGGCATTGTCGCATCATAAGGTAAGTGTATGTATGTTTTATGTGATAAGAAACTACTAAGTTATTTTCCAAAATTTCTATGCCACTTTTGCATTCATACCAGCATTATATGAGAGCTCTCATTGCTCTGATTCCTTGCCAGTACTTTGTATTATATATTGTCAGGTTTCTTATTTTTTTTTGTTTTTACCATTCTAATAGGTGTTTAGTGGTAGCTAATTATAGTTTTAATATTCATTTCCCTAGTAACTAACAAAGTTGAGATTTTTTTAGATGTGCTTATTTGCCATCTATACGTATTTTGGGGGCAAGTTTTCAAATCTTTTGCCCATTTTTATTGGGTAAGGTTTTAAGAATTTTTAAAAATATATTTTGGATACAAGTTTCTTATGAGATACATATTTAGCAAAAACAGACATTCCCAATCTGTAGTGTGCATTTTTATTTTCTTAACATGGTCCTTGGTAGAGCAACAATTTTAAACTTGATAAAGTCCAATTTATTAATTTTGATCTTCTGGCTCAGGCTTTTGGCATCTACCTAAGAACTTTTTGTCTAATTCAAAGTCACAAAGATTTTCTTATGCTTTATTCCAGAAATTTGAGAGTTTTATGTTTTATATTTAGATCTATGATCTATTTTGAGTTAATTTTTGCATAAAGTGTGAGGTATGGGTGGAGCTTCACTTTTTTTGCATATGGACATCCAATTGCTTCAGCACCATTTATTGAAAAGACTATCCTATTTCCATGGAATTGTCTTTACACCTTTGTCAAAAATGAGTTGATCTGAGGCCTTGTTTATTTTCTGATATGGGCATTTAATTCTATAAATTATGCTCTAAAAACTTTAGCTGTATTCCACAAATTTTGCTATGTTACATTTTCATTTTTATTCACTTCAAAATATATTTAAATTTTGCTTTGACCTTTAAGTTACTTTAATGTATGCTGTTTAATTTTGAAACATTTGGGTATTTTTTGATATCTTTCTGTTAACTGACTTCTAGTTTAATTCAGCTATGGTTAAAAAAACACAATCTGTATGATTTATATTCTTTTAAGTATATTAAAATTTGTTTTATGACCTGAAATATAGTTTATATTGATGAATGTTCCATGTACAATTCAAATGAATGTCAACTTTTCTGTTGTTGCTGGAGTGTTCTATACGTCAATTAGGTCAAATTGGTTAATATTGTTCAGGGTTCCTATATTCTTACTTATTTTTAGTCTTTTAAAATCAGTTGCTAAGAAAGAAGTCTTGAAGTCTTCAACAACAATTGTGTATTTGTTTCCTTTTCCTTTTTGATATATCAGTTTTTCTTCATGCATTTTGAAGGTCTGCTGTGAGGTGTGCACACCTTTAGGATTTTATGTGTTCTTGGATAACTTACCTCTTTATTATTTATGTAATGTCCTTCATTTATCCCAAATAATATTTCTTGACTTGAAGTCTATTTTATTTGAAATTAATTAGCAACTACACCTTTCTTTTGATTAGAGTTTGCATGATATATTTTTTGAAACTCTTATTTAACCAATCTATGTCTTTATATTCAAAGTAGTTTCTTGCATATAGAAGATCCATTGGATCTTCCTTTTTAAAACAATCTGACAGTCTCTGTCTTTTAGTTGGTGTGTTTAGCCTATGAACATTTACGTAATTATTGATATGGTTGGATTAAAAACCACCACCTTGTTATCTGTTTTCTATTTGTTTCATATGGTCATTCATTTTTCATCCTTTTCTACCTTCTTTTGTTTAATTGAGCATTTTTTTATGGTTCTATGTTATTTTCATGATTAACTTACTATTTATAATGCTAAAAATGTCTAAAAGTTGCTCTAGGATTTAAAAATTATGTATTTAATTAATTTAATTAGGATCTACTTTCAAATATTATAATGCTTCACATGTAGTATATGGATCTTACAACAGTATATTCCCAATTCCTCCTTCCTAATCTTTGTACTATTATTATTATCATATATTTTGCTTTTATATATGCTATAAACACAAACTTCATTGATATTTTTGTCTTAGACATTCACTTAACTTTTAGAGTAATTAAAATGAACTTTATTATTACTTTCATTTAGTCCATTTCTGGCACTCTTCATTTCTTCATGTAAATCCAAATTTCTGCCTGCTATTAAATTCCTTTTGACTGAAGAATTTCTTATTAACCTTTCTTGTAGTACAGGTATGCTGAAAATTAATTCCCTAAGTTTTTGTTTTCCTGAGAAAGTCTTTATTTCTGATTTATTTTTTATTCTGCTTTTATTTTCTCTGAGTATAGAATTCTAGATTGATAGATTTTTTTTCCCTTTCAGCACTTCAAAGATGTCACTCTACTGTTCGGTGACTTGTACAGTTTCTGACAAGAAGCCTGCTTGCTGTAATTCTTATCTTTAATTCCTCTGCATTTAATGTCTCTTTTTCCTCCCCCCCACCCCCCGACTTGTCTTCAAATTTTTCTTTGTTATTGTTTTCAGAAATTTAAACATGGAACTCCTAGGTGTATATATATATTTTTAATCTGGCTTGATGTTCTTTGATATTTTTGAATCTGTGGTTTGTTTTGTTTTCTGCCAAATCAATTTTGGAAAATTCTCTTTTTTTTTTTTTTTTCTTTCATTTTGGGTCATCTCTATTGCTTTATCCTGAAGTTCACTGATTCTTTCCTTGGCTACATGAGTTTCCTAATGAGCCCATTGAAGGAATTCTTTATCTCTGTCACTGTGTTTTTTATTTCTAGTGTTTCTATTTGACTCTTATAGTTTCCACCTATCTGCTGAAATTCTCTTTTGATCTTTTCATTTTGGCCACTTTTTTCATTATAGCCTTTAACATGTTAATCATAGTTATTTTAAATTCCCTGTCTTATAGCTTCAGCCTTTATGTCATATCTGAACCATGTTCTGTCCATTTCTTTGTGTCTTGGTAATGTGTTTTCCCCCCTCACTTTTTCATATGCAAGGCTTTTCATAAGTTTTGTTAAAAGCTTGTTATCTTGTGTAGAGCAGTAAAGACTGAAGTGAAGTGAAATAAATAGTTTTGAGGGGTTTTATTCCCGCTAGAGACAGGCACACTTTTTCTTCTGTGAGGCTTTTTGTGTGGCAGTTTGAGTCAATCTAGTTAGGAATTGAGATGGTTTGGGAGTTTGGTGTTGCTTTGATCACCCTCAGTGTAATAGTCTTCATATTCCTGTACTGGTAACTTTGAATTTAGGGAGGGGACTGGATTCTCAGAGATTTTCTGACTTTCTACTCTATCCTCAGCTTTGGGTCTTTTCTTTGTGCTGTGCTTCAGAGAGGCTTTCTTTCCATGATCTTGCAGCTATCCCAGGGGTACTCCACTGTGACTGGTATTTAAAGGTTGTTAGCCTGATGGTGGGGGCTAAGGCAGGGCTTCTCCATTGTGATAATTAAGCTGCAGTCTTAGGTAGGCACTGATTCCCTGGGGTTTGGGCTAGGGGCTGTGGGCAGGGAATATGACTTTCTCAGTGCTCCTCCCCTGCCCCCAGCAGTATTTCTGTCCCGGCACATAATCCTGTCCCTCTTACAGGGGAAGAGTGTAATGTTATATTTATCTCCTTTGACTACAATGGGTTTTTTCCTGTGTTCTAAGGGTGACAGTGTTTTTGTGTTTCCCCCAGCAGTGTAAGCCTTTGGTTTCATAATAGAGGTGAGGAAAAGGGTATGGGCAGGCTTCTGTGCCCCTCTCATAGTGGCTGCTGCTCTCTCCCTCAGACTCACACAAGGGATGGTTTGGGGACTGCCTGAAATCTTTTTTTGTGAATGCCCAGGGAGGACCATAGAGAAGAGCCTAAAAGTTGGTGCAAACTGTCCCTATATCTGTGATTCCAACGAGCTGCACAATCTCTCACCAACCACACTCAGTCTCTACCAATTCATTAACAATTCCTAATGAAATCTTCCTACTAGTGTCTGGCTGAGTCTTCCTCAGGTGAAGTACTCAGTTCCTGTCTTTCCCTAAAGGAAACCTGTATCTCCCTGGATTTGTGGCTAGTGTTTTGCCATGTGACTTCAGCTCCTTGATGGCTTCCAAAAAGTTGTGAACTTGAAGTCTGTCCAGGTTTTTTTTGTGATGTTTTTGTTTTTAAGTGCATGGGTGATGCTCTTTCGAGCTCTCTACCTCCTAAGCAAAAACTGGAAATAGCTAGTTTTTAATTTTCTTTTTCTTTTTCTCAGGGAAAAAATTTTAGTTTAGGTTATGAAAACTTTAGAATTCTACTCCTATCTTTTCTAGGAATGTTATGTTCCTTCATCTCTTACAGCTATATATTTTTTTCTGTAGGTGGAAATATATGTTTCCATTAATTGGCATTTTCTAGCACTTTGCCCTTATAAAGTACTTTAGGATCATTTAAGTACTTTTCTCTCTAACAATCACGTGGGGCAAATGAGCAGCATCAGTCCATATTTAGGTGAGGGAATTAAAACATAGAGATATGTAGTCATTTATCTAAGATCAGAGCAAAGCCATCTTAAAATGTCAAAAGTTAATATGTTAGTTATTTTAGGCACCTGCTTTGACATTTCACTGGGGCAAAACTGCCAGAACATTCTTCTCCAGAACCATAGGGAGAAATCAAGCCTCATTAGAATAGTTACAATAGTAAATTTTTATGTATTTTGAACGTTCAATTTAAACTCAGCCTAGTTAAATGACCTTTGTGATTTCCAAAGAACTTTGCCAAGTCTTTATTACACTATTGTCCCGAGTACAGGGCAGGCTGTGGTGGAGAAAAAACAGTTTTAATACCCGTTTCACTTTAGATCCTAGTAGGAATGGGTCAACAGATAAAGAAAGAATGTCAATGCTGTTAGCATGGAAGGAATATATTTCAGTGCTGGGCCAAAACCTAACTTCTTCATTTTAACTGGGGGAGTCTCTTGTACCCAAGCATTCCCCTCTCTATAATCAGGGTACTAGTGTTCTCACTTCTCTTTTGTGAACTGCCCTGAAGTTACCAACTCTTGGTCTTACTTTGAGTGTCTTTGTCTCCTATTTATTAGTGTCCTCTAATGGCATGTTCAGACTAATCAGGTCCACAACAGAACGATGAATATTGGATCTTAGAGCTTGATAAAAACAGAAATCATAGGAAATCATATTTTTCAGCAACCCAAGATCAACCACTGTTTTTTCTTACATTTTTTAAAAAAAAGCTTTTGGTTTTAAACAAAAGAAAAATAAAGGCTAAATCAAACAGCTGAGTCCTCACTCTCTTTTTATTAAACTTTTATTGTCTATGCTACAAATCAGTCACTAATGACTGCTGAGTGTATAAATCTGAGCAAAATACACAGTAGGGAGATACAACATCAATGGTCATGAGCAGGGGGGTAAGAGTGACAGAAGTAAATGAATCTGAGCTCAGGTTTTGGAAGCCACGCCAAGCTCTCACTTTCTTATGGCAACCTGAAAGCAAACTGCCTGTCAGAGCAAGGAGGGCAAGAGGGTTACCATAGGACCCTTCCATATGGAACAACCTTTCCTTCAAACAATGAAATGTGTTTGAGTTGACACAAAGAGGAAAATATCAAAGTGCAAAGAAATGAATATAATTTTTCTATAAAAGTTAATGCTCAGTGGAATGTTAGTACATCCAGGACTTAGACTCTGACTGCATCCTGATTTTGAGGAAAGTTGCAGGAAATCCTTTGCTACAGATTTAAGTGCCCCATGCTCACAAGCTGACTGCTGTTTACCTATCAAACGTCCTTATTCTGTTCACTAAAGGCTAACATTTGCTGCAAGGCTTGCAAATCTAAAATAATGCTTAGGCATTATTTTACAAATGGGTCAAAGACCATGAATAAAATAATGGGTCAAAAGACCTAATCGTTTATGAGAAAATATCAACCTATCAGACAAATGAAATAATTAGAACAACCCAACCTGAATTTTAATGACAAGTTTTGAGGTGGTGATAAGAAAGGGAGTGGGAGAGGAAGATATAAATGTACTAGAGAGAAGCAATAAAAGAAAGATGAGTAAATTCCAGGTAAGATGGAATGAGCACACTCAGTCCATCTCTCCCACTGGATACAACTATAAAACCGGAACTGAATGCATGGAGCTTAAATTTGAGGTCCCTGAGGAGTAAATAGTAGCAGGCTAATCAGAGAAGAACACCAGATTTGAAGTACCACTGAACCAGTTGTACCGAGACATCTATTCCTCTCCAGTATCCCTCAGCCTGAACTAAATGTAGTTTAAACCAGGAGTGAATGTCAGGAGCAAACAGTGAGGTTGAGGAGAAACTCTCTAGCTCTGGTTGGAAGAGTGAAAAAAGGAAACTCCCAATGCTCAGAGAGAGTGTAGAAATCCTCTGGTTTTTCTGTGGTTATTTTTTTCTCTCTTCTCTTTTCTCCGTTCTCTCATGCACCAGACCCAAAACAACCCACTAAGGCAATGGTAATGACCAGTAATGACCAGTAATTGCACATCCATATGCAAAAAATAAACCTCAACTTAAACTTCACATCTTATTCAAGAATTACTTTAAAATGGATCACAGATCTAAATGTAAAACATAAACTATAAATTTCCAGAAGAAAATCTTCCTGATTTGGGTTATGCAAAGAGATCTTTGACATGACACAATCCATAGGAAAAAAATCATTAATTTAAAAACTTTTGATCTGTGAATATCAATGTTAAGAGAATGAAATAGCATGCTACAGACTGGGAGAAAATACTTGTGAATCACAGACCTGACAAAGCACTTATACACAGAATCTATAAAGAACTCTCAAAGCAACAAATAAGAAAAAAAAACACTAAAAAATAAGCAAAAGACTTGAACAGAGCCTTTACTCATGAGGCTATAAGGATGGCAAAAAAGCACATGAAAAAAATGTCTCTCATTAATCACTAGGGAAATGAAAACAAAGCCATGATGAGATACATCTGCACACTATCAGAATGGCTAAAATTAAAAATAGTGACCCTGTGGTGCAACAGAGTTTTCCTCCACTGCTGCTGGGAGTGCAAAATGATATAGTCACTGTGGAAATGGTTTGGCAGTTTAAACACGCTCTTAACCTGTGATCCAGCAGTTCCATTTCTGGATATTTACCCTAGAAAAATGAACATGTATGTTCTTAAGACTACCTGTTCTTTTTTTTTTTTTTTGCAGTACGCGGGCCTATCACTGATGTGGCCTCTCCCGTTGCAGAGCACAGGCTTCGGACGCGCAGGCTCAGAGGCCATGGCTCACGAGCCCAGCCGCTCCGTGGCATGTGGGATCCTCCCGGACCGGGACACGAACCTGTGTCCCCTGCATCGGCAGGTGGTCTCTCAACCACTGCGCCACCAAGGAAGCCCAAGACTACCTGTTCTTGAATGTTTATAGTAGCTGTTTTCATAATTGCCCAAATCTGGAGCCAACCCAATGTCCTTCAATGGTTGAATAGATAAGCTGTGGTATACCCACATAATAGAATACTACTCAGCAATGAAGAAGAACAATCTTTTGATAGATGTAGTAACTTGGATGAATCTCAAAGCATTACTCTACAGAAGTCAGTTTCAAATGTTCTATAGTGTGTGATTATACTTATATGGCATTTTCAATAAGATAAAACTGTAGGCATGGAGATTATATCAGTGGTTGCTAGAGAGTGGGGTGAGGGAAGGGGTGACTATAAAGAAATAGCAAAGGACTTATGGAGGAACAAGGAACTATTCTGTATCCTGATCATAGGGGTGGTGGCATGAATCTATACATGTATTAAAATTCATAAAACTGTATTCCTTAAAAAACATCCATTTTAGTCTGGTAATTTATAAAATAATTTTTTCAAAAAGAGATACAAAATTGAACCAAAACAGAATTTTTATCTTCAACTTCATTTAAAAATGTTGGTTTAAGTCCAGGAACCAGAGACAGGTAGTGACTGCAGACTAATCTCATCCTATCACTGAATCCTGCCGCCAGAGTCAGGGTGCCCTGGACCCTCTGGAAGCAGAGTTAAGTGACAGACTGTCAATTCGTTGAATGATGTGACAGCTGTGAATGGACAATCTGTATAATCCTGGTTGACCAGAAATATTTTTCTGTCAATTATTCAAATTGGTTGTTCACACTGCCAAATTCCCCAGGGAGTTGCCAACCCATCACATTTCTAAGTATTTTGCAGACTGATTATTGGCCATGATTCAATTTGTTCCAACATTATTGTTTGCTTTTTTTCTGCCTTCTGAAATCTATGCTTTTCTTGGTCTCCTGACCCAGGTACATGTCCTAAAACTGGAAATCTCCATTTTATGTCAGTTCCATATTACCCCTTATTTCTTTAACTTTCATTTCTCTCCTGAGACCTCCTCATAGTTCCTTCTTTTTGGGTGGGTAAATATACATGAAGATGGCTGGATATCTGGTATTGGGCTAAGCCAGAAGAGGACTGCAATCTGTTTTCTGCTCAATTTCTCCTTCCTTCACCCCATCACAAAGGTTCAGGGAAGCCCATTTGTGGCCAGCGTGCTCCCACAACTCTTTCCCTTACTCTTAGCTCTGTGAGCGGGCAGCTGGGGTCATGCAGACCACCAGGAACTGCCCAGTTTGTACCCCTCATTGCTTTCTCCTAACTACCAATAATATGTCTATCAGTAAGAACTGCCTACAACAAACAAACAACAAAACTTATTGCATGTATTTTAGAGAGCAGCACCACCCTTGTCTCTACCTTGATAGTTGTGCCAGGATTTCTGCACAAAGCCTTCTAGGCTTATAGATTCAGATTCTGACTTAGCTGACATTGTAAATGTCTTTTATATACCAACTGCTTTCACATACATTAGCTCACTTAATCTCCAAGAATTCCCATTGTCTTGAAATTATTTATGAAGCACTAATTTGTATTATGTGCTGTGTTAAATTCAGGACAATGGCCATTTCGGAGTCTCCTAGGTCTTGCAGCATAGTAGCACAGGCATATTGATGTAAGAACACACATTTTTCATAGTATTACCTAAGTGTTTCTATTATGTGTATTTAAGAGAGAACATCTTCATATGTGGGCCTCACCACATTAAACATGGAAATGTAACGTGCTCACCTTGGAAAATAGTACAAGTCACAACCCCTTCTTAATCGTTGCAAGTATGCATAGTAATGTAATATTTGGTGGGTATATGGTGCTTTTCATCCTCAAATATAAGCTAATTAATGATGATGGTGGATACAGTATTTATTTGTATCATGAGCAAATCTGTCACAATACAGAAGCTTTGGACAAGTTAACTACCATAGCCTTTGGCTGAGCAAGGCTTGAGCATTCTGCTGGGTGATCGTGTTACATCTCTGAGTCTTTTTTCCCTTGTCATGGTAAAGCACGACAAAAGCTAAGCAGAGGCAGTTACAGGAGAAAGTCATCATCGCTTATTCTTTTACTTAGCCAGTGCCAAAATTGGTTTTGAAGCATTATCTCAAAGTTGCTTTCAACTCAATCTGGGTGTTTCTCTTCAGCTAGAATATCACCCCCTACACTGGAATCTTTATTACATCACACTAATCTAATTTAAATGCATTTTTACTGTACTTGGTTTAATGAATGTTAGAATGTGTCACTAGGAAATTGCACCATTAATTTGATAAATAGGACTTGAAGGTATAATTTTTTCCAGTATTGCAGACTAATGAAGCTAAAATACATATATAATAAGAAGTGTAAATCACAAATTATTCTTAGGAGCAAAAAAATTAATTAGATCTTACCACAAATTGCATCTCAATGTCAATTTTTCTTTTTTTTAAACTACTGACTTTCAAACTACTTGGAACACCATTGTAAACCTTGGAAAGTTTCTCCAGTGATTACCTTCCATCCTAGGAATCTGTTTTAAGAAACTGCTGTTGTTCAACAAATCCTTTTAAGATGTCAGTACAGATCCCCTGTTGTCATTTCTACTGGGCATTAAAAGTATCTACATGAATTAATCTTCGTCTTTAAGTTGCACAGTTTTATTTATTCATAAAGACTCCTAAAAATCCTTTCAGGTAGTATGCTGTGGAGACAGAAAAAAACCAGGAGACCTCACATGCAAATTTACCTCCAAAGGTGACAAAACTCAGTTTCCAGTGATTAGGGGAAAGTTCCTCCTGCAGCCCTACTTTTCACCAGGAAGTCTGTGTCATCCCTGGGCTGAAGGATGTGATAACAGAGAGTGATGGGTCACACCCCAATTACTGTTCAGATGTAAGAACCAGATAGTAGATAAGCTGGAAATTAGCTAGGTAATATGTACACTAAAGCCAGAGACCAGATAATGCTCCAAATGATATTCTATTCCTTGGGTGGAGAAAAAAGGAATTCTGGTTATGACTGGCATAAGTGAGTTTGGTTCAGATTCAGCATAAAAGCAGTGGCTTTAGTGTTTGTACATATTAATCAATAATTCCTAGAATTCTGATTAATGAAATCTTTGCTGAAGACGTTAGCTACATGATGTCTACTTAGAAACATGAATACTAAAGCCAAAATGTAAGGCAACACAAAGCTCATTTGGAGACTTTAGTCCTTATTTTTATTTATTTTATTTTATTTTATTTTTTTGCGGTATGCGGGCCTCTCACTGTTGTGGCCTCTCCCGTTGCGGAGCACAGGCTCCGGACGCACAGGCTCAGCGGCCATGGCTCACGGGCCCAGCCGCTCTGCGGCATGTGGGATCTTCCCGGACCAGGGCACGAACCCGTGTCCCCTGCATCGGCAGGCGGACTCTCAACCACTGCACCACCAGGGAAGCCCAGTCCTTATTTTTAGTATCTATATTAATTTGAAAAACAAAGTATCCATCATGTACAATAACTATATTTTATTTTTTATTTATCAGATATAAGGATTTTTTTAGCTTCATTGTCAAGATGAGACTAAATTTTTTCTTATAGAAAGGAAAAAGGGAAAGAAACTTGGGATTAGAATTAACTGTGTGGGTTTTCCACGCACACTCTCTTTGTCCCCAGCTGGAGGTCTGCACAGAGACAATTTAATCATGGTCTCTTCCCTGGCCTGATGTAGGACTCTGAGCCAAACACTATCCCTGGCCTTCTTTTCTATTCCTAGTGTGTAGTTTAACAAACAATGTTACTATTCCTTGTTATCTGATCTGAAGCCAAAATTCTGACGTGGCATCAGTTTTGCTGCCAGATAATGCATTAAACCTTACTAAGGGGTAAACATAATGATCTTCATTAAACGCTTTAAATGAACCCACCTCCTGCTTCTTCAGGTTGAGAGAAGCATTGACAGGGAACGTTGTAGAAGCATCTTGGAGCTATTTTCTTCTTGTAACAGGGGGAGGGAGAGATGACTGGCAGCTTTTAGGGGGCTAAAGAAAGTGAGGTAAACATAAAAGGTTTTGTAAGATTTCCTTTCCTAAGGGCAAAGTTTTAGAACAATAAATCACAATTCAGTCAATACCATTAGTTCTGGGGCATTATATACCCTCACTAAAGTGCATAAACAATTATATTTATTGAAGGTAATGTACTGTATAGTGCATTATAACGACACTGATTAACATATGTAATCATCATTTGAATGGGCTTTACTACAATGTAAACTGATAATGGCATGATTACACACTGGGTTATTAACTTTTCGGTCTTAAGGCAATGAAAGGTGATGCAAGAAACCAAAAGCACGTATGCATGGCCCTCATTTGTGAGTTATTCATTTCCATACCAAATCCTAAACTCAAGGTACCAATGCTCAGGAGCTGTCTCTTTTTTGCCTGTTGTCTTAACAGAATACTAGATTCAAGGTAGTGTTTTGAAGGTGGGGGGAATAAGTGACAGGAACTATCTCAGACCCAGTTATGAAGATAATTCTGTGGGTGACCCTATTTCTATCTTATAGTGTGACTTGTAGTGTTCATGCTCTTTCCACACTAGACTCTGACAATATCACATCTCTAAGAAAAATGGAAACGTCCTCCAAACTTTTCCTTTGGAAATTTCACCTAAGAGATATTTGGCTGGGCTTCCCTGGTGGCGCAGTGGTTGAGAATTCACCTGCCAATGCAGGGGACACGGGTTCGATCCCTGGTCTGGGAAGATCCCACATGCCACAGAGTAACTAAGCCCCGTGCGCTACAACTACTGAGACTGCGCTCTAGAGCCTGCAAGCCACCACTGCTGAGCCTGCATGCTGCAACTACTGAAGCCCACGCACCTAGAGCCCGTGATCCACAAGAGAAGCCACCACAGTGAGAAGCCCGTGCACCACAACAAAGAGTAGCCCCAGCTCGCCGCAACTAACTAGAGTAACCCCGCGCGCAGCAATGAAGACCCAACACAGCCAAAAATAAATAAATAAATTTTAAAAAGAGATGTTTGGCTAATGATGGAGAAACACTGGAAAAACCCAGATTGAGGGACATTCTACAAAAGTGGCAAAGTCATAAAAGATGAAGGAAGAGTAAGGAACTGTTCTAGATTAAAAGTGGCTAAAGAGACATGATAACTAAATGCAATGTCTGATCCTAGATTGGATCCTGGACCAGAATTTTTTTCTCTCTTTTCTTGTAAAGATATCTTATTAGGACAATTAGAAAAATTTGAATAAGGTCTATAGATTAGATAATAGCATTTTGTCAATGTTAATTTCTTGATTTTGATATTTTTACTGTAATGTAAGAAGATGTTCTTATTCTTCATGCACATAAAACTGTTTAGGAGTGAAGGCCCTTTATGTTTGCAACTTACTCTCAAATGAATAAAAAAAATCTGTATGTACTTAATGATAGCAATAATAATATATAGAGAGAGAATCATAAAAAAAATATAGTAAAAAGTTAATGTAATTTGGAGGATAGTCATGAATTCTTTGCTCTGGTCTTACAACATTCTCTCAGTCTGAAATTATTTCAGATTTTAAAGAAGAGAGAGACATTTAGAATTTAAGAATTGACCATAAAAAGGCCATGACTTTAATTAAGGGGATCTGTTGTCTGGTGTTATCAGCAACAAGTCAGCATAATGATCAGGATCTCAGTACTCATTTATGTCTTTTATCTGTTCTGTCAGTGAAAGTCCCAGATTTGAGAAGACAGTTCTTATGATATCTATTTCCTGTATTTGAGAGTCAGGAATGACAAAATTTGTGCTATGAAAGGTGAAAGGCATTGTACTCTAATCACCTAAAGAGTGATAGCAGTAGCCACTGAAAATTCCTGCTTAACCATGGTTTCACAGCCTTGAATGATTGATTTACATCTCTGCATAAGCCCTAAGGAAAGCGCTGATGTTTTCCTCCCAAACAAACCTCTGCTTTCTCACTTTTAAGCAGCACCCAAACTTGAACCAATGACCATGTAGACTAGGCAAAAATTTACCAACCACACTTACTACAGGGAGAATGAAGAAACAGCAACTTAGTAAATTGCCCAAGACACTAAAGGAAGAACAAAGATAAAATTAATCTCAAAAGTTTCTGGCATTAGTCCTCTTGTGTCCCTTTAGACACAACCCTATGAAAGCAGTAATATTAATGTATCTTAAAATTTGCTTTAGGGCTTCCCTGGTGGCGCAGTGGTTGAGAGTCCGCCTGCCGATGCAGGGGACACGGGTTCGTGCCCCGGTCTGGGAGGATCCCACATGCCGCGGAGCGGCTGGGCCCGTGAGCCATGGCCGCTGAGAGCCTGCGCGTCCGGAGCCTGCGCGTCCGGAGCCTGTGCTCCGCAACGGGAGAGGCCACAACAGTGAGAGGCCCACATACCGCAAAAAAAAAAAAAAAAATTTGCTTTAGAATATATTTTCTTTGGTTGTCTAATTTTGACAGACACTTTCACAGAAATTGGGGACTTCTATAGCTAAGAGCTACCCATTTCGAAGTACAGTTATAGAAGCAGAATGGACTGTCTTCAAGAAATGCAAAACAAAATTAATCAATAACTCTCCATAAATAAGAGGAAATGCATACTACATATGCATTTATATGTGGAGGGCTAGACCTAAAGACTACATCTACTGGGTTAATGTTTTTATTAAAATGTATTAGTGTTGGCACAATAATCTTTCCTCATTATAAACACTGAGCCCTTTTATTTGCTATGGGGTATAGCTTTAAGAAAGTTCCAGTTGACTGACAGCTGCCTGTCAACTTCTAACTCCAAAGAGATCCAGGAACTCAGCTTGCAAAGCTCCAGGGAATTCTAGGGAGCTCCAAGATGGTTAATGGCTGTCCATTAGCGTGAGGCCCAGCGGAGCCCTAGAATCTGTTAAGTGGGAAGTTCTTGCTGTAGAAGGTCATATAATTCCCTATTGCCATCTGAGAGAACTGGGAAAATTCAACTTGAAGCAAAGACTGGGGTGCTATAAGTTTATGTACTAAGGGAAATCATTTCATGCAGTTTGGTATTAACATACACCATGTTTTATTTATACTCTATACTGGATGAGAAATTGAATACTATGCTCTTTTCTGGCAATGGAAACCTGCCTTATTTTCCTGAACTGGGCACGGCATCAATACAGCAGCTTGCAGCCTTTTTGACTATGTATTACAGAGTGGCTTCTGTGCATTTTATATTAAATCCGATATGCACTGTGAGTTTATATGCCACACACACTACATTTTTCTATATTACGTCCTGCAATCTATCATATTAAGTGAAAGGGGTGATGGAGTGGGCCTCAGGTAATGTAAAGAAGATTGCTAACAGCTTGCATGCTGCGTTGAGAGTAGGTATGTATTTCTGCAGTGTGCTCTGTGTATATACACCGAGTGAGCACACAGCAAACTGACCGTGTAGAGAGTTCAACATCCCTGGCAATGGAATTAACCACCTCTATACTACTAAAATTACCTACCAGCCCCAAACTACATGCCTGCCCCATTAACAGAGCCCAGCAAAGTTTCATGTGAGCCAAATGGTCCTTCCCCGAAGTGGGAATAAAAACGAAGTCTGGTCCATTAAAAGGAAATCACCCCCTCCACCCCACTCCAAATAGTGAAGCCAGGTTAACAATGGCCTTAGCACAGGGAACGTGGAGGAGCATTAGCAATCACAGCCTCTGAGCTGTTAATACATGTCTCATATTCTTCAGTCTGGTATGTGAAAGGGACCTGGAAGTCCCATCTCTAAATCTCATGTAAAATAACACAAAAGCAACGATTAACAATTGTTGAAGGAAGAAGTGTTGCCTATCCTTTTTGAAATAAAAGTACATTTTATTTTCCCATGATGTTATCTGCTTGTGTATCAGAATTCCTAAATCTGGTAATACTAAGAATTGTGTTCCCTGCTTCATCACTGCCTCTCAATTTGGTCTTCTGGAACTTTCTAGATGGGGAGCTAAATACATGTAAACTGGGTGTCTGTCATTTTAGCATAACTTTTATGGAATATTAGGAACTCTGATGGCAAATGTTTATCTTTCTGTGAAAATTTCTTCATTCTGCTCACCTATTGATTTAAAGGTAAATGTTTTCTTGTTACCTGGGACCTAGGTATTGTGAGTGTCCATCAAGTCTCTGACCTTGTGTTTAGCCACTGTGAGCTCCCCTGGTCTTCACTGTCTGAGATCCTGTAGTTACTTTAATCTGTAGCGACTAATCTTGGAATTACACTTAAAAAAGAAAAGAACTCCACTATTAGACACTCATGACTGACCACACAATAGCCCTGCCTTCTTATTGTTGCTGCAAAATCTTTTTCTAAAGAGCAGTGAAAGTGAGCACAAGAATGAAGAATCTTTTCTATCAATATTAGTGAAAAAGAACCATCATTTAAGGTGCTGTATAATCACTCATTATTCTATTCTTCTAGCACTGATAAACTTCATGTGGTGAGGGGATTGTAGCTTTTGTAGAGACACTCGGCCTTGAGTATCAGGCTTTACAATACATCTCTGGTGCAATATTATCAGGTGACACCAATTCATCCCACAGCATTTTACAGCTTAACAGAAGGTTTTGATTTCCTGGTGGAGTCTTAATTGATTCTGAATTCTTTAGCATTCAACCTTCCTTGTGATGATTGTTATAAGACTTAATACAGGAAATATTAAGTTTAGACAAAGAAGGCCCAGAAGGGATACTTTTGTGGACTGTCAAAGATATATTTCACTATTAAGTGGAAGTGCCGAGCTAGCTGAGGAACCCTGGGTTTAAGCTTTAGGCCACCTTATGTATTTCTCCAGCTGTCCCAGAGGTGGAGGTTGAGGGCATCCACATGATCCATGATTTCAACTGCTAGGTGATATACAGAGTGACACTGAAAAGCCAAGGAAAATGAGCAAGTTACTTCCAGCTTTCTTCCATCAAATGGAAGGCTGCCAAAATTCAAAACTCGAAGGATGCAAGGGAGCAGGAAACACAGTACCGGGAAAATGACTCTACCAGGGGAACTCCTGGGCTGTTCATGGAGGACTGCCTAGAACCTGCTTTGCCTCAAAATTTGCTCCATGTTTCTTTCCTGCTATATTTAGAAGCCTGTGGCAAATCTTCCCTCATAACTTTTAGAAGAACCAAGTCTAATCAGAGAAACCATGAGGATGTGATATTAATAAAATAACACCAATGATGGCAAAAGTTTGCTTTCATAGATGGGAGGAACTGATAATCCTTGGGTTGCTCAAAATATCTAGGCATCACCGTGTGCCTTTCCCCAGATTTTAAGGATGCTGTGTGCCCTGCCTCCTTCTCTTGATTAGGTGCTTCTTCATTGCTCCTCACCGAAGCAAGTGGGTAGGTGGAAAGGCGCGTCCCCAGTCACCTGAAGGACAAAATTACCTAAACTGAATGCTCTTTCATTTATCAAAATAAATGTACCTACTACGTGCCCCACTCTCCAACATGTTTCCAGAAAATATTGATGGGGAAGACTTTCCTCCCACTTCTGAAGTGATGAAGTAATGTCATGAGGCCATGTTACCACAACCAAGCATTACTCAGCTAGACGGTCTTCCATGTGGACTCTACAAACCAAACCACAAGGTTTACTTTACTGTCATTTTTCATTCCCCACACTACATGCATATGCAAGATTTCTCAGTATGCCACCTTATACCAATTTATATAAAAAATGTACATAATCATTCTGCAGCTGTCAGTAGCGCCTGGAAAAGCCCAAGAGTTCAGTATGAAAGGTGCTATTAGGTTGGAAAAAACACCACAGCTGCCACAGATGGCTCATTTTCACAATAGACCTGAGGTTTAAAAAAAAAAATACACACTAGTTGTTTTGCCTGCAGCATAAACAAGGAATATTCTCCTCGAGCAAGTGGAACTGGCTTTGCAGAGATGAGGTGCCAATCTGTCTTGCAAAATTCTGACATTAAAAAGAAACACATATAGCTACATAGACAATTGCTCACATGAAAAAGGTGCAAGTCTGGGGTAGATGCGTCTAAAGTTTTACTTTACAATATTGTTTTTTATGGTGGTGTCAATAGTGTTTTAAAAGTTGATCATAATTTTATTGCAAAAATAAAACATGCTCATTTTTTAAAATTTGGAAAATGAAGAAAAATCCACCTATATTTCACCATCCATATACCACAAGAACTCTTTGGTATATTTCCTTCAAAATTTTTTTTCTGTAGATATATATATAGATAGATAGATAGATACAGAAACACATACATTTATATGTATATATGTGTATATAAACACACATGTATTCTGTGAATATATATAAAATAGACATATATTGTATACATTACAGACATAGGCATATTATCTATCTATATATGTATTATAAACAGATATCCTCTTTTTACATATTTGAGCAATATATTTATATGTATGCACAATTTCAGAACTTTCTTTTATTACTTAATACTATAATTATAGAGGACCTTCAAGATGGCGGAGGAGTAAGATGTGGAGATCACCTTCTTCCCCACAAATACATCAAAAATACATCTACATGTGGAACAACTCCTACAGAACACACACTGAACGCTGGCAGAAGACCTCAGACTTCCCAAAAGGCAAGAAACTCCCCATGTACCTGGGTAGGGCAAAAGAAAAAAGAAAAAACAGAGACAAAAGAATAGGGATGGGACCTGCACCTCTGGGAGGGAGCTGTGAAGGAGGAAAGGTTTCCACGCAGTAGAAGCCCCTTCGCGGGCGGAGACTGCGGGTGGCGGAGTTGGGGAGCTTTGGAGCCATGGAGGAGAGTGCAGCAACAGGGGTGCAGAGGGCAAAGCAGAGAGATTCCCGCACAGAGGATCGGTGCTGACCAGCACTCACCAGCCTGAGAGGCTTCTCTGCTCACCCGCCGGGGTGGGTGGGGCTGGGAGCTGAGGCTCTGGCTTCAGAGGTCAGACCCCAGGGAGAGGACTGGGGTTGGCTGCGAGAACACAGCCTGAAGGGGGCTAGTGCGCCAGAGCTAGCCGGGAGGGAGTCCGGAAAAATGTTTGGACCTGCCTAAGAGTTAAGAGACCACTGTTTCAGGGTGCGAGACGAGAGGGGATTCAGAGCACCGCCTAAACAAGCTCCAGAGACGGGTGCGAGCCGCAGCTATCAGCACAAACACCAGAGATGGGCACGAAATGCTAAGGCTGCTGCTGTGGCCACCAAGAAGCCTGTGTGCAAGCACAGGTCACTATCCACACCTCCCCACCTGGGAGCCTGTGCAACCCGCCACTGGCAGGGTCCCATGATCCAGGGACAACTTCCCTGGGAGAACACATGGCGCATCTCAGGCTGTTGCAACATCACACTGGCCTCTGCCACCACAGGCTCACCCCGCATTCTGTACCCCTCCCTCCCCCTGGCCTGAGTCAGCCAAAGCGCCTGAATCAGCCACTCCTTTAACCCCATCCTGTCTGGGTGAAGAACAGACACCAGAGGGCGATCTACATGCAGAGGCAGGGCCAAATCCAAAGCTGAACCCCAGGAGCAGTCCAAGCAAAGGAAAGAAAGAGAAATCTCTCCGTGCAGCCCCAGGAGCAGTGGATTATATCTCCACAATCAACTTGATGTACCCTGCATCTGTGGAATACATGAATAGACAACGAATCATCCCGAAACTGAGGTGGTGGACTTTGGGAGCAACTGCAGATCTGGGGTTTGCTTTCTGCATCTAATTTGTTTATAGTTTTATGTTTATCTTAGTTTAGTATTTAGAGATTATTATCATTGGTAGATTTATATATTGATTTGGTTGCTCTCTTCCTTTTATATATATATTTATATATATATATATAAATATATATATATTTTTTTTCCTTTTTCTCTTTTTGTGTGTATGTACATGCTTCTTTCTGTGATTTTCTCTGCATAGGTTTGCTTTTACCATTTATCCCATGGTTCTGTCTGTCCATTTTTTTTAGTACAGTTTTTAGCACTAGTTATCATTAGTGGATTTGTTTATTGGTTTGGTTGTGCCCTTTTTTTAAAAATTACTTTTTTATTTTAATAATATTTTTTAAATTTTAATTATTTTATTTTAATTTTCTTTCTTTCTTTCTTTTCTTCTCCCTTTTCTTCTGAGTCGTGTGGCCGACAGGGTTTTGGTACTCTGACCGGGTGTCAGGCCTGAGCCTCTGAGGTGGGATAGCCAAGTTCAGGACATTGGTCCACCAGAGACACCCCTGGCCCCTCATAATATCAATCGGCGAGAGCTCACCCTGAGTCCTCCATCTCAGTGCTAAGACCCAGCTCCACTCAACAACCAGCAAGCTCCAGTGCTGGATACCCCATGCCAAACTAGCAAGACAGGAACATGACCCCTCCCATTAGCAGAGAGGCTGCCTAAAAATCATAATAAGTTCACAGACACACCAAAACACACCATTGGACGTGTCCTGCCCAACATAAAGACAAGATCTAACCTCATCCACCAGAACACGGGCACCAGTCCCCTCCACCAGGAAGCCTACACAACCCACTGAACCAATCTTACCCCCTGGGGGCATACACCAAAAACAACAGGAGATACAAACCTGCAGCCTGGGAAAAGGAGACCCCAAACACAGTAAGTTAAGCAAAATGAGAAGACAGAGAAACACACAGCAGATGAAGGAGCAAGGTAAAAAACCCACCAGACCAAACAAATGAAGAGGAAATAGGCAGTCTCCCTGAAAAAGATTTCAAAGTAATGACAGTAAAGATATCTAAAATCTTGGAAATAGAATGGAGAAAATACAAGAAACATTTAACAAGGACCTAGAAGAACTAAAGTGCAAACAAACAATGATGAACAACACAACAAATGAAGTTAAAAATTCTCTAGAAGGAATCAATAGCAGAATAACTGAGGCAGAAGAACGGATAAGTGACCTGAAAGATAAAATAGTGGAAATAACTACCGCAGAGCAGAAGAAAGAAATAAGAATGAAAAGAATTGAGGACAGTCTCAGAGACCTCTGGGACAACATTAAACACACCAATATTCGAATTATAGGGGTCCCAGAAGAAGAGAAAAAGAAAGGGACTGAGAAAATATTTGAAGAGATTACAGTTGAAAACTTCCCTAATATGGGAAAGGAAATAGTCAATCAAGTCCAGGAAGTGCAGAGAGTCCCATACAGGATAAATCCAAGGAAAAACATGCAAAGACACCTATTAATCAAACTATCAAAAATTAAACAAAAAGAAAAAATATTAAAAGCAGCAAGAGAAAAGCAACAAATAACATAAAACAGAATCCCTATAAGGTTAAGAGCTGATCTTTCAGCAGAAACTGCAAGCCAGAAGGGTGTGGCAGGACATATTTAAAGTAATAAAAGGAAAAAACCTACAACCAAGATTACTCTATCCAGCAAGGATCTCATTCAGATGCAATGGAGAAATAACAACCTTTACAGACAAGCAACACTAAGAGAATTCAGCACCACAAAACCAGCTTTAATACAAATGTTAAAGGAACTTCTCTAAGCAAGAAACACAAGAGAAGGAAAAGACCTACAATAACAAACCTCAAACAATTAAGAAAATGGTAATAGGAACATACATATCGATAATTACCTTAAATGTAACTGGATTAAATGCTCCAACCAAAAGACACAAACTGGCTGAATGGATACAAAAACAAGACCTGTATATATGCTGTCTACAAGAGACCCACTTCAGACTGGGGGACACATATGGACTGAAATTTAGAGGATGGAAAAAGATATTCCATGCAAATGGAAATCAAAAGAAAGCTGGAGTAGCAATTCTCGTATCAGACAGAATAGACTTTAGATTTTTTTTTTTTTTTTTTTTTTTTTTTTTTTTGCTGTACGCGGGCCTCTCACTGCTGTGGCCTCTCCCGTTGCGGAGCACAGGCTCCGGACACACAGGCTCCGCGGCCATGGCTCGCGGGCCCAGCCGCTCCGCGGCATGTGGGATCTTCCGGGATCGGGGCACGAACCCGTGTCCCCTGCATCGGCAGGCGGACTCTCAACCACTGCGCCACCAGGGAAGCCCCAGAATAGACTTTAAAATAAAGACTGTTACAAGAGACAAAGAAGGACCCTACATAATGATCAAGGGATCAATCCAAGAAGAAGATATAACAATTGTAAATATTTATGCTCCCAACATAGGAGCACCTCAATACATAAGGCAAATGCTAACAGCCATAAAAGGGGAAATTGAGAGTAACATGGTCATAGTAGGGGAATTTAATTGACAGTAACATGGTCATAGTAGGGGAATTTAACACCCCACTTTCACCAATGGACAGATCATCCAAAATGAAAATAAGGAAACACAAGCTTTAAATGACACATTAAACAAGATGGACTTAACTGATATTTATATGACATTCCATCCAAAAACAACAGAATACACTTTCTTCTAAAGTGCTCATGGAACATTCTCCAGGATAGATCATATCTTGGGTCATAAATCAAGCCTTGGTAAAGTTAAGAAAACTGAAATCATAGCAAGTACCTTTTCTGACCATAATATTATGAAACTACATATCAATTACAGGAAAAAAACTGTAAAAAATACAAACACATGGAGGCTAAACAATACACTACTAAATAACCAAGAGATCACTGAAGAAATCAAAGAGGAAATCAAAAAACACCTAGAAACAAATGACAATGAAAACACGATGACCCAAAACCTATGGATGCAGCAAAAGCAGTTCTAAGAGGTAAGTTTATAGCAAAACATTCTTACCTTTAGAAACAAGAAAAATCTCAAATAAACAACCTAACCTTACACCTAAAGCAATCACAGAGAGAAGAACAGGAAAAACACAAAGTTAGCAGAAGGAAAGAAATCATAAAGATAAGATCAGAAATAAATGAAAAAGATATGAAGGAAACAATAGCAAAGATTAATAAAATGAAAAGCTGTTTCTTTGAGAAGATAAACAAAATTGATAAACCATTAGCCAGACTCATCAAGAAAAAAAGGGAGAAGGCTCAATTCAACAGAATTAGAAATGCAAAAGGAGAAGTAACAACTGACACTGCAGAAATACAAAGGATCAAGAGGGATTATGAGAAGCAACTGTATGCCAATAAAATGGACAACCTGGAAGAAATGGACAAATTCTTAGAAAAGCACAAGCTTCTGAGACCGAACCAGGAAGAAATAGAAAATATGAACAGACCAATCACAAGCACTGAAATTGAGACTGTGATTAAAAATCTTCCAACAAACAAAAGCCCAGGACCAGATGGCTTCACAGGCGAATTTTATCAAACATTTAAAGAAGAGTTAACACCTATCCTTCTCAAACTCTTCCAAAATATACCAGAGGGGGGAACACCCCTAAACTCATTCTATGAGGCCACCATCACCCTGATACCCAAACCAGACAAAGATGGCACCAAAAAAAGAAAACTACAGGCCAATATCACTGATGAACATAGATGCCAAAATCCTCAACAAAATACTAGCAAACAGAATCCAATAGCACATTAAAAGGATCATACACCATGATCAGGTGGGGTTTATCCCAGGAATGCAAGGATTCCTCAATATATTCAAATTAATCAACGTGATACACCATATTAACAAACTGAAGGGGAAAAACCATATGATCACCTCAATAGATGCAGAAAAAGCTTTTGACAAAATTCAACACCCATTTATGATAAAAACCCTCCAGAAAGTAGGCATAGAGGGAATTTACCTCAACATAATAAAGGCCATATATGACAAACCCACAGCCAACATTGTTCTCAATGGTGAAAAACTGAAACCATTTTCACTAAGATCAGGAACAAGACAAGACTGCCCACTCACACCACTATTATTCTACATAGTTTTGGAAGTTTTAGCCATGGCAATCAGAGAAAAAATAAATAAATGGAATCCAAGTAGGAAAAGAAGTAGTAAAGCTGTCACTGTTTGCAGGTGACATGAGACTATACATAGAGAATCCTAAAGATGCTACCAGAAAACTACTAGAGCTAATTAAAGAATTTGGTAGAGTAGCAGGATACAAAATTAATGCACAGAAATCTCTTGCATTCCTATACACTAATGATGAAAAATCTGAAAGAGAAATTAAGGAAACACTCCAATTTATGATTGCAACAAAAAGAATAAAATACCTAGGAATAAACCTACCTAAGGAGACAAAAGACCTGTATTCAGGAAACTATAAAACATGGATGAAAGAAATAAAAGATGATATAACCAGATGGAGACACATACCATGTTCTCGGATTGGAAGAATCAAAATTGTGAAAATGAATATACTACCCAAAGCAATCTACAGATTCAATGCAATCCCTATCAAATTACCAATGTCATTTTTTACAGAACTAGAATAAAAAATCTTAAAATTTGTATGGAGATACAAAAGACCCCGAATATCCAACGCAGTCCTGAGGGAAAGAAACGGAGCTGGAGGAATCAGACTCCCTGACTTCAGACTATACTACAAAGCTACAGTAATCAAGACAATATTGTACTGGCACAAAAACAGAAATATAGATCAGTGGAACAGGATAGTAAGCCCAGAGATAAACCCACGCACCTATGGTCAACTAATCTATGACAAAGGAGGCAAGAATATACAATGGAGAAAAGACAAGTCTCTTCAATAAGTGGTGCTGGGAAAAGTGGACAGCTACACATAAAAGAATGAAATTAGAACACTCCCTAACACCATACAAAAAAGTAAATTCAAGATGGATTGAAGACCTAAATGTAATGCCAGACACTATAAAACTCTTAGAGGAAAATACAGGCAGAACACTCTATGACATAAATCACAGCAAGATCTTTTTTGACCCACCTCCTAGAGAAAGGGAAATAAAAAGAAAAATAAACAAATGGGACCTAATGAAACTTAAAAGCTCTTGCACAGCAAAGGAAACCATAAACAAGATGAAAAGACAATCCTTAGAATGGGAGAAAATATTTGCAAACAAAGAATCTGACAAAGAATTAACCTCCAAAATATACAAGCAGCTCATGCAGCTCAATATCAAAAAAACAAAAAACACAATCCAAAAATGGGTGGAAGACCTAAATAGACATTTCTCCAGAGAAGATATACAGACTGCCAAGAAGCAAATGAAAGGATGCTCAACATCACTAATCATTAGAGAAATGCAAATCAAAACTACAATGAGGTATCACCGCACACTGGTCAGAATGGCCATCATCAAAAAGTCTACAAAGAATAAATGCTGGAGAGGGTGTGGAGAAAAGCGAACCCTCTTGCACTGTTGGTGGGAATTCAAATCGATACAGCCACTATGGAGACCAGTATGGAGGTTCCTTAAAAAACTAAAAATAGAACTACCATATGACCCAGCAATCCCACTACTGGGCATATACCCTGAGAAAACCATAATTCAAAAAGAGTCATTTACCACAATGTTCATTGCAGCACT
Source organism: Mesoplodon densirostris (assembly GCF_025265405.1). Taxonomy (NCBI): domain Eukaryota; kingdom Metazoa; phylum Chordata; class Mammalia; order Artiodactyla; family Ziphiidae; genus Mesoplodon; species Mesoplodon densirostris. The sequence continues at coordinate 42,463,595 of NC_082675.1, forward strand.
ATTTACAATAGCCAGGACATGGAAGCAACCTAAGTGTCCATCGACAGATGAATGGATAAAGATGGGGCATATATATATACAATGAAATATTACTCAGCCATAAAAAGAAATGAAATTGAGTTATTTGTATTGAGGTGGATGGACCTAGAGTCTGTCATACAGAGTGAAGTAAATCAGAAAGAGAAAAACGAATACCGTATGCTAACACATATATATGGAATCTAAAAAAAAAAAAAAAAGGTTCTGAAGAACCTAGGGGGCAGGACAGGAATAAAGACGTAGAGAATGGACTTGAGGACATGGGTAAGGGGAAGAGTACGCTGGGACGAAGCGAGAGAGTGGCATGGACATATATACACTACCAAATGTAAAATAGATAGCTAGTAGGAAGCAGCTGCATAGCACAGGGAGATCAGCTCCGTGCTTTGTTTTTTTTTTTTTTTGCGGTATGCGGGCCTCTCACTGTTGTGGCCTCTCCCGTTGCGGAGCACAGGCTCCGGATGCGCAGGCCCAGCGGCCATGGCTCACGGGCCCAGCCGCTCCGCGGCATATGGGATCCTCCCAGACTGGGGCACGAACCCGTATCCCCTGCATCGGCAGGCGGACTCTCAATCACTGCGCCACCAGGGAGGCCCAGCTCCGTGCTTTGTGACCACCTAGAGGGGTGGGATAAGGAGGGTGGGAGGGAGACACAAGAGGGAGGGGATATGGGAATATATGTATATGTATAGCTGATTCATTTTGTGATACAGCAGAAACTAACACACCATTGTAAAGCCATTATACTCCAATAAAGATGTTAAAAAAACTATAATTATAACAGGAACAATTTCCCACGTCATTAATTGTACTCACTGTAGATTTTTAATGACTGTGTACTATTCCATTGTGTGTACAAACCATAACTTGTTCAAAAAGTCATCCACTCTTAGAAATCTAAAAAAAGAAAATTTGCCAGTTTTTTTTCCGTAGACGATATTCCATTAACTATCCTTATGTTTAAATCTCTGTGTCTCTCTAAATACTTGAATCAAAGAATGATCCAGTATTAAAACATTTTTTAAGATTCTTAATAGGTATTGCCAAATACTTTACCCCAAACAAGCTTTGTTCACTAAGGATAGGAGATGTACCTGGTTCAATTATCAAGGCCTAACGTACCGGGCCAATTTGGTACGAAGGATATCGCCGTAATTTCGCATAACTTCATGAGGTGTGTCTAGTGTACTAGGAGTAAACTAAAATAAAACAGTTTTGCAGCTGACAGTGATAACTCTCCAGTGCTCACCCACATCTTAGATGGAGTGTTTTAATCACAACCTCAACCTCTCAAAAATGGTGTTAATATTTTACATTGCATTTTTAATCACTATCTTTCATTTACAGATATCTCTCCACTAATTACCTCTTAGTGTTATAATTTTCTGAATCTCCTCACTGTCAAGACCTTTCACAAGAGCAAACAGTTTTATTCGAAGAAAGACTTGGGAAATTTCCTTGTTCATCCTAATGCACACAGCATTCTGGACCCACCTGAGGAATTGTTAATGTCTTTCAGGAGACAATATATTCTCTCAGCCTTCATTCACCCATCCTAACACCTCCCTTCAGATACAAAGCAATCTGAAAATTAGGAAGAACATTTTATTGTGTGCGTGGTCTTTTTTTAAGTGCTAGCAGTGGATGGCATTTTGTCCCTTGATTTTGTGACTTAAAATCCATCTTTTGTGTAAACATACTATGAGGCAATTAATGATCAATATTATTTTTTTCAGGGACACTAAAGCAGCAGACAGACTGCTACTCCGGGTTCCAGGTGGATTGGCATGGAGTGTGGATTTGAACCTACAGTCTCCACATTTCCAACTCCAGTCCTGGCAGTCCAGCTACCCTCCGCTCTCCAAGATGATCTATGCCCTTATGTGGAAACTTTGATGGATAGAGACAGCCCAAGCACTAAACAGGAACCTCAAATCAATAAACGTATGAGGACAGGGTGCTCACAAATTGGTAGCCATTTAATTCCCCTGCTATTAATTTTCTCTCTTCCAGACATGAGCTGGGGTGCAGCGTGTGAACCTGTTAAACCACAGCTGCAGTTCGCCCTTGCAAGTACCTCAGGGGGCCAAGGAGGGACTTTTTCATCTAGTACTTCAAGCCATCTGCTCTGTGGGTTTTTATTACAAAAATCAGGAAAAAACTCTTATTTCTCTAATTGGGATTTATTGGCTGAAAGGAAGACTTTATGTCATTCTATTTTGTAAAAAAACTTTTTATTATATTTTCAAACATTCACAAATATTGAGAAAATATAATAAACCTCTATATGACTATTGCTCATTTTAAACCTCTTTTTCCCACTTATGCCTTCAGTTTAAAGGATCCTGGTTGATTTTCTGGGAAAAATGGGCCCTTCTTGGTAGTGGCAGTACAAAGATCACGATAAGAGCATCTGTCATGGGGTTGTATCCTGAGATACAACCATCCAATCAATTTGCTAAAATGAAACACCCAAGGCTCCTTATTGGCTTCCGACAACCAGTCCTTCAGCCAGTGCTGTTGGCTCTTCCTCCAAAGTAAATCTCCTATTGGCCCACTTCCCTCACCTCTGTTGCGCCTTTGCCAGTATAAATTCTCATCATCTTTCCTACCCTGATTACTGCAATATAATGTCTTCCCTGCTTCTATTCTTGTCTCCTAGCTCCACCATAATCCATGCCCCCCTAGGCAATTCAAGCAATCATGTCATCCTCCTGCTTACAACCCACCAATGGCTTCTACTTTTGTCACTACCCCTTCCACTAATCCATGTGGCCAGTATTATCGTTTACAAACATAAATAGACCAAGTCATTTCATTTCTAAAAACCCTCCAGTGGCTTCCTATTGCACGTAAAGTTCAGACTCCTTGGCTTGCAGTTTCAACATGACCTGGCCATACTTACCTCTCAGAAGTAAATTTCCTATCTATTTTCATTTTGCTTACTATGCTCCAGCTACACTAGCTTTCCTTCAGCTCCTTGACCATGCCAAGCTTTGCACTTGTTTCCCATCCCCAGTCCTACCTGAGATCTTCACTGTTAACTCCTTCCTGTCACCCAAGAATAAAACCAAATATCACTTCCTTCAGAAGGCTTTCTTTGTCATCTGAACTAAACTAGCTCCCCAGCCCCAAGACCTTATTACCTAAGAAACTATCTTATATCGTATACTTATTATCTTTCCATCCACTATAGTAACAGCTCTGCAAAAGAAGAAAGCTTTTTCACCACTGAATCTTGAATTTGTGGAACAGAGTATGTCATGGGAACTCTACAAAAATTTGTTGAAAGAAAGAATGGATGAATGAATGAATATAACAAAAGGGAACTTTAGAATCTTATTGTAAGAATAGTATAGGGTCACATTTACTTTTCTGAATGAGAAAGGTAAACTTAACAACAGAGAAAGCAGAATTACAAAAACTCCTTGAGGGCTTTAGTAGGTTGTGATGGACCACTGAAAATGCAAGGGAAGAACTGCCTCATCAGAGACAAAGCCAATAGTATGAGTTAGCAAAGACTGAAAGGCTCAGTTACTCCGTAGATAATATCCTCTCCCTGCCCCCATCTCTGTCTAAAATCCCTGCCATCAGATTAGTGACTTTGGGTGAAACGTGCCCCGTGGTCCCTTGAGACCAGAGGCCATATCTACTACCTCCTAGTAACTTCCCAAGCTCTTAAGGCAGTTCTATTTTAAAATCACTTTCTCACTCCCTAACTCCTAACTGTATTTCTTCTATTCCCCATCATTCTAATGAAATTGATCTCTCCATATTTTCATTGGTATTCTAATTCTCAACTCCAATTCTCAGTCTTTATTCCCTTTGGCCCTATCCTCATTCCCCACTGCTGACGGCTTCCTTCTTGTGGAAACTCTTTATTCCTGTGACTTTCATGGCACTAAACTTCTGGTTCTCTTTCTGCTGCTATAGAGTCCTTGTTCCTATGGACTGAATCTGTGTCCTTGACATACTCCAAGGTTTACATCTTAGCCTTCTGTTTTACTCTATTCTATATTAGAGAATATATAATTACAGTGTGAAGTCATCTATTTGGATAGCCTAACACTGAGTCCAAATCTTCAAATTGAGCTAATCTTTTCTCCAGAACCAGCTTTCCTTCCAAATTTCCCTATTTGCAATGTTATATTTATTCATTCACTTAAAAAAAAAAAAGCTTAAAAAACATCCTGAATTTCTCCCTCTTCTCCCAACCTCTCCCACCAGAAACATTCAATTTTTAAAAATTTTATTGATTTTTCATGTAAGTCCCTTTCTATTACCATTAGTATCAATTAACCCTCCCATTTCCATTCTCTTACCTGCTCTGGAAAATCCAGTCAAGTTCATCTTGAAACATGCTTTGTCCACACCACTGTATGGCTCAAAAGCCATCTTTGACACCCACTGACTATTCAATAAACTCTGAACTCCTTGGCTTAGGATAATGCCGACCTAAATTTTGGTTTTTTCCTTTCACTAATGTCACTTTCCACTGCTCCTAACATAAAACTTCTGCTCCCACTGAACACTTTGCTCTCTGACTGCTATCCTCCCTTGATACGTGCTAAACTCTTGACATAATAAGGGGGAAAGGACCTTGACTACTATAAATTATTAATTGTCTAAATCTGTGCTGTCCAATATGGTAGCCAGCAGCCAGCCATATGTAGCTTCTCAGCTACTGTGGCTATTGGGAATGAAGAACTGAATTATTGATATTAATTTAATTTAAAGCAAATACAGTTATTGGGAAACTCTTAAGCATATTTGGGACAACTTGGGTATGCAAATCCACTTTTTTCAACTGCAAATTTTATGAAATCTAAATACAGACTGAGTATTTGTGATGAAATTTTAGAGGTCAAATTAAGATGTGCTATAAGTGTACAGTACACAACAGAGTTTGAAAACTTAATTTTTTTTTTTTTTTCCGGTATGCGGGCCTCTCACTGCTGTGGCCTCTCCCGTTGCGGAGCACAGGCTCCGGACGCACAGGCTCAGCAGCCATGGCTCACGGGCCCAGCCGCTCCGCGGCACGTGGGATCCTCCCAGACTGGGGCACGAACCTATGTCCCCTGCATCGGCAGGCGGACTCTCAACCACTGCGCCACCAGGGAAGCCCTGAAAACTTAATTTGAAAATGGGAATGCAAGATATCTTGTGAAAATATTTTGTACTGATTACATGTTGAAATCGTACCCTTTTGAATATTATGGGTTAAATAAAATATACTTTTTTTTTTGCGGTACAGGGGCCTCTCACTGTTGTGGCCTCTCCCATTGCGGAGCACAGGCTCCGGATGCACAGGCTCAGTGGCCATGGCTCACGGGCCCAGCCACTCCATGGCATGTGGGATCTTCCCGGACTGGGGCACGAACCCGCATCCCCTGCATCAGCAGGCAGACTCTCAACCACTGCGCCACCAGGGAAGCCCCAAAATATACTATTAATATTAATTTACTTCTTTTCTTTTAATTTTTGCAGTATCACAACTAGAAAATTTTAAAGTACACATGTGGCTCATATAATACATCTTCTGGATGGTGCTCTTTTAGGTATCATCTTTGTAAAAAATGTCCTCATAGCCATAAAGACTTCCAAGGCCCAGCCCCAACTGAATGAATAATAATCTCTAGGAGAAGGTCCTGGAGTTGGTATCTTTAATAAATGTTCTAGGAGATTCTATCCATGAGACAAATTTGGGAAACCGTAACTAAGTGATGGCCTCTATCTCTACCATAGCTTGTGTTGTCTTCATCACTCAGTAAATTCCTTTAACACATGCTGTCTCTTGCTATCATTCTGTGCTGCACATGTATATTCCCAACTAGACAGCATTCAGAAAAAAAATCAATGTAATTATTATAACTAACATGTATTAAGTGCTAATAAGGTGCCAAGCATCCTGTCAGGGGCTCTATGTTTATTTTCTCATTTAATTTAATAATAGCACCTATAGTGCAGTGAGGTGGTTGTCAGTTTATCCTCACTGCACAGAGGAGACAGGGTTTTAGGTCACACAGCTACTTCCTGATGGAGCCAAGATCTGGACTTGTTCTGTCCGATTTGAAGGCCTGCCTTCTACATGATACAGCCTAGGTGCCTAGCGTGGGATGCTTGACAAATGAGACTGATGGTAACACTCAGCACCCCCAAAAGAAAGACGGGGGTACTCAGTAAGTGCTGGAGGTGCCTTTCGTATACAGGAAGCGTGTGAAGAGGCAGGAATGTGCTTGCCTCATTCGTTCTCAAGTGAAACGCATGTCCCTTGTCAACAGAGCCACTGCTGTGATTTACAAGGCACTGGTTTCTGATGAGGTGCTCCCTGTCTCCAGAACTCAGTAATAGGAGCACCTGTTCCAGAGCCCCAGAGGGTGCAACTGGAGCTCTGCGTGAGGGGACTGTTCGGGGCTGTGCGACATTAGAGAGAGCCGTGCTGCCGTTGTCAGCGGGCCAAGAAGTAGACCAGCTGAAGCCACGATGCCAAGGAACATTCTGTTCAGGCTGTGTGGATGTTAAGATTCCCAGAAAGAGAAAGAAACGTTGGGTTGGAAGCTGAAGCAAGAGTCACCAGGTTTGTACAAGGCATTTAGCTTTTAGTTGTTATAAAAAAGAAAATAATTGTGAAAGCAGAGAGAAATCTGCAGCTGCTCAGGGCTATTCATACCATAAGAGATCCCACCAGGCCCTCTTTATTGTTGCAGTTTTGGCAAATTATTTTCTTATCACACACCACCTCCTCACTTCTGTTCCTGGATAAGCACTTAGGCTCATAAAGCTGTGGGTCAGCCACAGTTGAGCAGCCAGCCCACGGAACAGCCGGCTGTGGGGAGCTCTGGGGCCCACCCCTCTGAAAAGCAGCAACTGGAGTCCATAAAAAGCTGGCCTGGCTGGTCCATTAGTGGCCCCGGGTCTGGGCCTCTGGCCTGGATCACCTGTCCCCCCTTGGGAGAGCCTCACCTGTAGGGATGGCCGAGTTGCGAGGGCCAAACCAGGGGCCACCTTCCGGGGTGCTGAGCCCCTGGAGGCTTCGAGGGCAAGGGGCAGGTGCATGAGCTGGCGCTCAGCTGCAAGGGGCTGGCTAGCCACGGACAGAGGGGCCTGGTGCCCACCGCACATGTGCACTGGACAAATGCTCTGGCATCTCGGGCGTGGGCAGAGAGCATGCCGCTCCCATTATCCCGGCCCATTAGGGAAGCAACTGGAAAAAAAACACTTAGTAATTTGGACAGGAGTGAGGCTGCAGAATGGCTCGTGTCTCTGTGACAGCCTGCCACGTACAGATGAAAGGGAAGGCTTGTAACAAATTTTCATTACCCCCAAATAAAAAAGCAACAGCAGGCAAAGCAAGGGCTTTGAGGCTAAGAGGTGGGGCCGGAAATCCACCCAGAAGACCACAAAGGAGCCTTAGCAAAACAATCAGTCACTCTCTCAGTCACTTCCACTCGCCCAGCGCAGCGCATGCAAATGACAATCAGACCTGTCAGTCTGTCAGGCTTTGGCCTTGAGCTCCTTGCCTCGCGCTATTCATTACATGCACCAAAATACAACCCGCTGAGCTCTCCTCCTGCCCAATGCCCTTCCTCACCTGCTCTCAACAGCCTATGCTTGGCAGGAAAACCCACCCCCAACCTGGGAGGCAGTAACAGCAGGATTTGGTAAAGGGAAGTGACCAGGGGTTTGCAAACTGCACCAGGGTCTCTGCATTTTGCTTTGCTTTCAGCTTTAGTTAACACAGGGGAGAAATCCAACCTCAGATTCAGAAAGGCAAAGGGCTCTGGGGCTCCCAGATGCTCAGGTTCTTCGGTGCTCCCCCTCCCCAATTCAGGCTCTACGGAGAGAATCCTGGACACCCACCAAGCACAGACCCCAGATCAAACCTCCACCTCTGAATATCCTACACAGACCCCATGGCCCACTCCTGCTCTAATGAGTCTGGCTGCCCACAGAGCTGTAAAATACATTGAGCCTTTGACCTTATTAGAAGACAACCACACAAATACTGTCTTTTCCTGGCCTAGGTGTGTGTCCACAGGTACCCTCAGCACATTTACCATGGCAGATAAAAATGAAGTGTTGTGGGGAGTTGCAGGCAGGATGCTGAATAAGACCAGGGTTGGAAGAGAGAGTCTCTCCATTCCATGATTTCTTGAAACCGTCTTCCATTATCAACAGCTTCAAAAACACATGTTATTAAACATCTGGGTTTTCGTGACATCCAAGACTGCCCAGAGAATGGAATAAATGGGATTCGGGGGCGGGGTGGGGTCTAACAATGGTTCCCCTTGGGGATGGCTAGTGTTGACAGCTAAAGGACAGAGTCCAGTCACAGACTCAAGGATACCGAGGCAGGGCCCCACTCTTACCATTTCTATTTGTATGAGATTAAACTAACTAGTTTGCAAAGAAATAGCACATATGTGAAAATGTATAAAAGTTGTTTTAGTCTCCCTAATGTGACATATATTATGTCAAGGATTTGTGATGTTTGTGGAGCATGCACACAGGTAACTGTTCAGAGTTCAGAGGAGGACTATCCCTTAACAGCCAAGTGGCCAGAAAATGATTCACTAAGGACAGGAATAAAGATTTGATGAGCATTTACTGTGCACCGAGCCCCTTAGGGAAGTTGTCTTTTTGAATGGTAAACTGAGGCCCCAAAAGTTTTCCTCACATGCTGAAGGCCCTGAAGTCAGAGAGTGACAGAGCCAGGAGGAAGAGTGCAGTTTGTGTAGGAGGGTTGGCAGGAGACAACCACAGGACCAAGGCACAGAGACAGAAAATCCAGTTCTGCAGCTGAGCTCTTCCTCTGTCCCATGCACTGGCCCAGACGCCAGAGGAAACAAGGATGCAGAAGACATGGGATTCTCCTTTAAGGAGCTTGAGACCAAGAGCTATCAGGGGCACCACCATCATAAAACTCCAGGATGACGAGTAGAGGGTTATCACAGAAGGATGATATGATAACTGGGATGCGGAAAAATAGATTTGAGAGGCAACAGTAGGCTGGCTCGACTAAGGCACCAGCCAGAAATTTCTCTCTCTGTGCCTAAGGGTCCCAAGCCAGTGTGAAGGGGACTGAATATTGGCCTTTTCAATTTCCTCTAGTTTTTTCAGTCCCATAGACTATAGTCACGGGAGAAAGGAATGGGAGGTAGGATTAAAGTTAAGAATTCTTGAAACAACCCAAGTGTCCTTTGGCAAACGAAAATGTGAGTATTTATATTCAATGGGATGTTATGCAGCTCTAAAAAAGAAAGAAATCCTGCCAACTGCAACAACATGGATGGACCTTGAGAGCATCACGCTAAGTGAAATAGGTCAAAAACAAACACCAAATGATCTCACGTACATGTGGAATATAAAAAAAGCATAAAAATCAAAACAGTACTCATAGATACAGAGAACAGATAGGCAGTCACCAGAGGTGGAGGTTGTGTGGGGCAGGATAGGTGAAATGGGTAAAGGTGGTCAAAATATGCAAACTTCCAGTTATAAGGTAAATAAGTCCTGGGGATGTCATGTACAGCAAGGTGACTATAGTTAACAATACTGTATTATATATTTGAAAGTTGCTAAGAGAGTAGATCTTAAAAGTTCTCATCACAGAGAAAAAAAATTGTAATTTTGTGTGGTGATGGATATTTACTAGACTTGTGGTGATCATTTCACAATATATATAAATATTGAATCATTATGTTGTACACCTGAAACTAATATAATTATATGCCAATTATATCTCAATTAAAAATAAATAAATCAATAAATATGGAGGAAAAAATAACTCTTTTCAGGCATGTGCTACATCTTCACTAGGAAAATCGTACCATTCCCTGTTCTTCCTGAGGTTTACCTTCTCCCTGGACAGATGAGAAAAGTACTAGGAAGTAAGTTGACATGAGTTAAGAGGTAAGACTTTGTACTTTTACAAGGCATAGATTGCTTTATGGAGAATTTCAGACCTAAAGACATCTTTGTTTCTTTCACCTTGACCTGGTCTTCTTTGTTCATGGGCACTGGTTTTGGTCCAGGGTAGAGGGAGAGGGCCTGACACTGGTGATACATTGGTCATCCAGAGAATATACACTGACGTTTTTACAAATAATCTGCAGGCCTTGGATTTTTAGGATAAACCATTCATTTGCATAGTCATTGCTTCTATGACACCTCTCTCCCTATTCTGAGCAATACTAAATAAAAAGATGAATGAAGTAAAACTTACAGAACATCTTGAATTTCAGAGCCCAAGAGTGCTCTATGACTAAAACTACATAGAGAAGAGCAAAGACTCTGTAATCCAGTATTCAATGTCTTGGAGAAGTTTATAAATAATTATAAGGTGTGGGTGGTAGCATTCTTCCACAAAGTGCCCCGACATGTATTAGTTCATTCATTCCTTTTTACCACCTAAACTAGGTGTGCAGTGTTCTCCCCATTTTGGGTCCAGGATGACAACACGACTTGCCCATTGCCATATAGTTGATAAATGTCAACATATGAACCTAAGGGTTTTTTGTTTTTAAATAAAATAATCATTCTATTTTCTGAGTTTCAATATTCACCAAGCATTGAATACCTACTTTCTTTTATCCTTACAATTACCTACACAGTAGATTATCATCATCCTTGATTTACAGCTGAGAAATGGAAACCCTGAGAGGGAACATGACTTGCCCAAAGTTGAGCAGCTCATGCGGGACCTAGGATATGGTAGGATATGCATGTTCTCCCTGGAATGAGAGTCCTTAAGGAGATAAAAGGCCGACTGCCTTTTATAAACATATAAGCCTGGGGCTTCAGTTTCTTTCTAAGTCCAAGGCTCTTTCCACCAAAACCTGTTGAATCACAAATACTTCACAGTGTCAACGTAGAAATCTCTTTCTACACTAAAATGTTTGCAAGCGTCTGATTTACTTTGCCATCGTGTAACTCTCCGTTAAACAAAACTCTAGTATCAATGAAACAAAAAGGGACAAGAGTATTACTTGGGTTATTTGGACAAAAAAGAAAATTCTACATCAAGTAATTCAGGGGCAAAAATTCTGAACTTTTCAAGAAATCACTCCACCTCCCATTGTTAAGGGACCCCGTACTTGAAAGAATGTCCCGTGGCCAGGACAGAGCTGTGTCTAAAGCTGAAGTCTTTAATGGCCAGGCAAATGCTGAAGCCCTGGAGCACCCTGAATTCAGGAGGAAGAGGAAGAAAAGGATGCCCAAACTCAACACTTACTTGTTTTCAATGCAATAATGTGAAGCAGTTTGTTGTGACATCTCTCAATAAGGGCTGTACTGAGATCACTGTTCTGCCAGACTTAGGCTGGGAAGTAGCTAGAAAAATCTAACTGTATAAATGGATTTTTGGTGAGATGTCAGAAGAGACTTCTTTCTTTCATGAGATAATCCTGATTTAAAATTCACAAACCAATGTTTCTCAAAGTGTGGTCTGCACACCATTTTGACAAGCATCACTTAAGGTCCTAGTTAAAAATGCAGATCCCTCGGTCCCGCTATAGTCTCACTGAATCAGAATCTCTAGGGTGGAGCCCCAGAACCTGCATTTAACAAGCTCTCCAGGTGATCTGTACGCACACTGAAGTTTGTGAACCGTCATTCTAAACAAAACAAACCACTCCCATATCCACCACTGCTCCTTTTAAACAGGGACTCTGCCCAGCTAAAATAATAAAATAAAATCTGTACTTTCCCCAGGACACAGAACTTCTCCCCAAGGAAAGCAGTTGGCAGATATTCCTGCTGACGGGTGCCGGCCCTGGCTACAGCAGTTATTTCTAGGCAATGGACAATTCTTCCAGCCCAAATGAAACTTAAGCTTAAAATAACAACGATGGTTTTGTGCAACAGCCATGAACCTTTAAGTTTATCATTCCCCCAAATCATATGGACTGCTTAATGCCATCAGATCCAATAGTGCCATCTCTAAGCAAGTGGGCCTTTGATTTAACCTCAAACACCATGTCGGAGAGAGTCAAAATAATATCATAGGGCTGACTTCCATTTTGCTTTTTCTGAACTATTTCTGACTCACTTCACCACTAAGCCTAGGTGCTCTACTGCTGACCCCCATCCTTTCCTATTCACTTCTTTTAGATTCTTCTTCCTCAAGTACTTTTCCAAACTCAGCCCCAATGAGCATGCCAGGATCTTAGAAAACACGCAGACCTTCAGAGCCTAATGGGAGATGCCTAAAGCAACTAAGGAAAACAGTTATTCAAATCCCAGAAGGAAAAAAAAAATCACAGCATAGTAAACAGATTTGTAAATAACATAAAGAATATATCAACATTTATCAGTTTGATGTAGAACAAAGCACAATTAAATATTTATTACAGACACTAGTGAATTCTGGCTTCTCCTTAGTTAGGGGCTATGGTCAAGAACACCTGGGAGTCCCTTTTCCCTCAGCTCACCCCACCACCGCTTTCTGTCTGGCCCACAAAAGGCCAGAAGCACACTTTCTCTGCAGAGAAGGAAAACCTACTGGGGCATTTCTTCTTTACAACCAAATGCAAAGCTGCCTGCTGTGTAAATAGATGGAACTAAGAGCCTAAGTGACACCATTCTCAACGCTGGAGACATTAACCCTAAGTTTTCCCAGCAATGCAGTGGAATTCTCGGAGGCAAAAAGAACTTCACAAGGCCCTCTGCAAAAGTAGAGCAACCACGTTCTACCAGTGAGCTCAGATCCGTACACTCCAGTTCAACCCCTGACCAGAGACGGCGTGCAGTGTCAGCAGGAAAGCAAGGATCCAGGTGGAAGGCAAACGGTGTTGGGTTGAGTGAATTCAACTGACCAAGAGAAATTGGCTTGTGGCTTTTCTCATTTGAATGCTCTTCCTTGCCTACTGTTAATAGCAAGAGACCCCTCTTACTTCCAAGGTAATTGCTACACTTTGTCACTTGTTCATGAGGCTTGCACAGTCTGACATTTCTGACTCTCCCATTTTCCATACAAATGGAGGCCCTCATGGCTTCTCATATCAGGCCTTCCCGTTTCTTCACCTGTCTCCTTCCTCTGTGGCCACTTGACTCCCTTTGTGGTACTCACAGTACTATAAATGGTCTCTGTTACCTAGAAAAGACCAAACTGGAACCTGCTCTTTCTCAGTTATCCTGACTCCTTTGCCCCCACCACCATCTTCTGCAGTGTTTCTGCTGGAAAAAAAAAAAAAAAATCCTGCCAAATTGCAAGGGGACAAGTAAAATAATGGGTCTAATCCTCCTGGCTAAGGGAGGCGCATCCTAGCAAAGCATGAGGAAGAGAGAGGATAAGTAACGATTCTGTACTGTATACTTGAAAGTCGCTAGGAGAGTAGATCTTCCATGTTCTCATCATAACAACAACACCAACAAAAGGGTAACAAAAGGTGAATGAGGTATTAACTAACTTTATCGTGGTGAACAATTCACAATATATATGTGTATCATCAAATTATATACCCTAAACGTACGCAGTGTTATATGTCAGTTATATCTTAATAAAGCTGGGGAAAAAAATAAAGAGAGGGACCCTGAGGGTAATTCATTTTCACCTCCATTTTTGCCCCCCAGTAAAGCTGCCCAAGGTGAGCTTACATAGGTTCTCTTCTGACAGCCTTCTCACCACATAGACTGGGAAGAGTTGGGTTCAGTGTAAATAAATGATAATGGGTCAGTTGAAGCATTATATTGTACAAAATGGTCCCCTAGTGGCAGGAAAGCATGAGTGTCCCTCCAAAGCGCTAACTTACAATTGGGGTGGGACTTCACTCTGTCAGCAAGACAAGAAGTCAGAAAAAGAAGGGTAATTATTGCGTTTTAGTCATGCAGGAGTACTTCATTCTGGTGGACATTAACTCAGTCATTTCTAGCAGGCCAGAGGATGAAAAAGGCAAGGATGAAAGAAGAGAGAGCCAAAGAAAAGAAAAAAGACACAGAGGAAGAGGCACGAAAAGAAGAAAGAGCAAGTGACATGTATAGTATTTTTTATTTGTCCTGACTGCATTTGAAATTTCTGAGTTGCAAAAAATGAATTCCCCATGTCTCAAAGCCCCTCCAGGTGGTTGAAAACAGTCACCATCTGCCTCCCAGAGGAAGATGATCCTTGGCTTTTATCAGCTACAGTAAACTCTATTTTAGAATATATTTGTTACAAGTATCAGAATTCTCTCCCTGGAATTATATTTTCAAGATCTATGTATCTCTATCTTTTGCAAAGGTACAATAAAAGACCATGTTAAAAAAATAAACATTTGTGTGCTTAAACTTTATTTTTTATCTCCTAAATTTAACTGCCTAGATCCACATAAGAATGCTAAAAACTTAAAGCTCTCTGAGGGCAATAGTTTTAAGTAGCTGTAGCAGTAGCCTTCCTCTCAGAACTTTATCAGAGTATTTGCTTGATAATAGAAATGACATTTTACAATATGATGAGCCAAAGAATTAAATGTTGCTTGATAATAAAACATTAAGTAAATGTCCATATTCTTTTATATTTTCACATATATATTTAAACTATCATATCTAGTCTAAAAATTTAGAATATATAGATATATACAAAAAAAGAAGAAAATTATCACATAATTCCACCTTCCAGACATAACTATTCTTAACATGTTGGGGTCTATATATATGTATATACACATATATATAATTTCCTGTATTAAAATGAATCATTGCCCACATACTATTTGTCACATGATTTTCTTCCATTTAACAATATAGTTTTCCATGGATCTCTTTCCATTTCATTAATTATTATGTAAAATCTTAAAAATTATTTTTAATAAGTGTATATGTTCCATTATGTGGGAGATCAAATTTACCCAATTTGTCCAATTTATGATCAGGTATTTTTATTGGTTCCAATTACTTGTATTTGAAACAATGCTAAGATGAACATTTTCAGAGCTAAATCTTTGTGTACATTCATGATTATTTTCTAATTCTATTAAATGGAATTATGAGATCAAAGGATTCAGCCTTTTAAAGTTGACTGTCTCATGTTGCCTACCCAATTTCCTGAAAGCATCTATCAATTTACTCTACTACCAGCAGTGCACATACACATATATTCAAAGTAAGTGGTCAAATAGCAGATCCCACCCAAAGACAGGTAATTTTATCTTTCTGACCCCAATATACATTTGTGATAGATAGTAACAATCTCAGCAATATGATCATAAAGATTTTTATTGGTTAGGTTGCAATGATAATGAAAATTAACATGTTTTATTAATCAAAGATCTTTCTGTAAATACAAAGTTGATATCTGAGGATTGCTATAATCACAAACAATAAACATAAGAATGAAGATTACATAATTTTATGATCGACTTTTGTAGGCATAGAATAGAGAGGTCTTACGTACAGGTGGCCTAAGGAGAAGACCAAGAACAGAAAACCATACTCAATGCTCAGTCATTCATTCATTGGTTCTCTCTTTCAGCATTTATTGACTATCACTGTTTTCACCATAAATGCTAGTTTCCATGGAAGCTCAAAACAGAGAGAAATTCAAAAACCTAGTTCTTATAATAGGCCACATATTTCCCAGAAATCTCTTCAAAAATTCAGAAGTTTCTAATAGTTGTCCAAAATGGCAACTGATCATTTTACAGAACCAAATTAGCAAAGCACATAACTGATTAATTAATCAACTGATTTATACACCTATACACCAGTGCCTAAGTGTATAAGCAGTTCTCGTACTCAAGACACAGCAAATATTTACTGTGATGGTCTCTACTCTTAGTAGCTTCAGAGCTAATGTAAAAGACTTGGCAATAAACACATAAAACTTTAAATAGCAATCCATGGTACAGAAAGAAAAGGCCACTGAAGAGAGATTCAGCTGAGTGAAAGGACTGGTTTTGCTCTTGACTGCAGTGGTTGCAAGTAGAACTTGGGCTGTGTCTTAATGGATGGTGGAATGCAGATGATGGAGAGCACACAGGTAGGAAATCAGCCTCAGAAGCCCGGCAGCAAGACGCACTGGGGAGGAGGAGAATGAGAACTCCAGAACAACCTTGTTGGAGTGGAGAGTTCAGTGCTAGGAAGAGAAGAAACATGCTGGAAAACAGCTGAAGCCAGATTGTTGCACATGATGAAAGCAAGGCTAAGGCTGTCGGACTCCATCCTAAGGCAATGGGTAACCAGAGAAGATCTTAGAGGAAGAAGGTGCAGTTGGGGACAGGACTGTAGGAAGACCAGTCACTACAGAGAGCAAGTTGAGATGCGGGTGGAGAGGGAGAGAGACTAACATTAAGAGGCCAGTTTGGAGACTGTGGCAATGATCCAGGTGTGAAGCAATTAGGTGATGGAAACCAGGCAGATACAATGAGATGGAAACGGGGAGGAATTTCAAATATCCGAACAGCTGAGTTTTAGGGGGTTGTGGAGGCTTTTGTCCTTGGTCACCCTTCCTTCATATGATAAATTGAAAAACACAAGGGATGGCAGCAGATTGCTTCTCTGTCCCTGCCAGTGTTTATTCTCCTCTGTCCCCTGACTTGGAGACAATACTTATATTAGACAACTATAAAGCCAAACGTGGATTATAGTAACCCTTGTTGGGGATACTTTCAACATAATTATTAAAAGCTACCTTACATATTAAAAAGGGGCAATTCTCCTTCATGAACACATGCATTACATATAAATTTACATATTATGGTGTATTTTGGTATTGTGATACACATATTGTATCTCCTAACTTTGTAGGAAGTAAAGCTCTTATTAAATATCCTATGCCTAGAAAATGTTAGGATAATTTGCAGAAAATATTTCAAAGTCTCTCTAAATGGCTCAGAAGCATTTACAACTTAGGAAAGACTACATCTTGCTGAAAAGCATGAATTGTCTACTCTCTTTTTTTAATGAGAATTTAAGACTGTTTATTAAAAAAGAAATAAATATTCCATTTCAGCTCATTTGGCTTCAGCTGCTATTAAATCCTACATATACCCAAGGGTTACACTGATGTACTTAAATATTGTTTCTGCATTGAGACTGCCTAATGAGGCAATTAGTGGAACTCCTTAGATAGCTGGACCAAACACTTTTCGGCAGAAAAGGTCCACTCAAACAACAATGCAAAGTGCTTACCCTCCTTGCCCACTTCTATTTGACAGTGTGTCTTAGACAAGGCGAGTGGTGATTTTGGAAGGCAGACAAAAACCATGCACTTTGCACAGATGGATAAAGAGGTAGCTTGAGGCCAGTGTGTATGGAAACCATGTAAAAAAAAGCAGAGTGTTGAAGAACAGAACCTTCTCCTTTCTCGTTGAATTACTAGCTTTGTGTTGTTGCTCCAATCCAAACCTTCCCAAACTGTAGTCTTTAAGAAACCCCTTCGTTTTGTTGTTGTTGTTGCTCTCTAATTATTTACTTTCTTTAACTATAAATTATTGCCTTTCTTTAAATTGATTCAAAACTTTTACTGAATTTTATTTTAAAGTAAACTATATGTAACTACCGTAAATGGAAAATCAGAATCACTTGACACAAACAGAAGATAACAATAAAAAGAAGTTCCATGACACTAAAACCATGTTATTGTGCTGTTGCAGTACTATTTTCTGGCAAAGCTTGGAGGTTGAGATGTTTTCTTTTTGTTGCAAGGTGAAATTAGCAAAGGCTAGGGAAGTTTTAAAGTCATTTCAGCACCAGATAGAGAACTTCTCCTTGACTCCATCATGAGCACTGAAAGAGAATTGAAAATAAAATAGCTTCTGCCCAGCGTGATTTTGTTTATTGATTGATGTATTCACTGATTTATATTTAACAAACATACATAGCACTCACCAGGTGCCAGGCTTGTTTCTAACTAATTTATAACCATGAACTCATCTAGTCCTCATAATGACCCTATGAGGTAGTACTATCGTTATCCCCAGTTTACAGAGGAGGAAACTGAGGTGCATAGAGGTTAAGTGATTTGCTCAAAGTCACACGGTTAAAAAGTAGCAAAGCCAGTATGCAAACCCAGGCGTTTTCACTGGTTGTCTCAGCACCACTTTACACTGCCCGTGTGGGAGTGGGACTCAGTGCTGTGAAGTCATGGTCACACGCTACCTAACATCACAGCATGTGCCACATGAGCCATCAGCCCATACTGTTGCTCTTCTTGGATGATTAGCATTGATGTACTTGAGTGGTTACTTGAAGTTTTAATATTAACATATCATTATTTTTAAATTACATTAATTTAATACTTACTAACATATTAGTGAATAATAGTAATATATTTTTCTCCCTTGGAAGGAAATGTTTTGTATCCCTTTGAATCAATCATTCAACCTAATCGGTGCTCTATTAATGATTTAATGACACTCATTGTACTCATGTGTAGACCAGTGTTTCCAGAAAAGTAACGATATTTATATATATCAATAAAATTTCATGTACACAGAAAAGGAGTTTTCAGAGAAGATGAAGGTAAAGACAGAGGATCAAGCCATACATGTAATAAAATGTTGCCTCTCAAATATTTTGTATGTGATTTGGTAACAAGACAAAGTAATAAACCAGCTGTTACTTAGAACTAATTACATTGGCAAATACCATTACGTGACTTTACAAAGGAGAAAATTGAGCATCAGAAAGGGTAATTTGTCCAAGGTTGTATAATCCCTATTTGTGATTGGAACTCAGGGCTGCCTGAATCCAAGGACTGCACTTCATAAGACTGCCACCTCAAAGGTACGGAAGGGTTAAATGTGAATTTATCTATGAGAAAATCTAAATGTAGCATCATATATGCTTTTTAAAATTGTGATGAAAACATAGCAAGATATCTAATCTTTGACACAATTTTAAGTGCACAATACAGTATTGTTAACTATAAGCACAATGTCATATAACAGATCTCTAGAACTTTTTCATCTTGCATGACTGAAACTTTATACGCATTAAACAGCAACTCCCCATTCCCCTCTCCCTCCAACGCCTGGCAATCATCATTTTACTCTCTGACTCTATGAATTCAACTACCTTATACATGTGGAATCAAGCAATTTTTTTGGATAAATATCCTGAAATAGGATTGGTGGATCATATGGAGTTCTATTTTTAATTTTTTGAGGAACCTTCATACTGATTTCCATAGTGGCTATACCAATCTACATTCCCACCAACAGTGCACAAATGTTCCCTTTTCTCCATATCCTAGCCAACATTGATTGATTCTCATATTTCGGGTCATCCTTGCATCCTAGGGATAAATACAAACCCTTAGTTTTGTTGATTTTTTTCTATTATTTTTCTATTCTCCATTTATTTCTGCTCTAATCTTAATCATTTCTTTCTCTTAAATTTGAACTTAGTTTATTCTTTTTTTTCTAACGGTGTACTGCTAGGTTGTTTTCTGAGTTCTTTCTTTTTTTTTTAATGTAGGAATTGGGCGCTATAAACTTCACTCTTAGGACTGCTTTTGCTGCATCCCATGTTTTGATATGTTGTATTTTAAATTTTATTTGTTTCAAGATATTTTACAATTTTCCTTTTGGTTATTTCTTTGAACATTTAGTTATTCAAGAGTGTTGTTTAATTTGCACATTTGTGAATTTTCCACTTTTCTTTCTATTAATTTCTAGCTTCATTTCATTGTGGTTGGGAATATACTTGGTATAATTTTAATCTTAAATTTGTCAAGACTTATTTTGTGACCTAATATGTGATGTGCCCTGGAGAATGTTCTGTGTGCACTTGAGAAGAATGTGTATTCTTCTGCTGTTGGGTGTAATGGCCTATATACGCCAGTTAGATCCATTTGGTTTATAATGTTGTTCAAGTCTGCTGTTTCTTTACTGATTTTCTGTCTGGTTAGTCTAGCAATTATTGAAAGTGGGGTACTGAAATCTCCTACACCATTGTATTACTGTCTATTTCTCCCTTCAGTTCTTTATATATGTGGGTACACTGATGTGGGGTGCAAATATATTTATAACCATTATGTCTTCCTAGTGAACTAACCCTTTTATTCTTAAAGTTTTTCTTTGTCTTTTTTGACAGTTTTTGACATAAAGTCCATTTTGTCTGATATGAGTATGGGCACCCTCTTCTCTCTTTTGATTATCATTTGCATGGAATATCTTTTTTCCATCCATTCCCTTTCAGCCTATGTATGTCTTTAATCTACAAGATCTCTTGTAGACAGCATATAGTTGGATCATTTTTTATCCATTAATTTATTCTCTGTCTTTTGATGGAAAGTTTAATCCATTTACATTAAAAGTCATTGTTGATAGGGTAGGACTTACTTTTGCCATTTTGTTACTTGTTTTCTTTCTGTCTTACATCTTTTTTTGTTACTCTTTTCCTCTCTTGATGTCTTCCTCTGTGTTTTGTTGGTTTTTTTTTGTAGTGACATGCTTTGATTCCTTTCTCATTTTCTTTTGTATATCTTCTATAGGTATTTTCTTTGTAGTTACCATCAGTGTTACATGAAACATAGTAATAACAATCTATTTTAAGCTGATGACAAATTGACTTCAAATGAACACAAATACTCTACACTTTTACTTCTCTACACACACACACACAAGCACACACTTCATGTTATTGGTGTCACAAATTACTTCTTTTTATTTTGGCATCCATTAACATTTTTATAGTTATAGTAATTTTTCATGTATTTGTCTTTTAACTTCTATACAAGAATTAAAAGTGATTTACACACCATCAAAACAGTGTTACAATATTCTGTATTCTTTTGTATATTTACCTTTACCTGCAAGCAAGTTTCATTTGTTTCTGTGTTGCTGTTCAGTGCCCTTTCACTTCAACTTGAAGGATTTTATCATTTCTTGTAAGGTTGATCTAATGGTGATGAACTCCCTCAGCTTTTGTTTATTTGAAAATTTTTTATTTCTCCTTCAATTTTGAAGGATAATTTTGCCAGATATAGTGTTCTTGGTTTGTAGGGCTTTTTTCTTCCAGTACTTTGAATATATCATCACACTCCCTTCTGGCTTGCAAACCTTCTGCTGAGAAATCCACACATAGTCTTATGTTGATTCCCCTTGGATGTGGTAAACACTTTTCTCTTGCTGCTTTCAAAATTCTTTTTGCCTTTCACTTTTGACAATTTGGTTATAACATGTCTCACTGTGGATTTCTTTGGGTGTATCTCAGTTGTAGACCATTAAGTTTCTTAAATATGAATGTCCATTCTTTCCCCAGATTTTGGTACTTTCCAGCCATTATATCTTTAAATGAGCTTTCTGTCCCTTTCTCTCTCTCTTCTCCTTCTAGGACTCCCATAATGTGCATATCAGTCCTTTTGATGGTGCCCCATAAGTCCTTATAGGCTTTTTTCATTTTTTTTTCTTTTTGTTCCTCTGACTGGATAATTTCAAATGATGTGTCTTTGAGTTTGCTGATTCTTTCTTCTGCTTGATCAAGTGTGCTGTTGAACCCCTCTAGTGAATTTTTCACCTGAGTTATTGTATTCTTAAGCTCCAAATTTTCTGTTTCATTCTTTTTTATACTGTCTCTTTGCTAATATTCTCATTTTGTTCATGTATCATTTTCTTAAGCTCATAGGACATTTTTGTGTTTAATTCTTTGTCCAAGTAATTCATATATATCCATTTCTTTAGGATCAGTTTCTGGAGGTGTAGTTTGTCCCTTTTGGGGGGCCATTTTCCCCTGCTTCTTCATGTGTCTCAAAACTTTGTGTTGGCATCTGCACATCTGAAAAAACAGCCACTTTTCCCAGTCTTTGGACTGGTTTCCTATGTGGCAAGACCCTCACCAATCAGCCTGGCTAGAGATTCTGGGGGCCTATAAAACCTTTTGGGGAGTGATGCATCTTCTCTGGGCTTTTGCCTATAATTTCTCAATTAGAAATGCTTGCCAATTTCTTATTCATGTGCTCCTAATGCCTTGCTCCCTCTGGTGTCTATCTGTGGCACTGCAAATTACCTGGTTCTACAGCAGTAAGCCACCCCACTCTCCCTTGTTCTCAGAAGCCACCAGGCATTCAAAGTATGCCAACTCTGTCAGCACCCCAAGTCAGGCAATACAGATACCAGCCACTCAGGCAACTCTCTGAAAAGCCAGAACATTGAATGCACATTCTACTTGTCTCTTCCCCTGCAAGGAAGAAGTCACTAAATGGCGTGTTCCCTTCTGGCACTGAGCTGTGCTGGCTTGGGGGAGGGGTTGACATGGGTAAGTGAAATTACTCTTTTTACTGTTTCACTGTAGCTATTCTCCTACTTTGTATTCACCTGGGGTACTATAACCTCTTAACTGGATTCTAGAAATCTAACTATATTTCGGTCCATATATAGTTTTTAAAGTGGTGTTTCTATGGGAGAGTGAGGGCTGGGACTTCCACAATCTTGCTGACATCACTCTTGTGTGTGTGTGTGTGTGTGTGTGTGTGTACTACTTTGACTGGAATTATTTAAAAATAAATTGTGTATTGCAGTAACACCAAGAAAATATTGTAGGTTGAACTGATTCTAAATGGAGCAAGAAAGTTTGGATGGACTCCAAAATGGATGTCTCCTTCCCCAGTCTCCTCCAGATCCACATTTACAGTTGGTTATCTAGATCTCCTGTGACTCAGATGACTATCACTGGTTGAGTAAAATAACTTGACTCACTAAAATGCAAACAAAACTCAATTTTATACTTTCATTACACCACCCCTGCAAATCCATTCAACCAACCCCTCTAACTTGTTGAAATCTTGGGTAAGTCATAAAGCTTTTCCCATCACTTTCAAATATTATCAAATAATCTCAATTTTCAAATAATAAAATAGCCAATCCAGCCTAATTTTAAAACTTCAAACTCCAACTCAATTTATAACATCACCCCCTCCTCCATCTGGGGTCTGATACAGGTCAAGGAACCTGAATTGGGAGAGGGACATGGATGATTTCACCCTGTCCCCATTTTCCCACCTTGCTTTATCACTGGTTCCCCTTTCATTATGCACCTCTGAGTCCACAGAAATGAAGCAGTGGACAGTAGAGAGATAAGGGGCAAAACTGTGTTACCTTTGGAATCTGGTATTGGGGGGTGCTTTTTGGATTCTGTTGGAGACCCTCCACCGTCACTGGGAACCTACTACCTCAGTTCTCTTGACGTGGGCAATATCTCTTTCTGTGGGCTGTTTAGGATTTCCCCTCCATCTCTGACTTTCACTGGTTGCACACATATACCACACTTCCACTGGGGAGTCCCCTTGCCCATTCTGACAATCCTCAACTTTCTTCCGACCTATAGAAAACATCATAGAGTTTGAAATGTCAGAAGCCATATTTCTTGGCTTTGCCACCAGCAGACCCCCTGAGCTTTGAACTTTATAGACATTCCAGATCCTGCATCTCTCAAATTCCATGGTGGCACACTTACCATGCTCTCTAAATGGTTCTCTTGAAGTCCTCCACATCGGCTTGAGGTGAGGTCAGGGCATCTTCCCCCCTCCCTTACTGGAGTGGAGAGGGGGAGGCATGTAGCACACTGATCACTGTCTTTTAAAAAATTCTCACCACCAGCATTTTCAAACTCTGGATAAATTCATGGCTTTGAAAAATCCAAATATAAAATTCATTATAAAACTCCCTCAGCAAACTAGGAATAGAAGGGAACATCCTCAAACTGATAAAGAACATCTACCAAAAACTAATACTTAATGGAAAATAACAGAGTGTTTTTCCTTAAGATTGGGAATAAGGCACAATGTCTGTTCTCACCACTCCTATCTGACATAGTACTAGAAGTCTTAGCCAGTGTAATAAGGCAAGAAATGGAAATAAAAATCATATAGATTAGAAAGTAAAACTGAAACGGTTGCAATTGCATACAATATAGAAAATCCTGAGGAATCTACAAACAAACAAACAAAAAATCCTAGGACTGATGAGTAAGTTTAACAAGGATGCATAAAAAGTCAATCACATTTCTATATGGTAGAAATGAACAATTGGAAACTGAAATTGAAAACACAATGCAATTTGCAATCACTCCAAGAAAAATAAAACACTTAGGTATAAAACTAATAAAATGTGCACATGATCTGTATATTGAAACTATAATATGCTAATGAAAACAATAAAAGAAGGTCTCAATAGGTGGGTAGAATCACTGTGTTCATGAATTGGAAAACTCAACGAATTGCCATAAAATTTCTAGGAAGATTCTTTTTAGACATAGACAAAATAATTCTAAAATTTACGTGGAAAAGTAAGGAACTAGAATACTCAAAACAATTTTGAAAAAGAAGAATAAAGTTAGAGGCATCTCACTACCTCCATACTACCTCTATAGTACCTTGAGATGTACTATATAGCAACAGTACGCAAGACAGTGTAGTATTAGGAGAGGGATAGAGACATAGATCCATAGAACAGAACAGAGAAGCAAGAAATAGACCCAAACAAGTAGAGCCAACTGAATTTTGACAAAGATGCAAAAGCAACTCAATGGATGAAGGATAACCTTTTCAACAAATGATTCTGGACTATTTGGACAATGATAGGCAGAAAAGAAAAAAAGAAAGAAAAAGAAACTTGACTTGAGCCTCACATCTTATATAAAAATGCATTCAAAATGTTTTATAGATCTTAATGTAAAGCATACAATTATAAAACTTTAGAAGAAAACAAAGGAAAAAATCTTTGTGACCTAGGATTAGGCAAACAGTTCTTGGACATGACACCAAAGGCAAAATTCATAATAACTAAAGTAATAAATTGGACTTTGTGAAATTAAAAATGTTTGCTCTGTAAAATACTCTGTTAAGAGGATGAAAAGACAAGCCACAAATTAGGAGAAACTATTTGCAAATTACATATCTGAAAAAGGACTCATACCCAGAATATATAAAGAACTCTATAAATTCAAATGTAAGAGAGCAAGCTATTCATTTGGGCAAAACAGGCAAAATATTTACTTAAACAGATACTTTGTCAAAGAAGACATACAGATGGCAAATAAACACATGAAAAGATTTCATCATTAGCCATTAGGTAGTTGCAAATTAAAATGACAATGAGATATCGCTACACACCTATTAGAACAGCTAAAATAAAAAATGCTGTCAGTACCAAGTGGTGGCAATGATGCAGAGAAACTATCTCTCTCATATATTGCTGGTTGGAATATAAAATAGTACAGCCACTCCGTAAAGAGTGTGGCAGTTTCTTATCAGGTTAAATGTAAATTTACCATATGACCCAGAAATCACACTCCTGGATACTTATCCTAGTAAATTAAAATTTATATTTATGCAAAAACCTGTATACAAATATTCATAGTGGCTTTCTTTGTAATAGACAAAAAGTAGAAATGAGTCAACTGTCCTTTAGTGGGTGAATGAATAAATACTGTTCACCCATAAAATGGAACACTAATCAAGATATAAAGAAATAGACTATTGATTCATGTAACCACCTAGATGTATCTCAAGGCAGTTATGTTAAGTAAAAAAAAAAAATCTAATCTCAAGGGGTTGCATACTGTAGGATTCCACTTATATAGCAATCTCAAAGAAACAAAGTCATAATGATGGAGAAGATACTAGTGATTGCTGGAGTTTAAGTTTGGTGGAGAGTATGACTATTAAGAGGTAACACAAAGGAATTTCTCTGTGCTGATGGAACAGTTCTTTATCCTGATGCTGATATTGGTAACTCGAATCTACATACATAATAAAATTTCAAAGAAGTATACACTCAAAAAAGAGTTCATGTAAAAACTTGTGAAATCTGAATAACTCAGGCCTATACCTAAATTAATAATATTGTACCAATGACAATTTACTAGTTTTGACAGTGTACTATGGTTATGTAAGCAATTACCACTGGGGGAATCTGGGTAAAGTGTGCATGGGAACTCTTTACACTATTGTTGCAATTTTTTGTGGGTCTTTAGTTCAAAATAAAAAGTTATTAAATGCAAACACACGCAGACACACACACACTCAAATATGGAGATGTCCCTTCCAGTTGTAATGACTTCACTTTGCCAGTAGAATTAAGCCACACTATTTGGCATAATATCCAAATTCTTCAAAATGTTTTCCAAACCTGCATTCCCTGTCCTGTCTTCTACAATTTCCCTTCCACTCCACTCACATACCAAAGATGGCTCTTTCTCAAACATCCTGTTTTTCATGCACCTATGTCATTGCACAGATTATTCCTCCCCTTCTACTTCTCCTGACAAACCCTTATCATCTTTTATGTATAGAGGTGAGAATCCTCCTCCTCCTCTCCCCACTTTCCTGTATCATCCCATAGAAAAAGAAAATGCCCACGACACTCTGGCAGACATCTTTGGGATAGCACTGCACCATTCCCACCATTCCTGACGTGTTTCTCCACAAAAACAGAAGGGGCAGCAACAGCTGATCTGACTATGATGAGTGTCATGTCCACTGGGCCTCTGTTTTTTTTAAGTAGATGGGATTATTTGTCTCAAAAGAGACATTTTTGATGTCTCTCAAAACAGAACCATCTCTCTTTTCTTTCCCTCCCTTCTCTTATTACACATTTTGCATTAGGAGGAATATTGCACCACTTGGCTCAAATTTTTGTGTGCAAACCCTAACAGTCAGAACCCTAGAAAGAAAGAAGGATGAGTGGTTGCATTTGGTCAACAAACTAGACCTTGAAACTCTAGTAGAAACCCAACTAAAGTGCTTTCTCCTCTGTGAAGCCTTCTCAACCTTCCCAGGCACGTGGCCACCCTGTCCCTCATGTCCCCAGAGCACTTTGGTTATAGCACGTGGTGTAATAATATGCTGTGTGAGGATGCCTTCTGCTGAACTGTGAACTCAGCTGGATCCCCTGGGTTTCTTTCAGCTTTGTACTTATAGCAAACAAAAGGAAGTATGGCATATAGATATCGAAAAAGACATCCATCTAATTATCAGAAGAGTAAACACAGGGCATTATAAAGAGCCCTGGGGCCAAAAATCCCTTGCTGCAAAATTACCTCCAAGACAACCCGCATATGTAAGAAGGAAGGAGAAAAGAACTCCTGAGGGTATCCAAGATGGTGGGTCTATCTTACAGGAGCAGAGCTCAGTATTAATCA
Source organism: Mesoplodon densirostris (assembly GCF_025265405.1). Classification (NCBI taxonomy): domain Eukaryota; kingdom Metazoa; phylum Chordata; class Mammalia; order Artiodactyla; family Ziphiidae; genus Mesoplodon; species Mesoplodon densirostris. Next base: position 42,490,694 of record NC_082675.1, read on the forward strand.
AACATGAAGTCAGGAGAAAAAAGGCAGCAAAGAGGTTCTATAACAGATAGCTGGTGAACACAGCCAGAGGCAGTTGAATTGGGCCTGAAAGCAGGAGCATTTTTGCCTGGAAAACTCCTGTGAGCATGCAGAAGAGGGTTTTCAGCCCTATTTTCCAGCAAGGTCTTTGTTTTTTCTCCCCAACCATCTCTATTTCTTTGTGTCCAGGATACTCTTTTTCATGGTATTCCATAGTCATGCCCTGTCCACTACACACTTATGCACAAAAAATGATAAAGCAATAGATAAGGCATCACCAATGACGCAGAGACTGAACTCAAGTGTAGCTGCTTCTGTTTCCACCATCAGCAAACAGATCTGCCTTCAGTAGGCAGACAAATGTATTCACTTTCCAACATACCACTAAGATTTCTTTGGAATCAAGCAGTTTCACTATGTTAAAGTTGGGGGGTTTTTGTTTTGTTTTTTCCTAGAAACACTCTAGCCAGCTAACATTGAATTTATGGCTTTGCAGAATTCCTTGAGAATAGGTGGAGTGAAAAATTGTACCCATGTTGTCTACAAATTCCAAGAATAACGTTCCTGTCTATCCATCCATACGGGGAAGTTTACATGCCATAAACATATGGATGAAAATAGTAATTCACTAGCATCATAAGAAGGTTTTTTTTTCTTTAAGTGGGGGAAAAATACTGTAAATTTCAAAACTTACTAAAAAGAAGTAAGGTAGAATCTTTCTGCCCCATAATTTTGCATCTTATTCCTCATTTATTGTAAAATATATTTGGAATAACTAATTTAAAATGTACGTTATCTAGGCTTGTACACAGGCAAAAACTGTTAGTCTCATAAGAAGAGAGTAAAACTTACCAAAGTATTCATTTTAGGAGAAGGAACATATTACCTATGTATAAATTTCAGTATTTTCTCATACTCCCACGCCTGTTTAGTTTTCTCATACTGATTGCTTATCCTCGTGCATGCCTTTATACACAAATTTTTCAAAGAGAATTTTTTTTAAAGAGAAAGCTTTCAACCAACTTCTTTACCTTTTAGCTAGTACATGTGTTTGACAAGCAATTATAACTGGAGAGACCATCACATAATCAGATATTATCCCCTCTAACTGAGACTTTTCACATAATATTCACCCCGAAGAATCTTGTTCTAAGACTCTCACAGATTTTCATGCTAATAATTTTCTGTGCCTGCACAGTTGCAAAATTGGACTTCAGTCAAAATTGTTCTTGAAAATATAACTCAGAGATTGGCAAACATCTTAAAAATTAATCATGCGTTTATATTTTTTAAATATCCTTCTATTTTTTCTAAATCAGAACCAATAAAACAGTGGACAGCCAATAAATATCATCTGTGGTTAATAACCATATGCATATTCAATGACCCCTGCTGTGCTGAGCTCTGAAAGGTGGGTGTAGCAATTATTTTTTGACCTCATTCCAGAGAGGAGAAACTGAAGAGGAGGAACATTTATTGAAGTTATCACCTTAAGAGTCTCAGATAGATTCTGGGATGAGATGGGGGACTCATCATTCCCCAGACACACCACACCCCAGTCTTTCCTGCTCCTGCGCTGGCTGGGTAGATAACAGCTATTTATCGACATTAAGTAAAATAATAATAATGCACTTTATTTACAAGGCACTTATCCTCCATTGGCATGCAAGGTGTCGCCTGGAAGCACAGCAGTGAAACAATTAAACTTTATTGAGCTGTCTAATGTCATCCCCGTGTGGATGTTGGCATATTGTAAGACCTCGGTCAGTGTTCTTTGTATAAGACTTGCATTTTCACTATAACTACCGTTGATTCTTTGTGTATCTTTAATTTCTTTCTATAACATCAATAAAAGAGAATATTGAGGGGAGAAAGGTCTCTTCCAAACAGGGGGTCTGACTCTCAGCTGTGATTTGCTTGGCAATTGGAGATATTGTGTACAGTCTCGTACAGCAAAAGGTGAGAAATGCAGAAGCAATGGCTTTTTAAAAAACACGGAGAGCAGCAGGAAGCCCTCTCTGCCCAATTACAAGGTGATCCCAGTTCATTTTTACGGTTTGTTTCTTTCTTTCTTTCTTTCTTTTTTTTTTTTTTTATCACACATGTTTCCAAACACAGTCTTGATGTCCTGTGGGGCTTCTTTTGTAAAAAGCCATAGCTTCTGATTTAAGGAGCTTCAAAAATAGCTCTCTGCTTCTTCAGTCTGAAAGAGAGCAGTCAAGTAACAACACATTTATTTTCTCTGAAAAATAGAAAGATGTCAAAAGCAAAGTTCACAGCAAAATTAGGCTGATTTGTTTTGTGCTTCTGTGATTCTGGCTGTTGAAGTAAACAGGAATAAAAAAAACAACAACAGCGGTTTGTTTAATAAGCAAAAACTGCTATTAAAATGAATTTTGTGCTCAAAAACTTATCCTGGCAGGAAGAATCATCAATTATACAAGCTCTGGAGAGGGGCGGGGGAAGTAAGGCTTGATAGCCACAGTCAGACATTTTCCCCTAGTCAGCATACAATTCAGGCATCACGTTCAGAAAAAGGACCACCTCATTACTCTGATACAAATGACCAATGGTTCTCAGAGAGTCTGTGTGTTGGTTGTGACAGACACTAAGCAATAATCCTGCTGCCATGAAAACTTCCACCATAAAAGCAGCTTTGGCTGGTAGTGACAAAAGTGTGGCCCCAATATGGAAAACTTTCAGGAAATGCCCAGGTGAGATTCTCCAGGAAGTGCCATCCAGGAAGAAACCACTGAGGCTCGAATCGAGAGCATCCATAGCACTGACTCCCATTCTTGTGCAGGAAGATTTGACACTCTGCAGTCCAGCGGTGACACTTCTGCTGCCCCAACCTCGCTATTTCTCAGGATGGAGCATCAGATTTTTTACAGGGTCCTGTACCACCCTGTGTTCGTTTTTTTTTTTTGATTTGTATACATAAGGTCAAGAGTGAAAACTGGATCTAGCTCTCATCGCCAAGAAAGTAACCGTATGATTTCTTCTTCCAGAGTTGCAACTAATGGAAAGTTTCCTGATTTTTGAAGTGATAAGGGTTCGAAATCAGTTCTGGGAACTGGTAGGGAAACATCAGTCCCATTTGCAGTTGAAAAAGACTATTTTTTTTTTTTTAGCTGGACTATTGTATACTGACACTCTGAAGGTTTGGTGTTTGTTTGTGGGGTTTTTTGTGACCATTCCTAATAAGAACAAATGGGAAGGGAGGCCTACACTGAGAATACTGAATTTTCCAGGTTAGGTCTTTGTTCTAACATGATGGTAGTATTAGTCACGTGAACCAAACAACCTTTGTGAACTTCTTTCTATTCCTGCTTTTTTCCACGAATATTAAGTTGACCAAAATATCGAGGGAAAAAGAATGTGCACTCTGCATCAATACAATGATTTTCCAGGAGCATAAATACTTCTGGAAGTACTGATTATATCTTCAGTTTTCTCAAGTGCACCAGGCTCCAGCATACCGTAAGGCCATAGCACATGCTACTTCTTCTGCCTGGAATATCCTTCTATCCTTAGCTTTCTCCAGTTAGCTTCTGCTCTCTCTGCAGATTCCAGCCCAGTAATCACTTCTTTAGGATTGTCCTATCTGATGGTTCCTTATCATATGTTCTCTAAGCATGACATCGCCTTGTTACCACTTACCACAGGTATAATTTTACACCATTTGAGTAAGTCATCCTTTGATTAATGTCTTACACAATAAACAGAGACCAGAATATAACAAACGCATGTATGCTGTACACATGGCCAATTTTCAATCAGTTGTGTGGAGAAACACAATTCAATAAATCCACAATTTAAAGACCACTTTTTAAGAGTTTCATTCCTCTCCCTATCTTATCTCTCATCAATGTACAAGTTAAAGAAAGGAGCAAAATTAATTCACCTGTGTTTCCTTTCTCTCTTTATTCCCAATTCATAATGTCAATTCTCCAAACAAAATTGAAATGGTCACTAGCAACAAATGGTAGAAAGATAGGATCTTCAGACAGAGGGATGAAAAGTGAATACCAATAGTTAACAATGCAATGTAATCAAAGAAATGCAGTGCAATGTAATAAAAGAAAACTCCCAAGATTTGAGAACTTGGCTTTTGATAGTTGGAGTGGAAGGAAATTTAGGGCTTTTTTCCCTATCTCTAGGTCTCCTCTTTAGATAAAAGCATAGATAATCCAGAGCCCTTTCATTTCTTTTCCAGATAGACAGGTAGACAAATAAGAAGATACAAAGTAAAAAGGTAGTCTGAAAGGTAAGTTGTCAATATTGTTATATACTTCATGTACTTTCGTCCAAGTATAGTTGCACAGATTTCCAAATATTGTGGCCATAGCCTCTAATAGCTGCCACTTTCTTTTTCTTAGCTTGAATGATCCATTTTATTTTACCATAAAATCCATCTTTAGACACACTGATGTCTGATATTCCAACCATCTACCCATCTGGGGCCAACAAATTGCTCTCCTGAGTTTGATTCTTGGTCCTAGTGTTACAAAGCTGGAAACTGATGGAGAAGCATTAGCCTGCCAGTGAGATGGACAGTATCCCATAGACCACTCTGGTGGTCTACATGGAACTTGTGCAGCTTCTCAAGGAGCTAAGATGATAACAGACCTGTTCTGATATTGGAACTGCAAACCGCAAAGTACTGTAGAGGCTTACCAGGGCTCCAGGATGCAAAAGTTTTCCATGAGAAGCAAACCCATTCCATTTGTGGCTTTTGTTAGTTTTGCACTATAAAGAAATATTATATTTTTTAAAAAGCCTTTTCTGCAAAGCTTGCAAAAGCCACAAATTCAATACCTTTGGTTTACATGAAAAACATGATGCCCGATTCAGGTTAGACTCTGTACTGCATTAGCTAATGTAATAGAACTTTTGCCAAGAAGTTCCCAGGTCAACAAGTTTAAGCTTCACATTTCAAACACACCTTTGTTTGAGACCTCAGCAGAACATTCACAAAGGGCTGAATGGCCGTGTAATTTTTGAATTTAAACTTTAAAATATTTACATGTTGCATTGCCCCCATCCTAACACTCTTGATAAGCTCTCATGAAACTCATGAGCTGAAATTGACAGTTGGTTCTGTTAGTGCCATAGAGACAAGTTCATATCGTAGGAACAGGAAATAATTTAAGTTAGAATCATTCACTCAGCTGTGACATGATAAAAGGCAAATAGAACAAAGGATCTCCAAGAAGAAAATTTGTTCCTGAAAATGGTTGAAGGGCTTTAAATTAGGGTGAGGGGGGCAAGTTGTAAATCTCACTTATAAGAAAACCTCCGGGCTTCCCTGGTGGCGCAGTGGTTGAGAGTCCGCCTGCCGATGCAGGGGACACGGGTTCGTGCCCCGGTCCGGGAAGATTCCACATGCCACGGAGTGGCTAGGCCCGTGAGCCATGGCCATTGAGCCTGCGCATCCGGAGCCTGTGCTCCACAACGGGAGAGGCCACAACAGTGAGAGGCCCACATATTGCAAAAAAAAAAAAAAAAAAAGAAAGAAAAGCTCCAACAGGCCTTGTAGGCTGTTCTATGACCCATTATTAGATTCTGAAATCTCCATGAGTATTGATCCTCACTATTGTCTCCTATAATCAGTTTTACTGTCTACAAATTAGGTTCAGTTGGGTTTGCCAGGCTCTTCTAGCCTTCTTCTTCATGGAGATTGATGCTGAGATGGGTCAAGTGATCATAGTGCTCCACTCTGCAGCACTTGGGGTGACTACCCTTGTAGGGTAAGTAGAAATATTCCCATTATCTTATAGATAATCTGTGATGTCAAAGTTGGATTATTTGGTGTGAAGGCTTAAGGTATTATTTTTAGTAACACAACATAATTGAGAAATGTATAAGAAACATTTGAGAATTTACTGGGTTTTCCCTATTAACTCTGTTACTTGTGATTCTATGACTTTTTTTAATCTGAGAAAGAGGAATAGTAGAAGACTTTTTAAAATATCTCTCCTTTATCTCCCAACATATCATTAAGCTTTGGATTCGCAGAAGCAAAATGGCCTTAGATGATGAAGATATAGATTATGGACTGAAGGCTACATAATTAAACATGTAAGATATCAAGGTAAAGTACCAGAATACATAAAGAGGATAATTTCTTTAGTCAGCAAATGGGCAATAACAGGAAAAGAATTTTTGTCTTGGGATAGTGAGCAGTTGTATAAACATATGATGCAAAGGCTTTTTCAAATAGACATAACATTGCCATATGTTCCCTCCTAAAACTGCAGAGGGACTTGGGAAAATCAGAATGATTTAAGATCGCCTATACACATCTCTGACACCATTTGGTTAGCTGAGCCCAAGCAGCTAAAAGTAAGGAGTGTAGTTAAATAGGGACACGTTGAGAGACCACAGTGTGCCCCAGAGATTTTTGTGTTAAGATAAAGAAAGCCATCAAACATCACCGACAAACTGCTGCTTCCCTTAAGATATGATAAAACGTGTGCACTACCTCTGGTGGCTCAGCTCTACAGAGCTCACGGAATGCTTTCCTCCAAATTCAGGCAGGAGCTGCTAAACATGGCAAGAGGGGTTTAGACTATGGGGAACATATGGATTTGCCCTTCTTCGGTACTTCGCTATGAGACAGAGACAATGCTGCCAGGGTATCAAAAGACCAGTACAGTAAATAGATCATTCTACACAAAGAGAAAGCAGCCTACCAAGCAGGCACAATGGAAATAGCAGCATTTTAATGCCAAGTACAGGCTGTGTCTACACAATATCAAATCAATCAGTCGAAGGGTGAAAAATTCAACATGCACAAATGTTTTGTCTACACTACCTAACTGGTGTGTTTGCTTTCGCTTTGTAACTGGAGTGAACAATTGTTTTGGTATCGTGTAGGCACAGCCACCATGTCAATAATTGGCACCCGAAGACAAGTCATTGTATGCCAGTGGTATAGACCACCACACTCTATTTCATAAACTGAGGGGGAAAATCAGATTGATGTAGGAAGTAAATAATATTACCAGCAGTGTAGATTCCAATGTCCAGTCTGCTCCATAGAGCTGGCTGCATTAATCTTGACATGATCCAATTTAATCAGTAAGATGATCAGCAGTGATCCTTCTGAAAGCTGCTTTTCATCTATTCAGAGGATCAGATCCTTTAATACACAGATATTCTTACTGTCCAATTCTTTAATAAAGAGGATAAAATGGGGACTTTTCCTGGCCAGAATTAATCAGATTGCCCTTACAACGTCAATTAACCTGGTGATTACTTAAACATGCAGCTCAATTTGCCTCTATTGCTACCTACAGAATCTTTTCTCAAGGATAGATACAAAGTCTGTATCATTTGAAACTACCCAACCATAAGAACATAAATAATATTATAGTGAATCAAACCAAGCTGCTCAAAATTATGTTCCTGATACATTCATTCATACATGCATGCATTTTCTTCTTTAGTTTTTCATTCTGCATGGCACTTGATGAACTCTCAGTTTGAAGTCTTTCTTCAGTTATGGAAATCCTTAGAACTATTTCTTCCTGTATTGACTCCCCTCCACAATTCTAGTTTTCCTTAATGTCCTACCCGATGAATGGTCAAACCCCAATGAATGGTCAAACTCTCCCCTCCACATCCCTGAAATTTTATACTTTCCATCTTTTAATGTCATTGGGCTAGATTCAGAGAGAATACCTCCCCTCACTGAAACTCACTGATTCATCATCTGGTGTATCCAGTATTGCTACTCAACCCACTTAATGAATTTTTTATTTCAACAATCACGTTTTTCATTTCTAAGAAGTTGTAACTGCCAGATCTTGTTTCCTAAGTACCTCTTGTAGTTTAATAATCTCCTGTTCATATATCATGTTTGCAGAAAGCTCCTTTATCTCTCTGGTGATATTAAATATTCTTAAAACGATTTTTGGATTGTTTATGTTCACATTCTTTGGGTCTAAAAATTTTCTGTTTGTGCTATTAGTATTCTCTCTTCCACTGTGTTGTCCATCCTCAGATTTTGGGTAATTCTTGGTTATCTACTGTCTTAGTTTTTGGTTTCCTCAAAACCGAGCCTGAGAAAGTGGTGTAAGTAGTTTATTTAAAAGGAATCCTAAGAAGCACGAGCCCAGGAGCTCTGAGAGTGAGCTAGGTGAGCAGGAAAAGCCAAATATAAGGGAGCAATTAGAGTTCTCAGTTCAGGCAAGACCTCTGAGAAGCACAGAGAGCCCTCTCAGAACTGTTTGCCAAAGGACTCTCATCCCCCATTAGTTGAGGGCTGCCCCTAAGAGTGCTGACTCCCTCCTACTTTTGGACTGTATTTGCCTATGGGCCAAAGGAGTTCCCTTAGTTTTGGAGACAGCCCTGGGGCATAAAGCAGAGAAGACATGCCCTTAAGACTGGACCTGCTCAGTGTGTATCCAGACATGCATGAAACTCTGCAAGGCTGATGCAGCTGAAATTAGAGGTGGCACCAAGGATCTGCTGCATGCACTCGTATGTGGAAGAATTCTTCAGTATGTATCCTGGGTTGTGATAGTTCCTGACAAAGTAAACTTTCTGCAGTAGTGGACTTTGAGCAGTGACATCAACCCCAGAATTTTAGCAGCAGTATCTGATTGGGCCGGGCAGTGACAGCTGCCCATCTACTGCCATCTTTCTGGAGTGCCTCTTTTTTTTCTAGTCCACAGAGAGTTCTCACTCTTGTTTTTAGGAATGGCTATGGATACTTTATTTTTTAATTTTTTTTATAACATCTTACAAGAGAGAAAGGCATACACTGGTGCTCACCTGTCTGCCTAATGTGTAAACTACTGTCTTCTGTTACCTGTCTTAAAACATCACTTTCAAGATCACAGAGATTCCCCCATTTTCCAGCAATCCTGGTTTTAGATGCTATCATCTCACTCAAATTCAAAATGTTAATTATGGAGGTTATCCCCTTATCCTCTGAAAAAGATCGCAAGGACTGGTTAGGGTCAGTCCATTTGAAACGGTCCAAACCTAGCACCTTAGAAAACTTCATCTAATAAATATTTTATGTCAGTGCTTTTTTTTCCATTATATAGATTACTTTGAATTATTATCAAGTATTAGTTTACTCGGGCTGTCATAACAAAGTACCACAGACTGGGTAGTTTAAACATCAGAAATTTATTTTGTCACAATTCTGGAGGTTGGAAGTCCAAGATGAGGGTGTCAGCAGGCTTGGTTTCCTCTGAGACCACTCCCCTTGGCTTGCAGGTGGCCATCTTCTTGCTGTGTCCTCACATGATCTTCCCTCTGTACCTGTCTGTGTCCTAATCTCCTCTTCTTACAAGGACACCAGTCAAATTGGATTAAGGCCCACCCTAATGACCATATTTTAACTCAATTACCTCTCTAAAACCCCTGTCTTAAAATATAGTCAAATTCTGATGTTTTAGGGGATAGGACTTCAACATATGAATTTGGGGGGATGCAATTCAGCCCCACAACTTATCTATTAAGAATTCTCCAGATTTTACTTCAGTTATTCAAATGCAATGAAACACTTCAGGCCCTTACATCTTAAGTAGGCCGAGTTACCATTGCTACTTTAAAATCATGCTATTTTTTTCTCCAATTTTTACTAGAAAAACATTTCTCCTAATAATAATAATTGAGTGTGCAGAAAGGAACACAAGACCATGTAATAAACTGAGAGGATACAACCTTTAGGTCAAAATCTAAATACAGAAAAACCTCCTTAATATAGGATAATATCCTACAACTTATGTGAGAAGATAAACCAAGTTGTAGAATAGTTTTAATTAATTTATTTTTAAAACTAATACATACACATCATTAAGAAACTAATCAAACAGTTTAAAGGGATCTAGAATGTAAAGAAAGTCTTCCTCCCACCTCAATCCTCAGTTCCCAGCTGTCCTTCCCAGAGGCAACCACTAGTATCTGTTTCTTAATTATCACTCTAGAGATATTCTATGGAAATGCAAACATGTATATTAATGCACCTTTTTGCTTTGTACAGTTGAGATATACTTTGTATATATTTTTCATTGTGCATTTTCCACTTAAAAGTCTTCACAATTATTCCATATCACAGGAAAAATATACACCTAATTATTTTCAAAGGCTGAATAATTTTTTGTTGAATGGATGTACAAATAATTTTTTAGCCATATCTACTGATGAGCATTTAGTTTGTTCCAGCCTTTCACTACATCAATAATGCTGTAATGAATAGCCTTTTTCATACAACCTTGCACAGATATATAAATACACTTGAAGGACAAATTTCTACCAATAGAACTGCAAGTTCAAATGTTATGTGTATTTTTAATTTTGAAACACACTGAGAAATTTCCCTTCAAAGAGTCTGCATCAGTCTGTAATCCTACCAACAAGCCATGTGGATACTTGCTTCCTCACACCATGTTAGTACAGATTACTATCAAACTTTTGAAACTTGCCAGTTTGGTGGGTAAAGTAGTGCTATATCGTTATTTTTCTTATTTGCATTTTTCCAATTATGGGTGAGACTGAGCACCTTTTCTTATATTTAAGAACACTTTTATCTGTTTTTGAAAAGCCATTTTCTCATAGTCTTTTTCCATTTATTAATTGTTTTTCTTTTCTTAACTACAGAATAGGTCTTAACTGTAGGACAGTATTTATTTATTTATTATTTCTAGAACAAGTATTAGATGAACAATGTAGGTTTCTAAGTCTGCTCATATCTCCTAAGTCTGCCTTGATAAGCAAATAACAGGGAATAATGGAAGCACCACAAGATAAGGAGTCTCAGTTCAACCACAATTGAAAAGTAGTTTAATAATCTAAATAAATGATGTTATACCATGTTCACCGATGGAACGATTTAACAGTAAAGATGTCAATCCTCTCTAATTAACCTCCATGTGCACTGCAATTCCAAATAAAAATTTCCAGCAGAAATTTTTTGGAACTCTACAAATTTATCCAAAAATGTTGTGGATACAACAAATAGCCAAGTCAATCTTGAAAAGGAGGATCGAGGTAAAAGGAGCATGTTCTGTCTTAAAGTAATTTATCTAAAAAGCTTTCATAAGAAAAAATAATACAACAGTAAAAGAAAATTGATCAATAGAACATAAAGGTCTCAAAAAATGGGAAAAAATACATACTGTTTAGAAAATAATATAGGAAAAACACATGCACTCTATATAGAAAAATAATCCTGAATTTCTGCAAACACCATATTCAAAGTGGATGCCAAATGGAATAAAGATCTAAAGAAGAAAGGTACAACTATAAAGATAATAGAAGAAAATGTACAGAACATGCCTGAAATTTAGGGGTAGTGAAAGACTTCTTAAAATACATGCCCAAAGCATAAAAAATATCTAGATGTCTAACAAATAAAGAACACTGTAAACAAAGTTAATGGATATACCCCTGGATGCCTGAAATTTTGCTAATGTGGATAGTCTTTGAATCTTCAGAGTGTATATCTCATACTCCCTTAAGCACATGTCTTACCATGGCTTCCAACATAGAGTCAAGTTAGCATAATATCAGTGTATTCTGTAGGACATCCAGACAGTTCAGGTCTGTACAAACTATGACAAAGGGATGGACTATTAACATTTGTCATTTACAGACTACAGACTGTAAACAAATATTGTTTTCTGCTCCAACTAACTGCAAATGGTTTCTGACCCTCCTTTCTGATTGAGGTGAAAAGGAGTGCATCACCAGATCAAAGGCTGCATCCTACACTCCTGAGGTCATCTTAATCTGCTCTAGAAAAGATACCAGATGTGGCACTGCAGATGCAATCAGGCTACACTTGGTTGCACGTGCAATAGTCTATTGTCATCCTTCAGGTTCCATCTGGCTTTTGTAGGTGCCAGACTTGTGAATTAAATGGAGATATGATAGGGACCACCTCTGAATTGTTTAGGTCCTTAATCAAGACATGAATTTCTGCCATCCCCTAACCCCCAGGGTTGCATTTTTTATTTAATTATTATTTAAATGGGGTGGGAGCAGTTTCAGAGCTTGGCATTCTTCACTATGATAGTTCTTACCACACAGAAAAGGGAACCAATACCGGGTTCTGCCAAATCTCTGACTGCCACTATGGTCTGTCAATCATTACAGTAATCATGTCTGACTTGCTTCTGATGGTTAAACAGAACCATGTCAGTATCTCTGACCAGGCGTCTCATGCCTTTATTATTCTGAGATCCTATCACCCTTATTACTCTCCATGAGCCCAGTTCATGTTATCTATTTTGCCAGTTAAATAGAGTACTAGCCGAAAACCTGAAAGAGTGGGCCATTTCAAGATTCTCAAGTTCATCAACCAAGATATTTCAGGGTCTCATTCTTTCCCATTTTGTGCCCTGGTCTTGGCCCAGTAGACCTGTCTAGGTTGAGGATTAAAACTTTGGGTTTTTCCTACTCTTATGTTTGAATTCTGGGTCTAGACTTTGGCTTTTTTCTGCACTCCAGCAGCCAAAAATACCTTCTTGATTTCATACCTAGCCTTCAGTTGTTGATTAATAAGTCTCAACCATTCATTATTTTTTTCTAAAGCACCGATTTCCCCTATCAATAGCCATCTAATTTCATTGTTCATATTATCATTTGCCCCATATTTATGAAATGGTGAATACGTTGCACCCACTAGTGCATTTCTTTTCATTAGTACACCATCTTAGGTGGTGACTAATGAAATTTTTAACAATTTCACTGCTACCTTTTGCAGAATCAGGCTAGCCCTGATCAACGTACCACCAGTGTGGGGTCCACACTGCCAGTTGGCTGGAGGGTGATACATCCCTAGATTCCTCTTTTAGCCTGTACTCTCTCAAACTACACCATAGTTGGCACCAACTGTAGCAGATTGTGTTTCCAAGAAGACAGATTCCAAGATGGAGATTCGAATGAAGAAAGATTATTAGAGAATGTCCTCAAGATCAGCACATGTGAAGGAAAAGAAGGAAGCAGGATTGTACAAATGGAGAAAATGGGCTGCAATGCAGCCTGAACAAAGGCTTCATCTGAGCCCACAGAGAACTCTGTAGGTTGGCTGTCCTTCTGAATTGCTCCATGTTAGCGTGAGGCAGCTGGGCCTATATCCTCAAATAAACCGGTTATTAGATATAGACTACTTGGAAAAGGCACGTAAACTTGGACAAGGCGGCTCTCTTCTTCCAAGGGTAATTCCTGGAGAAGGTTGACAGCTGAGAGCCATCAGCTAGGAGATTTCCCAGATGGAAGAATAAGTCCACTCCTGAAGGAGGATCTGGGCAATACCATCACAGCATCCATTATGCAAGTGCAGAAAAAGATACACAGATTCACTAATAATCGAATAAATACAAAGTTAAACAATTAGTTACCTCTTACACATCAGGTTGTCAGAAATGTGGGGAAACAGGAACCGCTGTATACTACTGATAGGAATAAAAATAAGAACAGATTTTCTGCAAACAATTCATCATACTTAACAAAATTAAGTAAACATATACCCCATGACACAGCAATCCAATAGAAACTCTCACACAGGGCTATGAAGTTACATGAACAAGGATACTCACCACAGTGTTGTTTATGGTAGTACGGACTAGCAGTAAACCAGGTCTATGTTATTACAGAAAAACATAAGCAAAACATGGTGGTTGCAACTACAGAATTCTATGAAACATTTAGAGGCAACAAACTAGATATACATACAGAAACATGAAAAGATGTAAAAAAAAGCAACAACAAAGGACTGAGTGAAAAATATTTAAAAGAGCAAGGTCTATAGTATAACACCATTTATGTAAATGAAAAACACGAGCCACACCTCATATTTTACAATATGCATATTCACATATTCAAAGGTATATATCAAACATATTAGAGTGAGTTCGCACAGCAAAGAGGAGCAAGGGAATGGGAATCAAATAAAGAAATAAAGGTGAAAACTAAGTAAAACAAAGAGCAGTCCTGCATGAACCTTTTGCACCTGAGGTCCAAAATGAGAACAACAATAGTAAATATAGTAAATAATTTGGTGCAAATTTGTTTTTATGTAAGTTTTAAATTCAAAATCCAATAGGAAGAAAATTAAGTTGATTAGTAGGGTGTTCTTAGAAAAATTCTCTCTAGTTGGAAAGACACCTCACAAGCCTTTATACTTAGAATGACATAGCTTCCTTCCTACTTAGACACTCATGGATAGCCCCAGTTCCTAGAATATAGTAAGTATTCTATAGATGCTGAGTGAAAGAATAAAGTGAATAAATATGTAAATAAATGAATGGAGTGAACAAGCATATATTTGAACAAAAAATTAGGTGAAGACAAGAGAGTGGCAAAAGGTGCGAGATTAGACCACATTCTGGAAAAAAAAAAAACTAACCAGCAATCCTGGAGCTGAAAGTAGTCTTTTCTTTGAAAAGGACATAGTAGAGATACACTAGGACTCTAAAGGAGGAAAACTTCTATCTGGTCATCCTAGCTCTTCTATTTATGAGATGGCCACAGCCTGGATCTCAGACAGACACCAATGAAAGCTGGTTATAAAAGGTTATTATCTGCCTTTTCAACAGACTCTAACAGATTCCTTCTTTATCTTTAATTATTTTCTAGAAGAATAAAAAGAACATGAGCACCCCATTCTTCTCAATCCCCACGGCAACAAGAAGAGGAAGAGACTTTGCTAGTTCATGACACACTCTCTCATGAGAACACAAGGCTCCATTAGGTTCTTTTCTGGTCTATGAATCATCTTTAATTCACTCACACCAAATCCCTCCCGCTTCCATGCTTATCCCAACACACACCACTTACAGTGTTGCCCTCCCTATTAACTAACCCACCCTTCATAGCTCCCAAAGACTGTCAACTGGAAAGAGCATATTAAAATCAGTCAGCCAGCCTAATAAGAAATCAGCAGGAATTGGAAATAGAATTTATTGCTCTCTTTTCAAGGACCAAGCCCAACAGGGATTCTCCTGAAAATTCCCAAGAGTTGCCTTAGGGCAGTATCCTGGCACCTCTTCTGATCTAGTCTCTCTGCCCCTCCTAGGATACTGGTTGGTCTCCAAGATAATCCACTGGGATACAAGAGGAAAATATTAGAACTTCTTTTTACATTTAGTTTATCTCTTTTTTTAAAGTCTATATTTGTGTATGTTTTTTATTTTATATGCTATATTATTATTGTGGTACAGATACTTATAAACAATTAAATAACTATATATGTATTTGAGCATATGTGATTGAGCATATATGATATCAAACAATTGTACTGATGGGACAAGATCCTAAAGGTCTGAAACCTGTGCCCTTGGTCTCCCAGTGTTGGATGGAGCCTAGTCCTGTTCCTCCATTCAGTTGGCCAGGGACCATCAGACTTGCCCCTGCCAGCTCCATTCTTTAGCCTTTTATTGTTCATCTTTGCCTTGGTTCTAGACCAAATTCCTGTAAAGTCCTTCCTTATTGGGCCCATGGCCAATTCTCTCTGTTATTAAAATTCTTGTCTCTTCCCAAGACTAAAAGGCTTTTGCATCTCAATGTTCTTTCTGTGCCTGCAGTAGACCTGCCAGGCCTCCCTTGGGACTTGGCCTCTGATCACCAGCTGTGGCTGGGTGGACAGGGAGGGAAGGCTGTTGGGGAACAGATCTGCCCTCACTTTCCTGTGCTCCTACTAGCTTCCCCTAACTCCTCCACCCATTTTATTGATCCATTCGTTGCTTCAAATATGCTGAGGGGAATGTCCCTTCTTCTATTCTAGAAGCTCTCTCCTTTCTAGATTTTATAGATGTAAACATCTTTAGCATGATGCATCATAGACTAGACATCAAATTGCCTTCTGCTAGGTAGCATAAATAGAATCTAAGTAGAACACTGATGTTCATATATAATAAGGCAGATTCTATTTCTAATAATTAAAGGAGGAAAGGGAAAGAAAATCTAAGTAATATAGAGGCAATAAAAATCAGGACCAGGGCTTCCCTGGTGGCACAGTGGTTGAGAGTCCGCCTGCTGATGCAGGGGACACGGGTTCGTGCCCCGGTCCAGGAAGATCCCACATGCCGCAGAGCGGCTGGGCCCGTGAGCCATGGCTGCTGAGCCTGCACATCCAGAGCCTGTGCTCCGCAACGGGAGAGGCCACAGCAGTGAGAGGCCCGTGTACCGCAAAAAAAAAAAAAAAAAAAACAGGACCAACTATTACAGACTGAATCAAAGTACTGAAAAGTAAGTGCTAGTATGAGCAAGAAACTTGAGAATCTGAATGTGGTGCCTAACCCATAATAGATGTTCAATAAATATTGATTATTCTGGATTGAACATTAGTCATTCAAAGCTGAAAATGGTCTTTTCCTTTATACATTACTTATGACTGTGTTTTCATTAAAAAAAGATCCATGAATGTGTCTCCTATGATTTTCTCATAATTAGCTGTGGAGTTAGGTATGAATTGAATACCTTCCCACCCGAGCAGTGAGAGTTGAAGTTTTGAAAGACACAGAAGCAGTGTATATGTGGCTTGGAACAACATTTCATTTATTGTCAAAATTGGGACACTTTTTAGAGTAAAAGGAGTTATTATTAATAAATATAATGGGATAACATGTATTAATTAATAAATACAATGGAATAACATGATGGGATTGTCCCAGGCGAACCAGACATCATACGGTCATCCAACAACCTACCAAACTGAAGACAACATTGATTGGAGTCCAAACATATGTAGTGAATGATTTCTCGTTACATGATTTATTGTCACTCAGTAGTTAGGGATTAGTAAAAAAAAAATGGATAGAAAAACTGGAAATCTGAAGAAATTAAATCTACCACAATGTTTTTGTCAACCTGTAATCTGAATTGGGTTCTAATAAATTTCTTTTTATCTGAGTCAGTCACACATTTCATTACCTAATTCTACTATTAATTTTACAATTTATAATGTCAGTCCTGATTTTCTTAACCTCTCAGCACCTTTAGCTTTTACTTTTCAAACTACTGAATTTCATCCATTTTCCAACACCAAATTCCTGCCTCTGCCCCACCTCAGTTTCTCTCCTTCCCCTCTGGCCCCTATTATAGCCTCTTTTTCTTCCATCTGTTCCTTCTCTTCTCACACTTTATATTCCCTCTGGGAAGTCTGACTGGCTCTCCTAGCTTTAACTGCCATCTAGTTATAGGTGACTCTTAAATCTTCACCACCTGTCCAGACTGTACTCTCTTCCTGAGTTCCAAATCTGTGTAACTAACTGCTACTAGACTTCTCTACTTCAATGTCTCCCAAGGACCCCTAAGAATTAAATAACGTCAATACTTTCAAATCTGTACTCAACATCTCAACAATGCCCCCCAGTCTACTCCTCCTTCAGGCTCCTTTATCTCCATAAATGGCATCACCATTAAACCAGGAACCCATGGTTCCTCCTTAACTCCTTTCTCTTTTACTCTGCACATTCACTGGGTCACCAAGTCCTGTCAGTTCTCTCTCTCAAATGTCCTTTGCTCTCTATCCTCACTGTAACCAATCTTGACTAAACTTGCACCATCTCCCAGCCCCTTAACTAGTCACTCTTCCTCCCGACCTGCCTCTCTCTCATCCCTTTTTATATTGCAGCAAGAGTAACTTCCAACAGTGCATATCTGATCAGTTTGCTTTTCTGCTTCAAACTGTTTGTTCCCTAGCTATTAATGCAGTTTGAACAACATGACTTACATGTCCCTCCACCATCTGGCCCTGCCTACCTCTCCACACTCCTCTCATTCCTTTCCCTTCTGTACTCCAAACTGGTGTTTCCAAGACAGTCAGGCTCTCACTTGCTTCTGAGCTTTAACACATCCTATTGCCACTGCTGGGTCATTTCCTGCTTCATCTAGCTTATTCCTACTCATCCTACTCCTACCAGCTCAAATGTCATTTCCTCAAGGAGCCATTGTCTGATCCTGAAACTATATTAGCTTTCTTCCTATGTGCTCCTATAACATGTTTTCTTTGTATTAGGTTGAAGCACATGAAATTGCCTGTAACTTAGTAACAGTCAAATAAAAGCATTCATATAGTTGAAGACAATACTTGCATCTGCTGAACTGTAAATTCCTTGAGAGTAGGAACCTGGCCTATCTCATACACCATCTTACATAGTTCCTGGCACAGGGTAAATACTCAGTGGATATTTGTTGAGTGAATGAATGAATGAACTAAATTTTCTAGAAATGGGTCATCATTTTAATTGACCTAATTTGAAGCTATAACAATTTTCTTTTTATAACTAATAATTTTTTCTGTTGTACAAGTGCTTGCCCACTCTACTTAGTTCGACCAAATGTTGAATAAACATCTTCTGAGTTTTTAGCACAGTACAATTATATGAACAGATATGCAGCATCTTGGTCTACAGAGCACAAATCTGAAGTAATTTTATAAAGGTTATCACTCTTCCATAAGAGTGAAAGGCGGCAAAGAATCCAGGGAAAATTAGACTCAAAAACTCTTATACTCTCTAAAATTGTTTAACCCCTAAAGGAAGTCTTATAGCGACACCTTCGAAAATGTGACTCCTGAGGATTTAATTTGAAAAGAAACTTAAGAGTTGGATACTTTCAATAAGTATCATTCAAAAGGCCTATCACTTTGAATACTGGATAGCCTCTCAAAAGAAGAATATGGGCATGCTAGCACTTTGCTAATGCCCATTAACTATGGCAATCCTTAGTGAATTGCTGCATTAATGAGGAAGTCATTGCCTATAGAGTGTCTGCAAACAGAGGAGTGTATCTCTGCTTCAGTTCCTCTGACAAGTGTAGCTCAGCTTTAATTATTTATGACCATGCACCACAGCATAGGAGCGCTCACGAATATTTCATATGAGTAATGTAGTTTTAATAATAAGAGCCTTCACTCCATCTTGTTGCTATTAAATCTTACAGAGGAGAAGGGTGAGAATTTAAGGTTTTTTGTGGATTAGTAAACCGGGAATTAGCAGGATTCCCTAAGGTAGAGTTCTAAATAATACAATGAAAATAAATACAAGTACAATTCTTATTTTTTCAAGCTCTTTGACAGCCCTCAGAAGACCCTCGATGAACCACAAGGAAAATGATAAGAAATGAAACAGCTAATGATAACAATAGTTATGATAATAATACTGTTTATATAACTCTTCACGGATATGTCTACACAAACATGTGAGATGGATGTTGAGACAATGTCTAAATAATTTAGAAGAAACAGTTTACAAGTGTGGGCAGAGGGAGGCTGGAAAGGAGAGAGTTCATTTGGTCAGAATCCGCCAGCTTAAACTGGTCAAACTTGCTGAATGATTTCTCATAGCTTTCCTTAAAAATTCCAACTCTATTATTTAAGCCTAATTCTGCACATGACTTACTTTTAACTCTGGCCAAGTCTTTTCCAGTGATGGTGCTTTTGGTTCTACCACTTCCATGATCGTAGACCCACTGTCACTTATTCTTTCAATAATAGTTTATGGAGCAGCAATTTATAAAGCAGGTCCTCTAATGAGGACCAAGGAGAAGTTTATCCATAGAGTTGTCTAAGACAACATTAAGCTTTTAACCACAAAGCCCCTCTTCACCTCCAGTCTTCAGAAGACCTCTGCACCTCACACACAAACACACCGACAACCACTCCTGTTTTGTTTTGTTTGTCATTTGCTTTAATCAGGAACATGGAGAAGTATGAAGGGGTTTATAGGGTATTTTCAGAAGCGTGAAGTACAAGGTGTGCTCCTCCCTCCTTCATCAATCCTCACACAGAGCCCTTATGACCTTGACCCTCAGAGTAACAATATTCCTCTGGGTTTCTCACCAAGCACCAGGCCTGAAGGCAGCCTCTTGGACTCACTCAGCTAAACAACGAGCATCTGAGAGCAGAGGGGCTTCTGTTACTCAACAACTAGAAAAGAATCCACTAGCCAAGGCTATGAGCATTCCATGCCCACGTGCTACTCACTAACCTTGAAGAATGAAAGGTGAACCAAAGACTCCACAGGGTAATAACATGGTGTGAAATGGCTATATTAAGTAATCTTTAGTAGCTAGTAAGAGTGGCCACTTTGAGCTGCCCAAATAAAAGAGCAAATAACAATTCATCTTGGGCAGTAAAATGAATGGAAAATACAGAGTAGGAAAAAAAGACATTGTAAATTACTAGATGTGCCAGACTGAGTTTTTCAGTTATATCAGAGCCTAGGCAGCCAAACTCAGACAAGAAGAAGGAGACAGGAAAGCTGATCTGAGAAAAATTCATTGCCTTAAGGATATGTGCTCAGTCCTCACACTGCTCTCAAGCATAACATTTTGATAAATAATTTTATATTTTAAAAAGTGTTATTGTTTTCTTTTGCTGGAAAATAGTATGTGAGGGTCCTTGCCCTTGTGTTTAAGGGGTTTTAGGGCTTGAATCTTTGGTCTTTCTTATAACACCAATTATTCTCATTAATATCAACAATTTTTTAAATGGTTATACTCAGCCATTCAACAAATATTTATTGAGTGCCTATTATGAGTCAGGCCTTATTCTTAAGCATGATGTATGCAGCAGGGGCATAAGAGGCATGGTCCCTGTTCTAATGGAGCTCACAGCCTGTGGGGGAGATAAATGATAAACAAATAAACACGTAGTAGCAATTTTTAAAATAACCTGGATTTTCTGAGACAGTATAATGGGGATTGGGGTAGGGAGCATCTAATTAAGGGAAAGACTTCCCTGAGGAAGTGACAGTTGATCTGAGACCTAAGGGATAAGGAGCTAGTAGGGGACGCATAATTAGGGCACATGCTAACTACCAATCATGCTGGCATTGGAATGGGCTTGGCATATGGAGAGAAATACCTGAGTGTACAAATGGAGGCTTACATTTTCAAAAAGCTGCTTTGTTTATGAAAATAAAATGAATGCTTGGTGATTTTCAGGCAAAAAAATACTGATGAGGTAGGAATAACTCATCAAACATGAAGAGTCTGGTTTGCTGTCAAGGTCAAAAAATTCATGTCTAAGCAGTAAAAACCCTGCCTTCTTCTAGATATTTGTCTTATTTTCATACTCAATTTTAAAATTATATCTAAAGATCTCCAAAACTCTTTCTACAGCTTTCTTTCTTTTTTTTTTTTTTTTTTTTTTCTTTTTGCGGTATGCGGGCCTCTCACTGCTGTGGCCTCTCCCGTTGCGGAGCACAGGCTCCGGATGCGCAGGCCCAGCGGCCATGGCTCACGGGCCCAGCCGCTCCGCGGCATATGGGATCCTTCCCAGATCGGGGCACGAACCCGTATCCCCTGCATCGGCAGGCGGACTCTCAACCACTGCGCCACCAGGGAGGCCCTCTACAGCTTTCTTTAGTAGTCTACTACAATACTGAACTACCCTCAATGTCAATAATGTTTCTCTGTAGCACATTTACTGAGCTTTTGTGTGTGTGTGTTTGTGTCTTCAATAAGACTGTATGTGTGTGTATTTACATAATAATATATTATCTCCACTCTTTGCATAAAAGTCTTCAGTATAATTTTAAAGACTGTTAGCAAACTTTCCTTCTCTCTTCTCTAAGAAATATATTATAGTTCATCACAAGTGTAAAAAGTTATTCTGGAGCATTTGCCCAGTTTCTGTACCAATCTTTATTAGTAGAAAATCGACATTCAAAAAAATATATAGAAGAGGACCTTCAAGATGGCGGAGGAGTAAGTCATGGAGATCACCTTCCTCCCCACAAACACATCAGAAATACTTCTACGTGTGGAACACCTCCTACAGAACACCTACTGAACGCTGGCAGAAGACCTCAGACTTCCCAAAAGGCAAGAAACTCCCCATGTACCTGGGTAGGGCAAAAGAAAAAAAAAACAGGGACAAAAAATTAGGGATGGGACCTGCACCCCTGGGAGGGAGCTGTGAAGGAGGAAAAGTTTCCACATACAAGGAAGCCCCTTCATTGGTGTAAATGGGGGGTGGGCGGGGGTAAGCTTCTGAGCCATGGAGGGGAGTGCAGCAACAGGGGTGCAAAGCGGAGAGATTCCTGCACAGAGGATCGGTGCCGACCAACACTCACCAGCCTGAGAGACTTGTCTGCTCACCTGCCAGGGCGGGTGGGGCTGAGAGCTGAGGCTCAAGCATCGGAGGTCAGATGCCAAGGAGAGGACTGGGGTTGGCTGTGTGAACACAGCCTGAAGGGGGCTAGCGCACCACAGCTAACCAGGAGGGAGTCTAGGGAAAAGTCTGGAACTGCCTAAGAGTCAAGAAACAATTGTTTTGGGGTGCGTGAGGAGAGGAGATTCAGAACACAGCCTAAACGAGCTTCAGAGATGGGCATGAGCCGTGGCTATCAGCATGGACACCAGTGACTGCGGACACCAGTGATGGGCATGAAATGCTAAGGCTGCTGCTGCAGCCACCAAGAAGCCTGTGTACAAGCATAGGTCACTATCCACACCTCCCCTCCTGGGAGCCTGTGCAGCCTGCCACTGCCAGGGTCCTGTGATCCAGGGACAACTTCCCCAGGAGAACACACAGCACACCTCAGGCTGTTGCAACACCATGCCAGCCTCTGCCACCGCAGGCTCGCCCTGCATTCCGTACCCCTCCCTCCCCCAAGCCTGAGTGACCCAGAGCCCCTGAATCAGCCACTCCTTTAACACCCTCCTGCCTGGGTGAAGAACAGATGCCAGAGGGCGACCTAGATGCAGACGGGGACAAATCCAAAGCTGAACCCCAGGAACTGTGCGAACAAAGAAGATAAAGGGAAATTTCTCCCAGCAGGCTCAGGAGCAGCGGATTCAATCTCCACAATCAACGTGATGTACCTTGCATCTGTGGAATATCTGAATAGACAATGAATCATCCCAAAATTGAGGTGGCATACTTTGGGAGCAACTGTAGACTTGGGGTTTGCTGTATATGACTGACTAGCTTCTGATTTTTATGTTTATCTTAGTATAGTTTATAGCACTAGTTATAATTGGTGGGTTTGTTTATGGGTTTGGCTGCTCTCTTCTCTTTTTTAATTACTTTTTAAATTTTTTTACTTTAATAAATATTTTTTATTTTAATACCTTTATTTTTTAAAATTTTCCTTTCTTTCTTTCTCCCTTTTCTTCTGAGCCATGTGGCTGACAGGGTCTTGGTGCTGCAGCTGGGTGTCAGGCCTGAACCTCGGAGGTGGGAGAGCTGAGTTCAGGACACTGGACCCCCAGAGACCTCCCAGCCCTATGTAATATCAATAGGCGAGAGCAGTCCCAGGGATCTCCATCTCAACAGTAAGACTCAGCTCCACTCAACGACCGGCAAGCTCCAGTGCTGGACACCCCATGCCAAACAACTAGCAAGACAGGAACACAACCCCACCCATGAGCAGAGAGGCTGCCTAAAATCAAAATAAGTTCACAGAAAAATCTGAAGGAGAAATTAAGGAAACACTCCCATTTACCACTGCAACAAAAAGAATAAAATTCCTAGGAATAAACCTACCTAAGGAGACAAAAGACCAGTATGCAGAAAACTACAAAACACAGATGAAAGAAATTAAAGGTGATACAAATAGATGGAGAGATATACCATGTTCTTGGATTGGAAGAATCAACATTGTGAAAATGACTATACTACCAAAAGCAATCTACAGATTCAATGCAATCCCTATCAAACTACCAATGGCATTTTTCACAGAACTAGAACAAAAAATTTCACAATTTGTATGGAAACACAAAAGACCCTGAATAGCCAAAGCAATCTTGAGAACGAAAAATGGAGCTAGAGGAATCAGGCTCCCTCACTTCAGACTACACTACAAAGCTACAGTAATCAAGATAGTATGGTACTGACACAAAAACAGAAATATAGATCAATGGAACAGGATAGAAAGCCCAGAGATAAACCCATGCACATATGGTCACCTTATCTTATGGAGAAAAGAGAGCCTCTTCAATAAGTGGTGCTGGGAAAACTGGACAGCTACATGAAAAACAATGAAATTAGAACACTCCCTAACACCATACACAAAAACAAACTCAAAATGGATTAAAGACCTAAATGTAAGGCCAGACACTATCAAACTTAGAGGAAAACATAGGCAGAACACTATGACATAAATCACAGAAAGACCCTTTTTGACCCACCTCCTAGAGAAATGGAAATAAAAGCAAAAATAAACAAATGTGACCTAATGAAACTTAAAATCTTTGGCACAGCAAAGGAAACCATAAGCAAGACCAAAAGACAACCCTCAGAATGGGAGAAAATATTTGCAAGTGAAGCAACTGACAAAGGATTAATCTCCAAAATTTACAAGCAGCTCATGCAGCTCAATAACAACAACAAAAAAAACCAACCCAATCCAAAAATGGGCAGAAGACCTAAATAGACATTTCTCCAAAGAAGATATACAGATTGCCAACAAACACATGAAAGAATGCTCAACAGCATTAATCATTAGAGAAATGCAAATCAAAATTACAATGAGATATCATCTCACACCGGTCAGAATGGCCATCATCAAAAAATCTAGAAACAATAAATGCTGGAGAGGATGTGGAGAAAAGGGAACACTCTTGCACTGCTGGTGGGAATGTGAATTGGTACAGCCTCTATGGAGAACAGTATGGAGGTTCCTTAAAAAACTGAAAATAGAACTACCATACAACCCAGCAATCCCACTACTGGGCATATACCCTGAGAAAACCATAATTCAAAAAGAGTCATGTACCACAATGTTCACTGCAGCACTATTTACAATAGCCAGGACATGGAAGTAACCTAAGTGTCCATCGACAGATGAATGGATAAAGAAGATGTGGCACATATATACAATGGAATATTACTCAGCCATAAAAAGAAACAAAGTTGAGTTATTTGTAGTGTGGTGGATGGACCTAGAGTCTGTCATACAGAGTGAAGTAAGTCAGAAAGAGAAAAACGAATACCGTATGCTAACACATATATATGGAATCTAAAAAAATAATGGTTCTGATGAACCCAGGGGCAGGACAGGAATAAAGACGCAGACATAAAGAACAGACTTGAGGACACGGGGAGGGGGAAGGGTAAGCTGGGACGAAGTGAGAGAGTGGCATGAACATATATACACTACCAAATGTAAAATAGATAGCTTGTGGGAAGCAGCCACATAGCACAGGAAGATCAGCTCGGTGCTTTGTGACCACCTAGAGGGATGGGATAGGGAGGGTGGGAGAGAGATGCAAGAGGGAGGGGATATGGGGATATATATATACGTATAGCTGATTCACTTTGTTATATAGCAGAAAGTAACACAACACTGTAAAGCAATTATACTCCAATAAAGATGTTAAAAAAGAAAACAAAAAAAGTACCAAAAAATATATATATATATACATACACACACACACACACACACACACATGTATATAAATATATGACATAGGACCAAGAAATAAGACAATGAGATTTGTAGTAAACAGTAAGTTCACGTTTTGACCTGTAAAATGGGCACGAACCAACTGCCATCTACAAAATATATCTGTAGCAAAGCCATCTAGCACGACCAATCATTACTGTTTCTCTGTTCACAACCCTGATCATTTCCCGAGGCTATTCTCTCTTTCTGTATTCTTTTTTTTTTTTTTTTTTGCCTTTTCTGGCCTAATGCCACACTTGCATTAGCAGTGTTACACATTTATATTACTAGCCTAGATCTTTCCTCGTTCTTGTGAATTACCACCACATGCTCTCAACAATTGTATACTCCTCCTAGATTTATTCATTTATTCATTATCCCTTCAAAGTCTCTCTCATTTAAAACCATATTCTTTACCTGAAAAACAGTAAATAGAGCAGAGGTGTTCCTGAAATACAACATTGCTTTGATATAACTGTATAATAGTGTATATATACTGTGTTGGTAATTTTTCTGTATTTATGTGCCTGTTCAATTTCCACCTTGTTTCTCCATCTCCATTATCATATCCATGCAACACGCTTATAAAAAGCTGTCAAAACAACACAACATATAAACTCAGAGCAGGTTCAATGAACTGTTTCAGCTGGTTTTTCTTCTCATTTCCTCCACTCACTTCAGGAATCCTTGGGCTTCGACAGTGGGAATTGCAAAACCCTCAGGGCAGGTCCCTTTGTGGCTCATTCTGCATCTTATTTAGTGCTGGTATCCAGAGGCTATAAGAAATTCTGAACAGGCTGGTACAACAGCTCAGGTGACTCACAACATCATTCAGATTTGTCAATATTCTCCCTAACTTCGCCAAAATAAGGGATCAGTCATCAAGGACTAACGTGGCAGGGAGAGCAGTTCAGCTATACCAAGGTTTAGCCCCAAGCATCGCATGTGGATAACTTAAGGAGACCAAATTTGGGGCTTAGTGAACTACTCTCCATTCTACTCATAATAAAGAAAAGGCTTCACGTGCAGACGGGTGGATTCAAGTTAGACACAAATCCTTTGAGAACACAGTAAATACTGGAATATATGTTACCAAAGAAAACACAAGAATATATTTTCCCTAGTGGATGTTTGTTTCTTTCTTTAAGTACATTTTCTCCAACATCTGGACTTGCTGACAGATGGTCCCATTCAAACCCAGAGAAACAGACTTGATGACCTGTGATGTGTACCTGGCTTGTCAGGTCTCTCTTTAAATGTCAAGTCCACAGAGAGGCCTTTCCCTCCCACCTATCCTAATCAGATTTTCCCTCTTTGTCTTTCTCTTATTTCCCTGTTATTTTCCTTTCCATCTCTTACAACAACTAGTAATTGTATTTTATTTACTTTTTTCATTCTAGAGCCAGTTGTTAAACATTTGCCAGCACACCACTGTCCCTAACTGTTCTCCCTGCTTCTCCTGCGCCCCATGTCACCGCCAAATCAATGCTTTAAAAACTTGAATCCGGTCAAGCCATTGCTCTGCTCAAAAATCTCCTGTGGCTTTCCACTTCACTCAGTTAAAAACAAATAAAATTCTTACCATAGCTAGAAACTCCCATGCGATCTGCCAAGCCTTACTCTCCCCCTGTATTTTTCTGATCTCACCTCTGACCCCATGGCTCATGGGACTTCAGCCACACTGCCTACCTGCTGTTTCTCAACACGCGGAAGCAAGCTCCTCAGGGTCATTGTATTTGCTTCTCTCTGCCTGGAAAACCTTCCCCCAGATAGAAGCGAGGCTCCCTCCGTCACTGCATGCACTTTGTTCTCTTCCATTCCTGTCCCCAGATCAGAGTGACCTCTGACTATTCTGTGCAAAATCGTGTCCACCAACACCCAGCTCTTCTGCACTCCCTTTTACCTGCTTTATATTTTTCTATAGCAGGTGTCGTTGGTTTACATATTGTGTATTGATCAGCATTTTCGTGTTCACTTCTCAGATCCACTCCCCACTTCTCCTCCCCTCTGCAAATTACACTTGCTTGGTTCCCATTGCCAACTGACTGCCAGCAAAGTTTGGCCAATGAGAGGCACTTGCTGAAGCCTGGAGGGAAGAAAGAAGTGAGAGGCCAGGATATTTCCCCCTCTGTCTCTTCCTGCTTTCAGGTGGCATTGACAGCAGTGACCCAGCCTCCCCCAGGGCTTCAGCCCCCACCCAGATAACTTCTCCCTCAGCTCTCCCAAGAACATCTTTGTTCCTGGGCTCTGGGGACACTACTTCTCCCTGTTATCCCCCAGTTGTAGAGATGATGCAGCTAATCTTGGGGTTGAAGCCCAGTTGCCTCTAAGGTTTTTCAACGCTTCCAAATATTTGAAACTTACTTCTCAGATTAAACTCCCTGCTTTGGAACACCTGGAGTGGGTTCTGTTTCCTAAATAGACCTTGTGGTACACCCGTCTATCTCCTCTACCGAGGAGGCTGGTCACTAGTCACTCTTCTCCACCAGAAACACTCTTCTGCCCACTTTTTACTTGTCTTGCTGGGTCCTCCTTAAATGTCACTTCCTTAGAGAGCCCTTTCCCTCCCACCCACTTAGATCTTCCCTCTTTGTCCTCTTATTAGCTTGTTGTTTTCATTTTCCATTTCTTACAACAACTTGTAGCTATACAGTAATTTACTTGTTTATTTGTGTAATGCCTCGCTCTACCACTCAACTAGATATAATAAGGATCCAGTCTCTCTATTTAACACTCTTTCCCCAGCTCCAGTGTCTGGCCCATAGTAGATCTATAAATATTTTATGCATTAAATAATGAATGAATTTAGACTAGACCCTTTATAGTAACCATCATAATACTTTGGACTTAATAAGTACTCAATGTTTATAAAGTTGATTGGCATGTATGGCTTTCTCTGAAAAATTCACCACTACATCCAGTATACCAAGGTTTTCCATAAATCCTGGAAGATGTATCTCTCATGGTATTTTCCATGCACACTACACATTTTTTTTGGGGGGGCCACGCTGCGTGGTATGTGGGATCTTAGTTCCCCAACAAGGGATCAAACCCGTGTCCCCTGCATTGGAAGCGTGGAGTCTTAACCACTGGACCGCCAGGGAAGTCCCCCACCCAAACATTTTTTACATGTTACCTTCAAAGACTCTTCATTCCCGCAAGCAACATGAAAGTGGATAAAGCAAGCATATCCATATGATCTAAGCATTCTCACATGCCTAGTGTCAAAAATGAAGAGAGAGCCCAAACAGGAACTATGTACAGAGGATGATATTTACAAGGTTCTTCCTCTCAGGGTTTTCTTGTTGTTTTTGTCTTTTTGCGTGTGTTTTCTCTTTTTTTTGGTAATTTCATGTCTTTTTCTCTAAAGTGAACCCAGCTATTAAAGGGTAAGAGCAACTTTGTGCCTGTCATTTTCCTTTTTGTGTTAAATACTTACCGGGTTTGGGCTGTGTTATGGATTTTCCACGTAGGCTTAAATTGGTCTTTGCAATGCTCTGTTCTCTGTTCTTGTTTCTAAAGTAAAGAGAAAGCCTCAAATGAACACTGGGAAGTCTATCATGCATCACTTTTTTTAAGTTTCCAATTTCTATTTGCTCCTTTATTCTCCATACTTCTCTGTCCTCTCTTTTGTTTAAAATCTCATTTAGCATTCTCTTGAGGGAGAACATGAGATTACAATCTAACGATTGTAATGAGAATGGGTTAAGTTGGTGCTGTTTCCCATTTTCCTTACAATCTTGGTGGCAAGAATAATGTAACAGAATTTTTAATGCCTCATACACTACAGGAATATTTTCCCGTGAGCTCCTGCTCCTTTTCTGCGGACAGCACTGTTGCTATGTGCTGTAGGACTTCGATCTTTTTATATTCTGAATTATAATCAATTGGCCATTTCACCCCTTCCCCGTAGATTAGAGTCAAACAAGTGAAAAATATTTTGATCTGTAGCATACCACTGTATCTCATAACTATAAAATCCTATCACCTGCAGACCAGTATCAGCAAAATCCACGTAGCCAGTGATTCGAATTGCACAAAAGGTACAACCCAGGCGTCTTGATGGCCAGGCACTTCTCTGAAAGGCACTCTGGGAATTAGAGTTTTGTAACTTAGAGTGTTAATAGAGTTGGTTAATTTAAATACCAGGCGCTCCTGGTGAATTGCTCTTTGAAGTCTAGGATGCTCACCCTTGAAATGGAAAACCTCACAGATTCTTGTTACTCCAAGTGTGGTCTCCAGACCAGCAGCATGGGCATCACCTGAGAGCGTATGAAAATGCAGAATCTCAGGCCTCAGCCCACTCTCCCTGAGTCGGAATCTGCATTCTAACAAGACCCTCAGGTGATTGATATGCACTGCAGAGCTTGAGAAGTGCTGCTTTAGGGTGTCTTACAGGCTACACTCTGCACAAGAAGTCAGGAGTAGTCTCTCCTCCCTGAGTAGCCCCAGTGCTCACTGTGGGCACCCAACCCAGGGCAGTGCCACAGGGTCACAGAGCCCTGTCATCTGGCTTCTCAGAATCTCCCTCTGATGTCACCTTCATTTAAGACTTCTTCTGGCCCTTTGCCTTACTAGACTTTTTAGGTTCCATTTTCTAGGGAACTGAAACTGTTTGACAAACCAATTCTCAGTGGCCTTTTGAGCAGAAACATCTGGGTTCGAATCTTCACTCCTGATACTGCTGTGGGGGAAAGTTACCTATCTGCTCTGTGCCTCCATGTCTTAGTTTATTAACTGGGGATAATAATATTTACCGTATTAGTTAGAGAATAAGAGCTACTGTGATAAAGAAATCCCCAAAACACAACGGTTCAAACCATATAGAAACGTCCTCATCTTATGTAAAAAAAAAAAAAATGCACTTCTTCAAACACATAGAGCAGAAAGTGAGATTCTCTCCAGCATAGTTCTCTGTGATTCCCTAGGGCTTTATCCTTGTCCTCATGGTGGGAGCTTCCTTGCAAAAAGGGAAGAGCTGACATGAGACACCCCTTAGCAGTGGGTCCCACCCTGCTGGAAGGGGCTCGGGAAATGTGCTCCTTCACTGGATGCCTCACTCCAACTCTGTGACTGTGGCCAGCAGGCTGGGCGTTTTGCTGGGGACAGCGGCAGTCCCCACCACACTCACCTAGCAGGGTTATTTTAGGAGTTAAAGGAATTATGGAGGTAAATTGCCTAACACACTGCCTGGCACCCACACACATTAGGTTCCTAATAATGATAGCTGCTATTCTTATCATCTTATTGTTAGCCCTCCTGGTAACAGAATCACAATTTATCAAGGCTTTTTGACACTTAAACTCATGGAATGAAAAGTGAAGGAATTTCAATCCACCCTCCTGAAGGGACCCATAGATGCCTCAGATCAAACAACAGTGGCTTCAAGTCAGGTTTGTGTGACTTTGGCGCCAACTTGGACAAGTCTTGATCTCTAGAGAGGCTGATGAGCAACGTCCCCTATTTCTCCCACTTCTATCCGAATGCCTCAAGTCAAAGTGAAACTGGAGAGTGGGATTTGAGTGCTCATGGTTGCTGGACAGAGGACTTTCCGGAGAAAGTGCACGAGGGAGTCTGATCCCACAGGGAGATCTGGAGCAGGAACTGTACTACAAAATCAGTGCCGTCTCAAGTCTTTTGTGCCCTCCCACCAGTCAGGCCTTTGGCTGTAGAATGCATGCGGACCAGGGAGGGAACGTACACAATTCTACCTAAGGGAAGGCAGTTCAGCTGTTAGCAGCCAACTCTGTAGCAGGAAGGGGAGGGCTGCACCTCCTGTCATGCAGGCAGGACCCAACAGCACTCATTTTACGTGGGTATTTCCTGCTAACTCCCACCATATTCGAGAGACAAAGTACTGGGTAAATCAGAGCAAAAAAACAAAAACAAAAACAAAAACCACAACCTTAGCAAGGTACATGGATCAGGAAAGGTTTGGGCCTCACGGCCACAGAGTAAACCTCTAACTCCAGCCAGCACTTGGCCACAGGGAACCATAAGAAACATGAAGCATGGAGCATAATTTTTCACTACTACTGGAAAATGATTCTTACCACATCAAGGAACAAAATGTTTTCTGCAAATAGGCATCCAAAACTACTGGCTATTTAACCTGTTAATGCAGTGTCACTCTTAGAAGCAACCTAGGTACTTAAAACTAATTGCATACCTCCAAAAAAAGAATATGGGTTGATCCAAATCAACACTTTTAACAGGTCTTTAGATAAACCAATTTGAGTTTTTGGCTCATCGATAGAAAAGTAAATATAAAAACAAAACTTTGAGTCCCATCAGGGATTCCTCAGGAATGATGTAAGGTACTCTTATTCACCATGTCATGTCCAACTTTTAGAGCATCTCTCATAACCAAACCGACTTCTCCTTGCCTGGTACCACCTTCCAAGGCTTCATCACATCACACCAAGGTCACAGCCTCGAGGAGAGCCTCATCTGCCCCTGACTCTGGGACAGAG
This sequence comes from Mesoplodon densirostris, assembly GCF_025265405.1. Classification (NCBI taxonomy): domain Eukaryota; kingdom Metazoa; phylum Chordata; class Mammalia; order Artiodactyla; family Ziphiidae; genus Mesoplodon; species Mesoplodon densirostris. The sequence goes on from NC_082675.1 coordinate 42,522,546, forward strand.
CCAATCCCAGTCCACAGCTCCACCTCATGTCAGTCTGCCATTGGACCCGGTCCATGTTCCTGGGCTTTACCTCAATCTTTGTGTACAAACCCACCTTGTGCCCTAGTTCCAGTATCTACATCAATGGCTTATCTGTTGCCTGACTTTCCACTTTAGCTCCCAGCCTGATGCCCCAGGTCCCTCAGGACTGGGTCCTTGTATCCCCAGGTCCTTTCATAGATTTGCCTGATCAACAGCCTATGTCTTCCTGCTGCTCAGTGACAGACTCCCTGGGCCACCTGCTGCCTGCATCTGCACCTATTGTCTACTGCCAGACAGCTCTCCTCCCCAAGGAGGAGAAAGAACAGATGGAATATTTTTAACAGAGTGGTGTAAAGAGAAAAAATGCCAGCTAAAGTGCTATAGAAAATGAGGGTTCAACTCCTTTATTAGGACAGGGAAGCTGCTGCTGATGGGGGCCAAGGAAATAGAGAGGCTGCCTTCACTCAGTCGAGACAGCTGTTGTCCGTGGGCTTGGCAGAGGCTGGTGGTCGAGAGCTTGTGTTCTGGAGTCAGATCTGATGGACATCCCAGCCCACCACTCACTAACATGTGAGAGAGGACAAATATTTCACCCCCTCAGTCTCAGTTTCCGCATCAGGGGTAACACCTCCCTCACAGAACTACTATTGTCCTTGTTGACATTAAAAGAGGTATTACATTTACGTCTCTTACAATGGTTTCTTAAGCCTGTTTTACAGAAGATACTCAATAAATATTAGTATGTAATTCTAGAGGAAAAGATACACGTAGGGGAGTTTTTTGGGGGGAAGGAATATTATGTATTTAGAACAAAAGCCTAGGCTGGATGAACCACTTTAAAGAAGATCGATAAATTCAGAAAATGTGGAAGGGATAGGAGTTGGTGAGGTGAAAACCAGAGCAGAAACCTGAGTCCAGAGCAAAAACAAGAAGGCTGCAAAGGCAGCCCTGGGAGTGCGAGTGTTGGGAACCGTTGATGAGAAGTTTGTGGAGGAGACTGGAATTGAATCAGAAAGGTCGGGGAGGGAGAGGGAGAGGGACCCTGGCTGTGCTCTAGGGAATAAATGCACCATAAAATGCCCCCAAGGCAACAGAGAAAGCTATTAGAGAAGAAGTAAAGGGAAATCGAAAAATATCGTGCATTTTATTGGAAGGGCAGTGAATGGAGAGAGGTACAACAAAGTATTCAGAGCAACTCGGAGAGGTAGAACAGTAGGAAAGTCCACAGAGGGAGAGGTAAAAAAGCAGTCAGCTGTGACAGAGAGAAGAGGCAATGAAGAAACATAATAATATATAACGCTAGTTCAAAACAACAGCTGGGAATAGGGAATTGATGGTGAAGTGATAAATACCAGCAATGAGGGAACTACATACCATTAAAATATTAACAATAGTTCATAACAATAAAGCTGAAGTCTGGAAGCAATTAATAAATTAATAAATAATAACACAAAGTATAAAATGAATCGAGAAAAAAAGTGAGGTTATAAACATGACGGTTTAGTGAGAGAAGGGCAGGGGTTTACTGGAGGAGAGAGAGGGGAGGATGATTCAGCCGGGTTGCAGAAGTACACGCTCCAGGTTCAGAGTTGCTAAAAGAGAAGAGAGAGGGCAGATTCTACCCACCTATGAGCCAGTGGATGGAAAAGCAGCCCACAGCGACTGTTGCTCTCTGCTGTCCTGATGCAGCTGCCATCTGAGAGCTATTCACCTACAACCATGATAAACAAAATTATTTCAAGAACTGACTGCCTAGACTATACTGATAATGGTGCACACATACGCTAGGCTTCATATTAAAGGGAGTCTCTCAAGGTAGCTACTAGGGAATTGTTCTAAAAATGTAGGTCTTGGACCAGATCAGAGACCGCATTCTTAGATTCAGCTTCTCAGCTCCCAAGCCCCACTCTCAACCTCAACGTATCATTTTGAGT